>NC_045696.1:11515710-11827454 GCF_009834535.1 Camelus ferus | reverse complement strand
AGGAGAGAGGGCAAGGAGCATGTATTAGTTTCTGAGGGCTTCCAAAACAAAGTACTACAAACCGGGTGGCTTAACATAATAGAGGCCAATTGTCCCAGCTCTGAGGTTAGAGGTCCACAGTGAAGGGATCCCCTGGGAGGCTTTAGGAAAGGATCCTTCTTTGTCTCTTCCAGCTTCTGGTGGCGCCTGGCAATCCACACCTTGTCGTTACATCAGTCCAATTTCCTCCACTGTCCCAGCCTTCTCCCGTTGTGTCTGTGTCTCTGAATCTGAAAACACTGAAGTTAGGGCTCGCTCTACTCCTGTATGACCTTCTCTTAAGTAATTACATCTGTGAGGACCCTGTTTCCGAATAAGGACACATTCTGAGTTTCCAGTGGACATGAGCTTTGGGGGGACACTACTCAATCCAATATGCAGGGCCTGAGCCATGGCAGGGGAACCGGATTCAGTGGGGAGACAGAGGGAAGAGACACAGCAAGATAGAAAACAGGGGGAGTAGGTATAGCTCAGTGGTAGAGTGCCTGCTTAGCATGCACGAGGTCACGGGTTCAATGCCCAGTACCTCCACTAAAAAAAATAAATGAATGAACCCAACTGCTTCCTCTAAAAAAAGAAAAAAATTATAAATTAGAAAAAAAATTTTTAATAATTTCAAAAAAGTTTTTTTTAAACTGTGTAGAACAGTGAGGATGGGGTGACGTCTTCTAGAAAAGTGCAAAAATTAGAAACACAGCTTTATTTACATAAGCATATAAATCTGCAAGAATTCACCAAAAAAAAAACAAGAGTTATCTGAGGATGAAGAAAAAATGGAGTAAACAGGGATAGAGTGAAAGCAAGACTTCTTCGGGCATACTTTATTATATTCTGCGGCGTCAGAAATCAGGATTGGGGCTGCTCTTAACGGGTGCTGACAGGAAGGGGCGCAAGGAAGGTTTCAGCACGTTCTGATTCCGGATCTGAACACTGGTTACAAGGGTGTGTTGTTTGTAAGAATTCATCAAGCTGGGGGAGGGTATAGCTCAGTGATAGAGTACGTGCCTACCATGCACAAGGTCCTGGGTTCAATCCCCAGTATCTCCATTTGAAAAAAAAAAAAAAGAATTTATCAAGCTATACACTTAATGTATGCTTCATGTACGTTACCTTCCAATTTTGATATTTTTTTAAATAAGCACTTATACACACAAATGTTGGGAAATAGCTTCCTATCTGCTAACTGGAGATGATGCCGCTCGGTCTACAGCAAAGCTCTCCTGGCCTGATGATGTCAATAATCCTAAGGGAGGTGACACAGAGTGCTGTCTCCATGCAAATTTAATGTCATGGAATTTCATGGAACACCGTCCACACACTATGCTTCAAAAATCATCTTTTTTTTCCCCCAAAAGAAATGTGACTACAAAATGTTTGGATGAGTGCTTTCTTTGTTTCAAAAGATGTCCCCATTATCAAAGGCTGAAATTTTAGCTATAAGTAAGAAGGTTGGGGGGGGGCGGTCCCTGAAAATATTTTTACAGTTTTCACACTGAAACAAAACACCAAAAATGGATTTTGCACAAGAATTGAAGGGAGGAGGGGTGGCTGCCTGAGCTCGAGAGCTGCACACACGGTCCCTGCCCGGCTGCCGGCTCCAGCCACCTACCATGCCTCCGCGTAATGGAAACACCAGATTTAAACAGGTGTCATAACAGTAAAAGGGCCCCGTAAATGGGAAAGGCAGAAGGCCCGGAGGAGCTGGACAGCTGGTGCAGGAGTGAGGGTTACAGCCCTAAGTGGTCCCCAGACTTCCGGAGTCTGCCGTCCTTCGCCTCACACACACTTAAACATCCATCTGCCTTCACGAGCGCACACACACCACATATATAAAATCGCTCAACAGGAAATTTCTTCCATTCTTAAATGGTCTTGCCTGAATAAAATCCCTCGGACGGAGTGCTCTGAGCTATTGGATTGCATTAAACGACAGGAGAAACGAGCATGGGCGGGTTAAGCCACAATAAACAGTCTGCTCCGCGGAGCAGGGTCACGTGGACACCCTGGGCTGCTCCAAGGAGGGGAATGAAATGAGAAGGGGGCTGGGGAATGCAGCAGCCTTGAAAGGGGGTGACTACTGGGATGGGGAGTGGAATCAGCCTCTCCCAGCCCCCATAACTGCCCAAGCGCTGTCATCAGCTGATAAGCGTGGCTTCTGTGGGTCCACAAAACCCACTCTGCATGGCCTTGCTCGTGCCATCTACTCTCCCTGCTTCCCCACTTTCTCATCTGTCAAATGGGATGACAATCCCCACCTTGCAAGGATTTCTTAATGGGGACGGATAAAGTAGGAAAAAGGCCCAGCACAAGAATCTATAAAAGGGAGCCAGTCTAATGGTCATGGTCATGAACACCACTTATAAAACTATTCATTGTGTACTTGTGAAAAAGGGACTCCTCGTTCTTTGCCCAGAAGAAAGTACAAGATGAAGGACAGCATTTGCCTGCAAGTCTCATTAATTCTCCAAAACAGTTCAATAAGAAAAGTGTAGCAGAGGCTGCAAGAAGACACTGAGGATGAAAAGAGGTGGGAAGAGGGAGATAAAACTGAATTTAATCCTGGTTTGCTAGGGCAGCCATAACAAAGTACCACAGACTGGTACTGGCGGCTGAAACCACAGAAATGTGTTTCCCCACAGCTCTGGAGGCTGGGAAGTCTGTCATCAAGGTGCTGACGGGTGGCTTTCTCCCGAGGCCTCTCTCCCCAGCCTGGAGATGGCTGCCTTCTTACAGTGTCTTCACATGTCCTTCCCTCTGTCTGGTGGCCCTCTGTGTGTCCAAATTTCCTCTTCTTATAAGGACACCGGTCAGATTGGATCAAAGCCTACCCTAATGAGCTCTTTCTCACTCACTTCTTTAAAGGCCCCATCTCCAAATACATTCTGAGGTTCTGGGATTAGGGCCTCAGTATATGAATTTGGGGGGACAGAATTCAGCCCACAAAACCTCCCTACAGCAAAATTTGAAATGCTGAATTGGGTACTCATAGAACTAAAGAATCCACATGATGGAAACAACCCAAGTGCCCATCAACAGACAACTGGTTTAAGAAGATGTGGTATAGATACATAATGGAATATTACTCGGCCGTAAAAAAAGAATGAAATATTACCATTTGCAGAAAAACACGGATGGACCTAGAGAATATTATACTTAGTGAAGTGAGTCAGACAGGGAAAGACAAATATTATACGATATCATTTACATATGGAAATTTAAAAATAATACAAATGAATCTATACACAAAACAGAACAGACCCACAGACATAGAAAACAAACTTATGGTTACCAAAGTGGGGGGAGGCAGATAAAGTAGGAATATGGGACTAAATACAAACTCTTATACATAAAATAGACAAGCAATAAGGGTTTGCTGTATAGCAGAGGATACTATATTCAACATCTTATAATAACCTATAATGGAAAAAGATCTGAGAACACAATATATGTATACATAAAACTGAGTCATTTTGCTACATACCTGTAACTAACACAATATTGTAAACCAACTATACTTCAATTTTTAAAAAAGCAAAATGAATTGCAAAAAGAAAGCAAGGGTTTTCATGCTTTTTAAGTTAAATTGCCACCTTCCTATTAAAATGTATTAGAGTCTGAAAAAAAAAGAAAGGAAAGAATCCGTGTGATACAAAGAACAGATGAAGGAGCGGAGAAGCTTGGCTTGGAAGGAGTTGCTGGGATGAGGGGGGCAGAGGTGTGACAGCCAGCAGCAAGTGGTTGTGGGGCAAAGGGGGTTGACTTGATGCCCCCACAGGACAGAGTCAGCACGATGGGAGGAAGTTTCAGGAAGACCTCTATTCCCTGCAAGGAACAACTTTGTAACAATTCACTTGCTCAACCAAGGACCAGGCTGTCCAGCGTCAGCCTCTTCAAGCTGCCTTTCATACCCTCCTTTGGTGTTAACAAAGCCCACACTTATCTCGTGTCACCCCTACAACCTGGGAACAGGCACTGCTCTATCATCACTCCCCAGAGGGTCGGGAGGGCCAGCCTCAGAAAGGTCCAGTGACTTAGCTAACCCAAGTGAGCACCAGGACTGGAACCCAGACCCTCTGCCTCTGGGTCTTCTGTTCATCCCTCGGCTCCACCTTGAGAACTGAGCAAAGACTCATTCCTCAGCCAAGGTGTCACAGAGAAGATTCCTAGACTGGGAGGGGCTTATCTATCCCTCCAGCTCTAAAATACCAAGCTAGAGGCAATCACAGTAGAAGGGCAGGGAATGGTGGGGAAAGACTCTTGAGGGAACAGTGATGTCAGCCTCCTCAAAACCAGGCACAATTCAACTATGTGACACACTGGAAAAGGCAAATCTACAGAGATGCCAAAAAGATCTATGGTTGCCAGGCGTTGGGGGAAAACAGAGATGAACAGGCAGAGCACAGAGGATTTTTAGGGCACTGGAACTACTATAAGGCACTATAATGGTAGATACATGTCACTGTATGTTTATCCAAACACAGAGAATGTACAATAACCAAGAGTGAGCCCTAATGTAAACTATGTACTCTGGGTGGTGATGTGTCAGTGCAGGTGCATAGATTGTAACCAAGGTACCACTCTGGCGGGCGGAAGGAGGGGGGTGTTGCTGATCGTGGGGGAGGCTGTGTTTGTGTGTGGACAGGGAGTAGATGGGACCTCTCTGAACTTTCTGCTCAATTTTGCAAGGAACTCAAACTGCTTTATAAACTAAAATATATTAACAAAAGACAAACAAAAACCAAAAACAGCTGCAACAGGTCACCTACGATCATTTCACCAGCCTGTACATCAGAACGCTTAATGCTGCCTCCCATTAGCCTTTTAAACTTTGAGTTCATAAACCCAAAGACACGGACCTGAGAAGCTTTTAGAAAGGCCCTCAGAACAACTTGCTTCAACCTCATCATCTCACAGATGACAAATCCAAAGAAAGTTGCTCCTTGTTTTAGTTAACTTATTTTGCTCCAAGGAATGTAAAGGATTTAAGAGACAGCCAATAACAGGGTTTTCTGAAAGCTTGAAAAAATGTTCAAGATAGTAAACCCCAAAAGTTCAGTCTACCTGAAAAGCAAAGAAAGGGACATTCTTTATTATTATATGAACAGTAACAAAATAAAATTAAATAATTAAAACCTAGCGCAGGTTAGGCTGTGGTGAAGCCAATACACTCATATATATGAACTGATCAAGAATTTTTAATGCAATTCGGCGATTCACATCAAGAGATTTTTTAATGTCGTATTTAATATAGATACCACATTAAGAATTTATCCTGAAAAAAACAAGTTTTAAAAGAAAGAGGAAAGGCAAAATATATATCAAGAACTTCAAAAGAATCTTAAAATAGTGACTGAAAAAGAAACAATAAATATTCAATTACATTACAGGAGAATGGTTAAGTAAATGATCAGCTCACTGGAACATGTGACCATCACAAGTTTGTTTTTTTTAGTTGACAAAAGCTTAATATCAACTGACTTATAAAAAAAATTTTTTTAATGTTTTGAAACAGATACCATACAAATTCTTATGTGGTCTCCCTACTGATTTGGAACTTAAAGGCATTTAAGGAAGGGATGTGACGTCAAAAACAAAGACTATCCAACCCAAGGGATATATGTTACTTTAAAACTCTGATCTGCAGGAGTACTAGATGGTTGTCCTAGTTTTAAAGCTAATCACAAAATCCATTTTCTTAATGGTCCGGACATTTTGCCAGTTCTTCCAGCTCAACAGAACTTCCATCCATCTCCACACTCACTGCAGACAACAAACGTCATCCTCAGTTCATCTGACCTACAAGTTTACACCCGTGTGTAAGTACGGTTCTTCTTTCCAGATTTGTCCATGTGGCTACTTCATGGGCATTGATGATGCAATGTTACGTGAAAAGAAACAAACTACAAAGCTGTATCTATGCAAGAGTTACAAATGTGTAAAAAAGGCATGAAAATATAGATAAGAAAGAACAGAGAAAACCCAAAAGCAAATAGAGTAGATATGGAGAATGTCTTCTTTTAAATGCACTTGATCGTTCTCCCAACAAACATACAGTAAATAAAAATACATTTGTAAAGACTAAGCTGCAGCACAAGCCCTGTGCTTATCCAGCTCTACCTGCTGCCCAGACTAGCAAACAGACTGGGAACGCCTGGACCTTATCTGATCTCAGTCAGCAATTTGAGATTTCACTTTCCTTAGAGTCAGTGGCCATCATCCCTCTCTCTGCGGTGACGTGCTCTGCTCCCAACCCTGCACCCACCACATGCTACAAACCATCCATCAAGGGACCACCCTCCATGAAGATCCCCTTTCCTATTCTGTCTCTCTGTTTATATTGTGGGATGACCTGCCCCCACCTCTCACTACCACCCTCAGGCTCTTCCCTTATTTTCTACCCAGAGACTCTCAGTATCCAGGTACAAATTCCTCCCCCATCCATCTGCAGGCTAGGTCCTGGGCTGCCTAGCACCAAGCCCCTGTGATCCTCAACAAAGCCCAGGTACAGAATAGCTCGCTTTGGAATTAAAGACATACTAGGGGGAGGCCGGGGAGCGTACAGCTCGAGTGGTAGAGTGCAAATTCAGCATGCAGGAGGCCCTGAGTTCAAGCTCTAGCACCTTTAATAAAAATGAATAAATAAACCGAATTACCTCACCATCACCCCCCTCAAAAGAAAGCATATTGGTCAAAGCTCTTTGACCCTTTCTTTGTTTCCTGGTTCCTGTTTATCTGCTGGTTCCCAACTCTGTGCCTGGCTACTTGCTCACCACCATGGACTAAATGTTTGTATCCTCCAAAAACTCATATGGTGAAGCCCTAATCCCCAATGTGATGAGGGGAAGGGCCTGGGGAGGCAATTAGATGAGGTCAAGATGGTGGAGCCCCCATGATGAAATTAATGACCTTATCAGAAGAGGACAAGATGCGAGCTGTCAGTGTGTGTGTGTGCATGCACCGAGGAAAGGCCGTGTGAAGCCACAGCCTGGAAGAGGGCTCTACCCTGGCCTTTCAGGCAATTTGATCTCAGGACTTCCAGGCTTCAGAACCATGAGAAGTAAATGTTTGCTGTTTACTCCACCCAGTCCATGCTATTTCCTTACAGCAACTTGAAGTAAGAGCTCCACCACCCACCCATCCTCGCCCTCAGAGTGCGTGACGCCTAATTTTGGCTTCTGCTATTGTATCACATTCATCCTGGCTAAAGACTGCTCACCAGCGACCAGGACACCTTCCTCTGGCCAGTGGGCCTTTAGGGAATATGCCTGCCCCTCGTCTCTCCGGAGTACAGACCTTCTGTACCTTAGGCTTCTCATCCCCTAGCTGCCACCCTCCATAGCCCACCGTCTCGGCAACGGCCAGGGCACCATGCTTACATACTGCCTGCTGATTTGGAAGCTGGGGGAAGGCTTATCCTAACATATTTCGAGCTCCCCTCCCCACAGGGGTAACCATGGGCAAAACCAAGATAAATTTGGCTGAGACGCTACCCTCAAAGGGCTTGCCATCGAGGGTCAACCCCAAACTCATGTCCTCTCAGTAGATCCCAGGATCCATAAATTTTCCCAGGAAAACGTGGTAACTGTTCTGTCTTTGGGGCTTCTCTCCAGTTGCTATTGGGAGTATGTGATAACTTCCAGTCCCCAGTACCATGGCAACTGCTTGCCATTTGGTGCCTGAAGACTTAATGAGATTTCCAGCTGGGCCTCTCCACTTGGTGTCTTTGGGCTAAGCATGAAACTTTCCAAGCCACAATTTTTCTTGACTAGAGTGCCCTTAGTAGGACTCTTCTTGAAGTGACTCTGAGATCAAAAATAACATTAAATTTCTCAAGACTTCCCAGGAGGAAAAAAAAAGAGTTTGCAATCCTAGGAAAAGAGTTCACAGAGACACAGGCTGACTATGATAACGCATCTAAAAGAGCCATTAAACATTGGGACATCAAGGAAACTGCATAAGGATTGCTGATTTCAACCAGACCTCCAAGAAGGGCAAGAAAAAATGGGTACAGTCCATATCTAGAGACAGTGTTAGCCAAAAAAATAAGAGAGAAAATGAGATATACTCCAGAGTAAATGGGACTCCCGCTTCACTGGCTCTAAGTATTTGAGAAAGGAGTCCTGAGAGATGAAATGGGGAAGCAGGGCTGGGACCAAAGGGCTGGAAAGAGCATTTTAAAGTTTAAAACAAATAGTGACATATCGGGGTGGGGGAGGATATGGCAGGAGGGTATAGGTCAAGCGGTAGAGCACGTGCTCAGCACATACAAGGTCCTGGGTTCAATCCCCAGTACCTCCTCCAAATGTAAATAAATAAATAAACCTCATTACCTCCCCTCATTAAAAGAACAAAAACAAATAGGGGCATATCAGAGCTAAGCTTTAGGAAAGTCAGAATTCTTAGCAGTAAGTACACATCCATATTATAAGTTCTCAAGTGATTCAAACAGGCAGTCTGCACAGGAGTGGTTAGACACACTTGTAGGTTGAACTGTGTCCCCCAAAAAGATATGCTTTAGCCCTAAACTCTAGGAACTATGAATCTGAACTTATTTGGAAACTGAATCTTTGCAGATATAAAGTCAAGATGAGGTCATGTAAAATTAGGCTGGGCCCTACATCCAATAGCTGGTGTCTTGATAAGAGAGAGGAGGAGATTTGGAAACAGACTCACAGTCACAAGAGAAGACAGCCATGGGAAGAAGGAGGCAGAGGCTGGATTGATAGTGTCGCAAGACCAGGAATGCTGAGGGCCAGCAGAAACAGAAGCTGAAAGAGGCAAGAAAAGATTCTACCTTACAGCCTTCAGAGGGAGCATGGCCCTGCCAACATTTTGATTTTGGATTTATAGCATCCAGAACCATGGGAGAATAAATTTCTATTGTCTTAGGTCATCCAGTGGGAGGTACCTTTTAGAAGCAGCCCTAGAAAAAGAACATAGACATGAATTAAGCATGAGTTGAAACTCATCAATGTTTTAGGACCTTCAGAGAAGATGGGATGGTTCACGAACAAGGAGGCGACCTTGAGGTCCTGAGGCACGGATCATGATTGGAACTATGGATGTAAGACCACTATCTACAGGGAAAGAAGCAAAAGAAAGGAATGCAGTCAGCCCTCCAAGGTCAACGACTTTCTAATGACTGAGGGTCTAGGTTCAATCTTATCAGAAAGGATCAGTCAACAAAGGGCCTAATCTTTCCATTGATATTTAATCCCTGGGCCTCTGGGCTGCCCCCTTGGGCTTTCTCATCTTTGTTCATTCCAGGGCCAGAATCCACACAGTCTTTATTCTTCCTGTGGTCCTTATTGTTTAAGAGGACACTTTGCTATTAATCCCCATGTGTAAGTGGATTGCAAAACAAACAAACAAAAAAATATGACTTGCGAGATTAAGTTTCCACTAGTCACCACCTACCCAAGGATGAATGTGTATTTAATTAATAAAATTTTTCCGATTATAAAAGTAACCCCTACTCATAGTAAAAATCCTTCAGTTAAAGAAAATTATGCATGAGAAAATAAAATTTCCCCCTTAATTTCAACACTAAAAGATATTCATTGTTGGTATCTGGCTGTATTTACTACTGGTACCTGATGTAATTAAGAGAAATACTTTATGATTAAAGAAAAAAACTTTAAAGATGAGCTATTTGGGAAGAATCATTCAGATAGACACACACACACACAGACACACACAGACACACACACGGGGGGGGGGGGGGAAACACACAGAATGTCTGAGAAAAATGGAGAAGAATGAGTCCAGGTAATCAAAGGCCATTAACCATTTTAACATTGCTAGAGGTCAGAGAGATTTTATTCAAATTAAAGGAAGAAATTCAAAATATGACTCTCACAGCATCCTCAAGTCAGTTATAACACTCAGGGTATATCAAACTATCAAATTTGACTCACGTCCTAATTAAGCTCTCCATTTGAGAATTCCACCAAATAACTTTTCCAAGATGGAAAAACCGTACCTTAATATTTCCCTGAGAGAGTTCCATTTTACTTTTTTTTTTTTTTTTTTTTGCAAATTATAGTTTTCTAGCAACCATAACACAGCAACCAAGACCACATCTTATGTCCTTGGTACCTGCCTCCCCAAAGACCTGTATGTATAGGCCTGCAGGTGTAACTCGAGGCTGTCTTGGCTGAGGCCAGGCCCCAGAATGTTGGAGGAGCTGGCCCTGTGTGCTGTGACAAAGTCCAGACACTCTACATTGCTAGTTGCTAGTTGTTAGCAGGCCCACAAATTCACTTTTCCTGACTTGGATGGGATTCAGAACTGCTGTGTCATAGGCCCAGAAGACACGGATTACTGCAATTAAAATGAAGAGAAATCATCTTGGCCCTCCTTACTCAAATAAGCCACGTTAACTAGTCCTGGTTTAAAGAATGGGCCGTTCATTTGGATCTCTGAAGTCTTTGTCAAGAAGACTCCAGGTTTCATAAGACTAACCTGCAACGTCTACAAAAGAAGTCCATCTGGTTTTGACCCCATTTCCTCGAAGAAAGAGAAGGTCACTTGGCTTTCTTATTCAAAGTGAGTTGAAATCAGGCAACAGGCTCCCACAAACCTTTTTTTTTTAAGGTAATTTAACTAGTTTGCTATAATTGGTACAGAGTTCACAGGACCAAGGTTGCAGGCATTTAAAGCATTCAATCCCCAAATTAAAGCAATTAACTTTTAGAGAAAAGAAAAAAAAAAAAAGGAAAGAAACCACCGGGTGAATTTTTTAAATCTATTTTAAAATAATTAGATTGTTAAACTGTGTAGTTAAGTGAAAACAATAGTTATGAGGTTTTAATTCTTTTAATCACAATGAAATGTTAAAGTTCAATTGACATAATTGCAGAATCGAAATAATTTCTAATCAGAGATTTCAAGGTGAGATAATTAGTCTAACATTCATAAAACTTTTCTAAATCCTCACAGTAGATCTTGCACTGCACTTGAAACATTTCTTCTAAAAAATTTTTCATGCTCAATAAACTGCTTAAGAGGAGTAACATTGTAATGATCAGCTTGCAAATATTTTTCCTACCATAGTATGAACCACAGAAGAATTCATGACACAGTTATTAGCAATATCCAGAAGTCATTAACTAGGTGAACTTGCTTAAGCACTGAGAAGCCCAAAATGCCTGAAATTATTATCCAGTTTTTTTTAACTCTCTATCCTAAAAAAGAAAGATAATTTATTAATCTAATTCCTACTAAAATAATAACCAAAATGTTTTAAATACCCAAAATAATCTGATGCCTCCAGATAGTTCATTTCCAAATATCTAGAAAACATAAGCTCCTTTCCTAAGTAAAGAAACTCAAATATGTGATCTCTAGTAGTGTTTGTGTCTTCTGAATGCAGGGTTTCTCAAACTCAGCATTACTGACTATGGACCAGATAATTCTTTGTCTGGGGGACTGCCCTGCGCCTTGCAGGATCTTAGCAACATCCCTGGCCTTACCAGCCAGATGCCAGATATCTCCCTGTATCCAGGTACGTGCTAGATACTTCTCCAGTGTAACAACCAAAAATATCTCCAGACATTTCCAGATGTCACCTGGTGACCAAAATTGGTCCCAGTTAAGAATCTCTGTCCTGAAGCTAACATTGTAAATCAACAACACTTCAATCAAAAAACAAAATTTTAAAAATAAATAAAGAAATAATACATCAATCAGCAAAAATGTATCACCCAAAAGCTGATACCCAAAGATAGCTCCCTTTCAACTTACTTTGCAA
This sequence comes from Camelus ferus, assembly GCF_009834535.1. Classification (NCBI taxonomy): domain Eukaryota; kingdom Metazoa; phylum Chordata; class Mammalia; order Artiodactyla; family Camelidae; genus Camelus; species Camelus ferus. The sequence goes on along the minus strand of NC_045696.1, from coordinate 11,815,663 downwards.
ATACACTCTTCTGCAGCTTTGGTAAATAAATAGAGTCTTTCATGCAGCCTTTTTAAAGTAAAAGAAATATTGCTCTTTTTTTTTTAATGTGAAATCAGAGCTTTAAAATAAAATGTCTCCATAGCCTACAGAATGGGAGAAAACATTTGCAAATGATGAGACTGACAAAGGTTTAATTTCCAAAATATATAAACAGTTTATACAACTTAATAACAACAACAAAAAAAAAATCCAAAAATAGGCAGAAGACCTAAACAAGCATTCTCCAATAAAGACATACAAATAGCCAATAAGCATGAAAAAAATGCTCAATATCGCTAATTATCAGAGAAACACAAATCAAAACTACGATGAGGTATCACTTCACCCCAGTCAGAATGGCCATCATTAAAAAGTCTACAAACTATAAACGCTGGAGAGGGTGTGGAGACAAGGGAACCCTCCTACACCGTTGGTGGGAATGCAGTTTGGTGCAGCCACTGTGGAAAACAGTATGGAGATTCCTCAAAAAACTAAAAGTAGACTTACCATATGATTCGGCAATCCCACTCCTGGGTATATATCCAGAGGGAACTCTTAATTCAAAAAGATACATGCACCCCAATGTTCACAGCAGCACTATATACAGCAACCAAGACATGGAACCATCCTAAATGTCCATCAACAGGTGTCTGGAGAAAGAAGCTGTGGTATTTATACAATGGAATACTATTCAGCCATAAAAATAATAAAATAATGCCATTTGCAGCAACACAGATGGACCTGGTAATCATCATTCTAACTGAAGGAAGCCAGAAAGAGAAAGAAAAATACCATTTGATACCACTCACATGTGGAATCTAAAAAAAAGAGAAAAGAAGACAATGAACTTATTTACAAAACAGAAATAGACTCACAAACATAGCAAGCAATCTTATAATTACTGGGGGGGAAAGGAGGTGAGAAGGAATAAATTGGGAGTTCTAGATTTCCAAACATTAACCAGTATATATAAAATAGATAAACAGGTTTCTTCTGTATAACATAGGGTACTATATTCAATGTCTTGTAGTAACCTATAATAAAAAAGAATATGAAAATGAATATATGTACATATATGTATTACTGAAACATTATGCTGTACACCAGAAATTGACACTGTAAATTAACTACACTTCAATTTTTTTTTTAAGTTGTAGTATTTAATTAATTAATTAGTTAAAAGAAAATGTCTCCAGTGCTTCTTTTCTTAGTCTATAACTTAAGTCATGCAGTCATAAAACTAGTATCCCACCTGGCTTTGGAGTGAAAAGTGGACTTAGTTATTGACAGTCATAATAATTGATCTTCAGCTTTTCAAAAGCAAATGATAGGTAAAGGATGCCATCAGGAAAGTGAAATATGACCCACAGAGTGGAGAAAATGTTTGCAAATCATATATCTGATAAAGGGCTTACATCTAGAACACACAAAGAATCATCCTTATAATTTAATAAAGAGACAGAAACCCAACTTAATAGTGAGCAAAGGGTCTGAATAGACAGTTCTCCAAAGAAAATACACAATTAGCCAAGGAACACTTGAAAAGATGCTCAGCATCTTTATGTATATGGGAAATGCAAATCAAAACCAAAAGGAGATACCTTCTCTCACCCACCAGAATGGCTATAACCAAAAAGACAGGTAGTAACAAATGCTGGCAGGGCTATGGGGGAACTGGAACCATCATTCACTGCTGGTGGGAATGTAAAATGATGCAGCCACTTTAGAAAACACTCTGGCAGGTCCTCAGAAGATTAAACACAGAATTGCCACACGACCCAGCAATTCCAGCAATTCCACTCCAAGGTAGATACCAAAACAAATTTAAAACAAGAATTCAAATAGGTATTTATACACTATTTTTTTTAAGGGACTGAGATGATCCCTTTTTTATTTTGGGGGGGAGGTGAGGGATGTAATTAGGTTTATTTATTTATTTTGATAGAGGTACTAGGGATTGAACCCAGGACCTCAAGCATGCAAGCACACATTCTACCACTGAGCTATACTCTCCCCTCTATACACTAATGTTTAAGCTGTAACCGTTCACAATAGTCAACAGGTGGAAACAACCCAAATGCCCAACAACTGATGAATGGATATAAATAAAATGTGGTCTATCCATACAATGAAATATTATTCAGCAATAAAAAAAGTACTGACATGCTATAACACAGATGATCCTTGAAAACATTATGCTAACTGAAAGAAGACAGTCAGAGAAGACCACATGTTATACGATTCCATTCGTATTTAATGCCCAGAACAGGTCAATCTGTAGAGACAGAAAACAGACTAGTGGTTTCTGGAGGCTAGCAGGATGGATGGCGAAGGGAAGTGGGTGATATGGGTATGGGTTTCTTTCGGAGGTGATGAAAATATTCTAAAATTGATTAGGACGATGGCTACACAACTCTGTAAATCTACCGAAAACCACTGAATTGTACACTTTCAAGAGCTGAATTGTACAGTATGTAAATAATATCTTAATAAACCTGCTATCAAAACACAAACAAGGCACAGAAGCAAGACTTCATCATGCTTACAGAGCACCAACTCCCCAACCCTGACAGGTGACAGAAGCAGGAGGCATAAGATGAAGGAAAGTTGAAAGGAAAGACAGCTAAGGACACTGATATGCTCATCTTCCAAAGGAGGGGGGGGGTCAAAGTCACTGTCAATGGTTGATGGAACTAAGTTAGTCTATATAAGCAACAGAAAGTTTGCACTATAAATATGATCATCAAAAATCTGGAAGGAAGGAAGGAAGGAAGAAAGGAAGGAAGGAAGGAAGGAAGAAGCAACAAGTAAGGTAAATTATCATTTGTCATAATAGAAAGCCAATAAATAAAAGTGGCATAAGCATCTTATTTAGAGATATAAAGGCAATCACCAGAAGAACTAAAAACAAAAATGAACAAAAGTGATTATTTCTGGAGAGTACAGGAGTGGGCGGGAAGAAAACAAAACAAGGACAGAACGTGTTTCTCTCGATAATACCATCCATTCTGTCAGTGTGTTAATACTACATGGAATTATTACTTTGCACTTTGTTTTTAGACACAAATCAAACATGGCACTGCTGGAGTTGCAGAATTCATGTGAAATAAGAATATACTTTATGTCAGGAAAAATATTAAAGTGGATCATCACCACTGAGCGAAACAGTGATTTAAATATATTACACAAAGCTGACGCAAGTTTTATGGCCAAAGACTGCATCCCTCATAAGATAGCTTGGAAATGCAGGTTAGATGCTCAAGAGAACAAGAAATGCGGACAGATCTCCTACCCTCTCTGTGGCAGACAGTTAAGAAGTGTCATAGGTCAAAGCTTCACCATGGCAAGAATATTCAAAAGTCCTAACAACTTTGGGATCCTAAGACATCTTAGATGAAAGAAGGCACATGTGGCAATCTCTGCACAGCTTGAACACACTTTAAAAACCAAAAGCCGGAGAGGGTGGGTGGGGAGGTAGAGTGCATGCTTAGCATACACAAGGTCCTGGGTTCAATCACCCAGTACCTCCTCTAAAACATAAAAAAGTGAACCTAATTACCTCCCCACAAAGAAAAAGAAAAATAATTTTTTAATAAAATAACATTCAAAAAAAAAAAAAAAAGGTGAAGATAGAGGCTGCTCACCCCCAGAACACAACAGGATTTGCCATCAGGAAAGTACTATACACAGTTATTTAAGACATAATCAGGGTGACAGTGTTGACCCTTGGGACTCAGGATTCCAGGGAGGCAAACTGGGGCACCTTTGAGAATGTCAAGTGATAGAATTAGGAAAGAGGCATGAGCAGGAGTAACCAGGGTACCCCAGAGATCCAAGGGCCTTACAGGCATGGAAAGGGACCCCATGGTTATCAGAATCTGAGGAGCTACAGCGTCATGATAAAGAACTTGCCACCACCCCAGGTTCCCACTTTCCAAGGACATCCTTGTGTGAAGAGGTTGAGATGCATATTTTGGAAAAAAAAAAGAAATAAGAAGACCAAAGTTAACATATTAGTTGGGTCAGGCTCCTAGTAAGTCCAAAAAAAGCCAAAATGCACATCAGAAGGTCATGTCGAGGCCAAACCCACAGTTCTGAGCCTCTAAAACGCTGCCCTCAAGTCAACTGGGAACTAGCTAATGAGTTCTTGACTTGCCTAGACTTTCCTGCTAGAAATCTTTTGCCCGGAATTCAGCCAAACACTCCCCGCTCACCACAGGAGATACAGTTTGGTCAAAGAGATCTTGTCCTCAGAATCTGAGAAGCCCTGGGATGGTCAGGCTTTGGGGCTGGCATCCCTCCCTCACAGACCTGGGTGCGGGGCTCCAAGGTGGTTGCGAGAAAGGGGAGGCAAAGCAGACCACCTCTTGAGGGTCCCACAGACTCAACCTGCAGACCTCAGGCTCACTATCAGCCCCTTGTCTGAAAAGCGATCAGTGGGTGAAAAATCTCATCCACTCCATTTCCGTGGTCCTGGCAACTCCAAAGCAAGGATCCCTAGGTCTGTGACTCACCTTGAGTGCCCTTCCCCCAGGCTGAGCTGGTGACTTTCCAGGGCTCATGATCACCTCGGTAGAGGAAACCAGGAGCAGGAACTGGAGTTGATCTGTTTACAAGGTTACCATCTCCCAACCCAGGAGCACAGCGGTTGGCTAAGCAGGAGACCAGCCATTACTAAGGCAGGGTATCCTGTCTCCTCCTTGACCACAGAGAAGTCTGGGATTTTTAAGGAAAAACAACTGACTCTTCTTAGTCTAATCTCCCATCCACTCCCTGCCCATCCCAAGCCAAGCTTGGTCCCAGGTCCACTGTCTGCCAATCACGTATCTCCTCACACCCCTGTATACCTATACCCTCATCCTTTGGTCTTTAATAAAATCTTGCTCTAGGGGGCGGAAGCTGGAATTAAATAATGTGGGGGGGGGGGGTTGGTTTGTTTTGTTTTTTAACCAAAGACACTTCCCCCTCCCTTTCATTTCTCCTCCTTCCTGAATTGAAAGTGGCCCAGCCAGAACACATGTGGTACCTTTCATATTATACCGGTCTTGCTGGGCTCCAAAACGCTAGACCCCCCTCCCCGCAACTACACCCAGGTCTCTATTTACAGAAGGAAACTCTGTGACAGCACAGAGACTCAAAGGGCCTTGGCATCCTCGGAAACTGAGGATGCGCTCAACTGAAGGCGCCTTCCTCCCACAGAGGTCCGCACTGAATCATCGCTCTTTGTTCAACATCCTCTGGATGCACACAATTGATCGGCTCTTAGATCATGCCGCTATTTTTTGCTGTCGTTTCAATGAACTGAGACCCCACTTACAGCCAAATGCAGGCCTCCGAGCTCAGCCTCAGCTCAGCGAGAGAGGAATCTCTCTCCACCGAGCAAAAGAGCTCCAAGGCCTCCCAGAAGAACCTCCCGAGTCCAGGAGGACTCTCCATATCCACAGTCCAGGCCTTTATGAATTTCTTAATGAGGTCCCTGGAGACCACGGAACAGTGAAAGTCTTATGCTGGAGGGGTGTGGAGGTTGGGAAGGGGATGGAAGGGGAAAACTCTCCTAACTATTAATATTTTGTACCTTTTACACTAGAGCATTGTTTCATTTTCAAAAAAAACTCTGTTCCTGGCTGAATACTGCTTTATTTTTAAGTACCTCCTTTATTTAATTAAAAAAATTTAATAAGAGATTTGGCCTACAATGAAGACAGAGAATTATTTTTAACACAGGAATTATGAATTATATAAAACTGAATATTTAAAGATGAAATGATCTGAAGTTTAGAATTTTGAAAAGTGGAAAAACTTTGCTGGGGGCCTTGCAAATCTGTTTTCTCTGGTCCTATGTTGAGGGGAAAAAAATGAGGGGGACATACTCATAAATATACACTCTATTTGCTTAATTTAGAAAGGAAAATAAATAGTGTATATGCATGTATGTACACACACACACACACACACATCCCCAGGGAAACAATACTTTAGATACAGGAGTCCAAATGCCTGGACACAGTGAAAATAAGGATTTTGCTCAACCACAGCCTGAATCTGCAGTATTCAGGAATCCCACAGGACTCCCGGTACAAGGCCCACAGGAACCCCAGTTCTCTTTCTGCCTTCTCACCCTCACACCTCCTGTAGTCTCAGGCAGAAGCTCCCTGCCATCACTGACTTCTAAGTGAGGCCTGGACATGATTCCTGGGCTCTTACCTGCATTCCTCATTTGGGAAAGCAGAGACTTGAACCTGCATCCATTAAAGTTCTTTCTCACAAAATGCTTCCCTTTCAGGCTTAAGTAAGCAAGCTCCTCGCGGAAAGGAAAGGAGGTGTTAACATGCAAACCTAGCAGACCCCAGCAAAGCCTTGGGGGAGGAACTCCTGCCCAGGCGCTCCAGAATGCCTGGGGTTCCGTCTGCTGGCCCAATCTGCGGGAACGGGGGTCAGGGGACAGGGCCAGTACCACTTCTTTCTGGCTTTAGAGGGGGAGGGGAGGAGTGGGGAGAGACAACTGTGGGGTGGGGGGGGCAGTCTTTGTCCTGGCTCTTTAGATGCGCATTAGAGTGGAGTTAAATTGTCAGCTAATGAGATTTCCTAACCACGTGCTCCCTTTCAAGTCTAGGCCCCCAACTGATTTGATCCCCAGACAGCAGCAGGGGGCAAAGCTGCCTTCAAGCATCCCTAAGGGCCAGAGAATTCCCAGAACAAGTGCAGGAAGGATCGGAATCCGTTCTGGGAGTGGAATTTTAAATAGGTTATCACATTTATTCATTGGCATCTAGCAGTAATGCTATCCGCCCCATAGCCCTCAGGAGTCAGCCTCCACTTGGGGTGACCCAGGCAGTCTCAGGGGAACAGAGGATATGGGGAACACTCCCTGTGGGCTTCTGCCCCCACTGGACAGACTACAAATCCCTCACCTAGTTTTCATGTGTTTATTTGTTTCCTTGCTTGCTTGCCGTGGTCAGTAAAGTCCCCTGGGGTCTACATTCAAAGGATGTGTTAGTGGACCCAGCTCAGTAATTTGCCCCTGCAGGCAAAAGGGTGTCGAAGCAGTAAGCATTTGTTTTCCAATATCTTATTCTGTAGCCAAGCCTGAGATTGTCTTTTCCAAACTATTCATTCTTCTGATTATGGGTTATTGAGGAGCTTTTCTTGTTTTTGTTTTTGTTTTTCCTATAGAAAATTGGTTTCTCCCTTTGCCTGAAGGAAATTAGCAGCACTGAGCTGGTGCAGCGAAGGAAAAACAAGTCAAAACACATTGATGGCATTTTGAAGATATTCAGTGAAATCAATTCTCCTCTTCTACCTTCCCTTGTTAGTCAACAGCCTCCTCTTTAGGTATATTTCTCTTCTATTCAAAGATAATTACTTAGCAACTTCGGTGCTTACCACTCCAAGACAACCTCCCTGGCGGTGGGGTTCGAAAGATCATATTCTAGAAACCAGCGATTTACCAAACTTCTGCTACAAGGCACAGCTCAGATTTCACTTCTACCAGGAAGTGTTCCCTCCTTGCCTCCAGGTAACTCTTTGTTCAAACCTCCCTCCATCCGGGTATTATTCACTTTGCACGGCGGCCATTGGTTCACCGGCAACCGCCTCCCACCTGGACGAGGTTTCCTCCTCCAAACCCAGGCCCCGGTCTCAGCATAGCCTTAAGGAATAAGGAAGGAAGAAGAAACAACTAAAACCTAGTGGAAATTCAAATGCATAAAAAGGAGCTGTAAGCGATTAGATAAGTATAGTCAAACCTAAGGCCAAGTAAAACAAGCCCTGTTTGCAGCTGAAAACAGCAAACCTTCGGGCTTTTTAAAATAAAACTGGAGCTGGGAGAATGAAAAACCGCAGAAAGGGGAAGAGACGTTGGGGCCATCCTCTGGAACAGAGTCTCTCTAACAGGGAAACATTCCAGTGTTTCATATGCGGCTGTTACTATGCTAAGCAGTTGATTTATATTGTCCTTTCACCCTTACTCCCACCGGCACCCCCACAAATGGGGATACTCGTTATCCCCACTTAACAGATGCGGAAACTGAGACGCAGGGAGATTAAGCAGCTCGGCCCAGAAGAGATCACCCAGCTCGTGAGTGAAGCTGAGCAGGCACTGGAAGCCAGGTTTGTTTGACCTTAGCGCCCAGGCTCTCAACCTCTGCTCCAGCTCAAACAAAGTGGGCGCCAAGTCAGCACGCGTGGGTAACCCGATCCTGATCGCTCTGACTCAAGAATGTCCCACAGCTGCTCTGCGGGGCCGCGTGGGTACCACTGAAACAGGCAGAGACTGGCCAGCATCCCCAAGGGCTCGCGCACGTCCTCCAAGACTTACCAACACAGGAAAAGGCAGACTCAGAATCAACCTGGGCTGACTGGGGACAAGGCCAGAGGATGTTACTGGAAGGGAGGTGAGAGTGGCTCAGTCAGCGCCCCGACGGCCGCCAATCTGAGAGGGCCTCTGAGTGGAGGGGTCTGGGGGCGCCGAGGGCAGCGGAGACTGGGCGCGAAGGCGCCGTCTGGGCGTCTTTTCCCTGCAGCATCACGCCAGGAGGCCCGGGGAGGGGGCGTCACCTGACAGCACGCACCAACTTCTCCCAGATTGGAGGGGGCGCGCGGCCGCGGCCGGGGCTGGGGGAGCGCAACGCGCAGCTCTCGCCCAATGGCTAGGTCTGTAAACAAAAGCGGGCCCCACGCGGGTCTCCCGCGGGGCGATGAACAGCTCGGCCCTGCAGCATCCGAGCCGCGGAGCCCACGAGAAAGGGAGGCGGGATTCAGATCCGGTGCGGGACCCAACACACGGCCCTCAGGACCCCGAGCCGGGACCAGTCATTGTCTGCGCGCGCGCAGGAGGCCGCTTTAAATGCCCTCTCCCAGGTCTGCCGCGGGTCTCTGGCCCTGTGTGCCGACCCCCGGGCTCTCCCCTCCGTGTGTCCTGTCCCGAGCGTGGTACCGATCGCCAAGGTGAGCGCCCAGGCAGCATCGCCGAAAACCCAGGCCTGGAGGTGCCCAAGTCAGGGATGGAGACACACAGACACACATGCAAGCACATGCACGCCCTCCCCGAAGTTGATAAAAATCAGCCGACAAATACAAAGTATCGTGGCTACCGCGGGTCACGGCTGACCTCCTGCTGCCGGGAAGACCAAATAGCCAACGCCTGGACACTGTCACTTCCATTCGGCGCCGGGCACCCGGGCGCCACTGGCTCTCCTCTTCCCCGACTGCTCCCTCGAGCGAGAGATGTGTCCCCTTGCCTCCCCCCGCCAGCTCCCCACCTCCCAAGTGTGGAAACGAGAAAACAATACGAGTAAAACCCAATCGGGGGGAGCTAGGACCCACCGGGAGCCCCAGTGTGCGGGAGACGGGGGTCAGGACGTGCCCGTCACGGACAGAAGGGTTCCGGGCGTCCTCACCGCCGTCCCTCGGGGCGGCTCCGACCAGCCGGCCTGCGCTCCCTAGGCCACCCGTACTCACCCCCGACGCTAGTCCCGGGATCTCCTCCACGGGGCCAGAAACAATGCGGGGCCGCCGGGCTCCAGGGGCTGCGGGCGCCGAGGCGTTCGCGGCGCTGCAGAGCTGAGCGCCCGACGGCGGCGGCGCTGCTCGGCCCGGCAGCGCTCCGGCCCGCTCGCCGTCTGCCAATGGGAGCTGTCAGGGTGCCTCGGCCGGCGGCCTCGGGGGCGGGGCCTAGGGAGCCCGTGGGAAACCGAGCTCTGATTGGGCCACCTGACAATCGCTCCGCCTCCGACCGACCAATCAGAGATGGCGGATACAGGAGCGGGGCGTTCAGAGTTGGGCTCAAAAGTGACAACAGGCGCACGCTGGGTACACGGGCTGCATCCCGACCCTGGGCGCGCGGCTGAAGAGATGCCTGCACCACGCTCGCCGGGACTGCTTTCCCACGAGGCTCCGGCGGAGCGGGCTGAGGAGAGCAGGGGCAGGCAGCTGAGGCGCGACAGGCTGGGGAACAGCGAGGAAGCCCCTAACAAAGCAGCTCTGGGAGGGCCGAGCGGCCTCCGCCTCCTCCCGCAATAGGCCCGCGAAACTGCCTGTCACTGTGCATAGGTGGAGGTGGCCAATGACGTAGAGAGAAGGAGCTTGAGTTGGCGCGCGCGCGCGGCTCGGCATCAGTGGGATTGGTCGGAGGTAAAGGATTTTCCTGCCACCTAAGGCAGAGAGGAAAGGGGAACGGAACGGGGGAGGGGAAGACCGGAAAAAAAAAAAAAAAAGTTGTACCTGAGACACGTGGTCTGGCTTTGGAGGCGTGTGCCTGACTCTAAGGGGAGACAGGAACTTTTACTAGGAAAAAAAAACGCTAACGTAATCCCTTCCTATGGATGCTGCTGGGGAGGAGGCGGGAGTGGGGACTGTGTTAGGCGCTAACCAAGCTCCAGGTCGGGCACGGTGGCCTTAACCGGATCCTGGGGAGTGCAAGACTCACCGGGCTGACTCACCTTGTACAGCAAGTACACTTGAAATCACAGTCTCACATTCACCTACTGGGCAGTACGCGACTCGTGCTAGGTTCACGTAGACCTCCCGGTTTCTTCTGTAAAATCTGGAAACGGATTTACCTTTCGCAAGGTTGTGAGGGACAAGGGACGCTGACAGGAGAGACTAATGAAATCTCTTCCCCACACCCGCCAGTGAGTCCCCCTCACCTTACGAGCTTTGGACACCACCTTTAAGAACAAAGGCTGGGGTGAATATGCATTGCAGCCTGACCTGGTGGACCCTTTCATCCTGAGGGGCTGGGGAGGCCTGAGCCATCCCAGAGTTATCTAGTTGAAAACAAAAGGAAACTGCAAAAAGAATTGCCTGTGTCAAAGAGGGTGAAACTAAACTGGAAAACGGAAAGTCACCCTTGACTTCTCCCTCCTCCTTCTCCCATCTGTTCTAGCCTAACTCCCAAATCCATGCCCTCCTCCCAGTCCTCTCTCCCCAGGCCACATCAAAGGCCTCATCTCTTTCTATCCCAGGCCTCACCTCCTGAAACCTGCTCTCCACTTTGTGGAATCATCCTTCTAAACAGAAAAATCTCATTTTGCTCTCTCACTTCTGGGTCTCCTCCTTTGGCCCAGAACCCACCCCAGTCCTCCATCCCACCCCCAAACTTTCCCCTCACTTGACTAATTCCCACCCATTCTCCAGATTACAGCTTAGCAACCAACGCATTTGTGCAATAGACTCTTGCCAAACTCCAACTGCAGCAGACAGTCCTGTAGATGCTGAAAACCTCCTGTATCCAGTTAAGGTTATATACCCATATCTCCTCCCCACCATGATCCCACCAACTCCTGTATTAAAGGAGGCTGCAATCCCAGTTAATTATGGTCTCCACCACCAGCACAGCACTCCACTGGATCCAGATCCTTAGCTATCTTGTTCTCTCCTGTATCCCAGCACCTAGCACAGTACTTGGTACATTTGGGGCACTCAAAAATATTTAAGCAATGAATTATAGAGGAGCAAAAAGAGAAGTAAGAGCTTTGAAGATCTGAAGTGTTTCTAAAACATCAGTTTGAGAAGAATGGTTAGGATAGTAGACCTCTGGGTGATGTGTCCACCAAGTTCCATAATGGGTATGGCAGGAATGTTGAGTGAAGTTTGAGAGATTTTCCAAAAGACACTCTTTCAAAAAATGACCTCATCTCAGCCAAGACCTTGCCCATGCTTCTCAATGGAGAGCCATTCCTTTGTGAAGCTTTTCATCCCAGGAGAAAGAGCAATTTCTTAACCTATTACAAGCCACCATCTTGGAAGGGGAATATATACGAAAAAAAATACACACACACACACACACCCTTGTATCCTAACACTAAGACTGTTGCATGTCAGAGAAATAAATCTTTGTTTTATTATGCCTCTTATACTTGGGTCTCTGATACAGCAGCTGAAAATATATTTAAATAATATAGTGAGTTTCTGTTGCTTGCAAACCACCCCCCCCAAAAAAAATTATTCTTTCTCTCGCTCTCTGAGGGCTACTGCCATCATGGCCCTCCTTTTAAGGTGGTAACATTGTTGCAAGGTGAGCTTCAGATGAGTCCTCAGAGTGGCCATCTGATTGCCTTGGGCATAGCTCTTTCTGCTTCTAAGAAATCCAAAAAGCGCAGAACCCTGGAGTTAGACTGGCTGGGCTGAATCCAAACTCTACTGCTTTCCAGCTCCACAGCCTTGTGCAGGTTACTTAATCTTGCATAAGCCTCACTTTCTCATTCTGTAAAACAAGAGTAATACCACCTAATCCATAAGGATGTTGAGAGGATTAAAAAGAGGTACCGCACAGCACATAATGTGCACTCATAAAAGTTAGCTATTGGGTTTAGCTAAGTTAGCTAAACTCTCTGAACCACAGTTGCCTCATCTTTAGAATGGGACAATAACATTTCATTAAGTGGTTGAAAACCCTGAATGAGATGATAGAAGAGAAATGCTTAGCCCTGCCCATGAAAGGGAAATGGGAACATAGGAAATACCCACAACCTCAACCCCACCCCCACCCCCGTGTGGTCCAACCCTGTCAATCATTCTCTCCCTGAGCCCCACCTACCTCAACCCATCTGGACTTTACCTCATAGAATCCGCCCAGGGCTGACTGAGGGAGGCTTTGTTCCCATAATCAAGGTGCTGCCACTGAAGTTAATGGAATTAGGCTGACCTAGCCTTTGGGTACATTTCTTGCCCTCGAAATCCTGAAAAGGTTCTACAGGTTTCTGTGCTGTTTCTCATCTCTGCTCAGCACGGAATGCTGCTGCTTCACGCATGGCAAAGAGAACAGGGCGTTTTGATTAAAACACAGACAAATGCCATCTGGCGTCCCATCTCCTGAGGGCACTGTTGACATCTAAAAAGAACATGCATTGGCATGAAGGGAAAAAATCGAGTGGTTAAAGGCAGAAATAAGGGTTTAGGATAGGAGAACCAGCAGAAATTATATTTCTAGTTCATGGACCCAACTTCAACTATGAATCAACATTTTATTCCCCATCAATTACTGAAAGCCTCACTAAACACCATCATAGCTAAGTCACAGCAAACGGCTCTCCTCACTTTCTCCTCCAACAAGGGATGAGCCCACACCTTCCTCTCTCACCCTGTGCAGCTTCTGTTCCTACCTGGTCTTCTATCGGGACAGATGCCCCCTGAGGGCAGGGCGGTGGTCTGTTTGGTTTCCGGCGTTAATCCTGCTGTCCAGAACCATGCTTAGCACATAGTAAGTATTCGGTAAAAATTTACAGGATGAATGAATCAGCCTCGTGTGTTCCCCACCGCTTATTTTCTTTTCTGTCATTTATTTGTGGGTGTCCTCTTTTAAGAAAGGACGTGAGGCAGCTTATTAAAAATACACCTATCCTCATCTACAAAACAGAAGCAGACTTGCAAACATAGTAAACAATCTTATGGTTACAGGGAAAGGGGGTGGGAAGGGATAAATTTGGGAGTTGGAAATTTACAAATGTTAGCCACTATATATAGACATAGATTTTTAAAAAGTTTCCTCTGTATAGCACAGGGAACTATGTTCAATATCTTGTAATAACCTTTAGTAAAAAAATATGAAAACGAATATATGTATGTATATGCATGACTGGGACATTGTGCTGCACACCAGAAATTGATGCATTGTAACTGACGGTACTTCAATTAAACACACACACACATCTCCATCAGGGCTTCACTCATGCAGAGAGGGAAGCACTAGTGCACTTTGTCTCCATCTAAATTTAAGCTCCTTAAGGAGACATTTTACTCTCCAGGACCTTACACACTGTATGTGTTCCAGAAATATTTACAGCAAAAGCACTCAGTGGTTGAGTTATCATTTACTCCGGACCCACCAGGAGAGAGATGAGAGCGATTTTCCAAAGCGGTTGTTGATGAGTTGATGAGATGACTCTGATTCATCCCCGATCTCTTGCCAAGACCCTTCAATTCCATTACTCGCCTCAAGGGTTAGTCGATGTATGAGTTAAAACCTAGAATGAGAAAATTCTAGTTAGTCAGATCTTACCGGCAGAGACCTCTGTTTTTTACCTTCCTGGGCTTTTCTCTAACCACTTGGCCACATCACAAATGAATACCAAGACCCTGACAGAGGTTCAGGGAAAGTGGAAACTCTGCCTTCTAGTTCCAGGAGGCCATTCCTGGGATGGTTTTCGTCTGAGGTTCACTCCTCTAGAACTTTCCTGTGTATTCTGAGAAACAGCTAGAAGACCACTTTTAAACCAAACCTGGCCTGGGTATTCATAACCACTACCCGCCCCCAACTTTGGACTACCACCCCACCCTCAACCACAGAGGACAGCCTTAGTAACAGGATTCTGACTCTAGCCACCACTGCAACAGGAATGAAAAAAAGACATAAGAAAACAAAAACACTAACTCAAAAAGATACCTGCACCCCCATGTTCACTGCAGCATTATTTACCATAGCCAAGAAATGGAAACAACCTAAGTGTCCATCAATGGATAAATGGATAAAGAAAAGGTGGTAAAGATAGACAATAGAATATTATTCAGCAATAAAAAGAATGAAATCTTGCCATGAGGGACAACATGAATGGACCTTGAGAGTATTATGCTAAGTGAAATAAGTCAAACAAAGACAAATACTTTGACCTCTATGTCTAAAACACAAAACAAATGAACAAACAAAACAAAACAGAAGCAGACTCATAGATACAGAGAGCAAACATGTGGTTGCCAAAGAAAATAGGCTGGGTGAAGTAGGTAAAGAGGATTAAGATATACAAACTTCCAATTAAAAACTAAACAAATCATGGGGATGTAATGTAAGGGAATATAGTCAATAATATTGTAATAATTTTGTATGGTGACAGATGGTTACTAGACTTACCTGCTGATCAATTTGTATTGTATATAAATGCTGAATCACTATGTACACACCTGAAATTAATATAATATTGTATATCAACTATACTTCAATTAAAAAATTAAAAGGAAAAAATAAAGTGATACAAACTGGTATAATTTATAAGTATCTGTGGAATGACACACATAGTGGATTATGAACACATTATTTCATGAACAGTGGTAAAATGCCTTGTAGGAAGGAAAGAAAGAAAAAAGAAGGAAGGAAGGAAAGGAAGAAAGGAAGGAAGGAAGGAAGAAAGGAAGTGAGGGAGGGAGGAAGGAAGGAAGGAAGGGGACAAAAAGAGGCACAAATCAATACCCCAGCATTTCCATTTGGCTCCTGAGCTGACTCTCCTTCCCTTCCTTCCACCATATTGTTTCCAGCTCTGCCTACTTTCCTTCCTCCTTTCCCAACACCCAGGACCAGCTTCAAGAGCATCTGACCCATGAAATCCCACAGGGTCTCACACTCAGAAGGGCCCCATACTGGGTTTATTGCTCTGATATCGCTGTCTTTAAAACTCCTAATTTTTGAAAAAGGATCCTGAAAATTTCATTTGGCTCTGGGCCTCACAAATTAGCCTGTCCCTACCACACCCTTTCGACTCTAGTGTCTCATCCTTGGTCCTCCTGGCCCTCTAGTTTGTACCTTTCACACAGCAGGCACTCAGTACAACTAAATTAAGGGGTTACCTAATAAAGGTAAAATAGTATTTGTCCTTTACATACCAGAAAAGATGGGGTGAGGCCAGGTGTTCTGTAGAGGGAAGCCCTTGAGATCTTGGACATGCAGTGCGGCAGTGAACACTGACCTTGTGATGGGACACACCTGGGTATTCTCACTAGAGAGTTCTAGGACGAGTAAGGACAACGCAGGGGCTATGAAGACCCCAGAGGAGGATTCACACTCCCATCCTGTGAGGGTTCATTTTATGTGCCAACTTAGCTAGGCCATGGGGTGCCCAGACATTTGGTTAAACATTATTCTAGGTGTGTCTGTGAGGGTGTTTTTGGATGAGATTAATGTTTGAATCAGTAGACTGAGTAAAGTAGATAGCCCATGCTAATGCAGGTGGGCCTTACTCAATCAGTTGAAGGCCTGGATAAAACCAAAAGGTTGACCCTCCTGTTCCTCGTGCCTGAGGATGTGAGCTGGGACATCGGTCTTTTCCTGCCTTCAGACTCAAACTGAAATATCGGCCCTTCTTGGGTCCAAGCCTGCTGGAACTTCAGACTGAAACTTACACCATCGGCTCTCCTGGGTCTCTAGCTTGCCAATTACAGATCTTGGGACCCCTCAGCCTCCATAGTCACATGAACCAGTTTCTTATAATAAATCTCTTCATGTATCTATTTCTATCTCTATCTACATAAATATAGGTATCTTCTATCAGTTGGTTTCTTTGCAGAATCCTGACTGCATCCATTCCGATAGTGTTTCTTACAACCATTCAACTATTCAGTGTTCCTCTACAGCCAGGCTACTCAAAGCACAGTCCGCAGACCAGCAGCAACACCACTGCCCAGTGTCAGAAATGCAGGGTCTCAGGGCGGCCCCAACCCAGACACACTGAACCTGGATCTCCATCATGGTAAAAGCTTCAGGTGATTCATCGGCACACAGTGTCTGAGAAGCACATCAGCCCCCTTGGAAAATGCAAAGTCACCAGGGAGGAATGACAATCCTAAAGACAGCTTCTTAGGAAGAGAGTTAGTTTAACCAAGGCTTTCTTCCCTGAGGACAGATGTTGGGGGTGGGGTGAAAGAGGGCTCAGAAGGGGGCTGAGGAAGCTTGGACATTTTTGCAGTCATGACAAGCCTTCAATTACAGAGAAAAGACCAAGGAAGCCTCAGTATGCAAACTAACATGCCCAGCAATACAAAGACAAGGTCAGAGAGGCAGGGCTGGCAGACCAGGTCACACCACAGCCAAGGAGCCCAGCACTGCCTCCTCTTTGCAATGTGCTTGGTTGCATTTTATTTTCTGTGTTTTCACTGAAATGGCAGTTTGTGGAGAAACTCTCCCACTTGGCTGCGAACAGGCTCTGAGCAACAGCAACACTTCTGCAGAATTGGCAGGGACAGAGCTGTGGAATATTTCAGAAACTTCAAGGCAAGGGGACAAACAAACAACCGGGAAAAAAAAAAAAAAAGGAAAAAAAGAAAAAACCCTCCTCAAAATGTGTTTTGAGGGGAAAGAGCTAGTAATCAAAAATGATGACCAGGAACACACTCGTGGGTCTCCAAGGGAAAACAGGTTTGATTCCCTTTTTTTCTGCCTCCACCTGCCCCAGTTTGATCTTCAATTCATCTCTAACTATAACCACCGTAAGATAGCAGGTCTCTGGATGACTTACCAGATCGTATCCTGTTGGATTCTCTCTTCACTTACACGCAACTTCCACCCTTCCTGCCGGCCCAGTGAGGGTGAGGACCACTCAGTCTCCCCCACCCTTCCCCCCTCCTCCGGCCCCTGGGCCAGGTGTGACAGACAGGGCATGCCAGAGCCTGTGTCTGCATCCCCACCTGCCTCATACCACACGTTTAGTCTCCATTCTACAGAAGTGTCATCCTCCCCAGTTGAACAGAATGGGATGGAGAAGCTTGGAACATGGCCATGCTGCCTCAGCGAAAAGTCACTAGGCCTCCCAGGAAGGCAAACTGGTGCGGTGGAGCCCCAGAAATCAACCTCTCCTCTCAGAATAAGGTGACAGCTCCATTTTCTCTCCATCCACGTGGAGATGTTGCCCTTACACACACACACACACACACACACACACACACACACACACACACACACACACACACACACTGCCTAGAGAGGCAGTAGTTAAAGGCAAAGAGGCTAGTGGTTAAAAGCAAAGATTCTGCCCTAAATCAAATTTTGCCTCTGTTCCTTCCCAGCTGTGTGACCTTGGGCAGGTGACTTCATGTCTATGTGCTGAATTGGCATCGTATTCGTCATCTTTGGCTGCCATAACAAAATACTACAGACTAACTTAAACATTTATTTTATTTTAAAATAAATTACAGAAATTCATTTTCTTACAGTTCAGGAGACTAGAAGTTCAAGATCATGGTGCCATCTGGGTTGGTTTCTAGTGAGAATTCTCTTGCCCGCTCGCAGACAGCTGCCTTCTTGCTGCGACCTTGCATGGTCTTTCCCCTGTGCACATGCTGAGAGAGATGTCTCGTGTCTCTTCTTATGAGGACACCAGCCCTGTTAGATTAGGCCCCTACCCTGATGACCTCATGTAACCTCCTAAAAGGCCCTATCTCCAAACAGTCACACTGAGGGTTAGGGCTTCAACATATGAATTTGGGGGGAGGGGTGCGGGGGGTGATGGACAGACACAAGTGAGTCCATCACAGCTCTCATCTGTAAAAGGAGGCTCATGATACTGCCCATCTCACAGGGGTGCGATGAGGACTGGACGAGTTGATGGCGTGAAACCTTAGAACAGTACTCATCCCATGTTAGACACACATGCATCCCTGACTCACTTACAAAAAGCTAGACTCTTTTTGGACAAGGTCACTAAGCATCTCTCCCTAGAGACCCAAGGAAGCCTCATGGACTTCACATGTCCACCATCTCACTGTAACTACTCCATCACCTTCACCAAACAACAGCAAACAAGTCCCACTAAACTTCTCTCTTGTTTCCCAGGTCAGTTTCTGGCCTTACCATCTGCGGAGGCAATGCCCAGGCTGGAAAAATGGGAGGCAGCTTGGAGTCACCCTACCCCTTGGAGTGACCCTAACCCTTCCTCCTCCATCTCCAGTTTCTACCCCTCCACCACTCACTTTCTGGAGACGTCTCTCTGCTAAAAATAAAGACCACTTATTTCACCTGGCCCTGAAGACCCATCCTACCCTTCTGATTTCCCACAATACTCCTAACATCTACGTGGGGTAACCCAGGGCTCCCTTGAAACAGCATCTTTTTTCTGCCTGGCCCTCTGCCGGAATACCTCTTTCCGTTCCAGTTCTCCTCTGTCCAGTGTCCTCCTGCTCACCGTTCAAGTTCAGGCTGGGCCATCATCTCCTCTGAGGGACTCTCTTCTTCCTGGTGGTTACTGGTCACCCACAAGGTGTGAGGCATTGCATCATGTAGTTTCTAATTCAATTTTTCATTTAATAATCACATCAGTCAACTTCCCAAAACATGTTCTATAATCTCCATTTAAGCGGTAAAGAGGTTGAGAGATTCGCTGAGGTCGGAGAGCTAATGCGTCATTCCCCCAGATGGAATCTCCGGTTACTTCCCACGCCGCGGGTTCCCCAGCCTCCCAGACAGAATCCGTCACTCCATCTTCCCAGGTGTATCATGCTCATCACGTTGTATTAGAAGGAACCGGGCAGCTCACACTGCTCCTCGCGATGATAGCTCCATTATCCTCACTTCCCATGGCCCAGCCCAGCGTCTTCCCAGAGGCGGAAGATGAGTCAGTTTTGGAGGAATCAAATATAGGATTGAGCGTCTGCAGGAATCTCATTCCCTCTCCTGATCCGCCATCCTACCTTCTCAGGTGGGGCCAGGATAGTCATCTTTACTTTTTTGGGAGGTTTAAGAATGTGCACTGATTAGAGACAAGCCCTGATTTAGCGTTGAAAACTGCCTGCTCTGTGCTCTGTAACATCTGGGGCTGAAGGAAGGGAGAAATGCAAAGACAGAGAAACCATGGCTTCCCCAGGCTTCAAGGTGCAGAGTGAGAGAGGCCAAGGCGGGGAGAAGGAATTGAAAACTGACCGCCAGGCCTGGAAGAGCAACGCTGAGTGTGAGGCAGGAGCCAGCCCCAGGCTTCCATGCTGCAAACCGAGAGTATCCATTTGGGCTGCTGCTAAG
Organism: Camelus ferus; assembly: GCF_009834535.1. Lineage (NCBI taxonomy): Eukaryota > Metazoa > Chordata > Mammalia > Artiodactyla > Camelidae > Camelus > Camelus ferus. Next base: position 11,795,931 of record NC_045696.1, on the reverse strand, counting down.
CCACAACCAGCGTGTCTTCGATGGGGGTATTAGCATTTGACTTTGCTCGAGCTGCTCTAACGAGGCATTGCCGGTGGGCGGGCTTACACAACGGAATCGGATCCTCTCCCTGTTCTGGAGGCTGGAACTCTGAGATCAAGGTGCAGGCAGGGTTGGTTTCCTCTGAGATCGCTCTCCCTGGCTTGCAGATGGCCACCTTCTTACTTCGTCCTCACACAGGTTTTCCTCTGGGTGCAAGCATCCCCGATGTTCCCTCTCTGACCTGATCCCTTCTTGTCAGGACACCAGTCAGACTGGATTAGGGCCCATGCTAAGGACCCGATTTTAGTGTAACCACCTCTTGAAAGGCCCCATCTCCCAACAGTCACATTCTGAGGGACTGAGGGTTAGGACTTCAACACGGGAAGTTGGGGTGGGGGCACAACTCAGCCCATAGCAAGTACCGCCTCCCCACCACGTCTTCCACACGGTGCAGAAGGAACACACAACAGCTGAGTACTCGGAATCAGCCTTTCCCATCGTGTTTGGGTCAGTTTTCCTAGCGGCGTATCTCTTTGTTGGATAGAACTGAATTCTTTGGTTGGTTACAACCAAAGAAGGGTCACTGAAAAGGTGTCCTCTCTCCTCAGAAATGTTTCTTCTCTTCCTTTTGAAAATGAGGTGGGGAAATGTGTTATTGAGATGTCTAAGTGCTTCTTTTAAAAGCCTGAGAGTGAAGGACAATACTGATTAGGGAGCTTTAGGATCAAAAAATTGTAGGAGCTCTGGGAAGGGGGTGGGGGGTGCCATGTCCAGGGTATGAGGTGGAGACACCCCAGCTTGGGAAAAGAGCCCTTTTCTCACAGCATTCTGAATATTCCAAAGTATTCCATGTCTGTAACTCAGCTCTGCCTACAGGTGCCTTTCAATAGCTGCGTTATTCATTCTTCCCAGCATTCATATTATTATTTGTATCTTTTTTTCCTTCTAAAACAAGTGTTGCTTTTATCATCTCAAAACTTGCAGGAAGCAACATTCCAGGCTCTTGGAATCCCTGTTACTGCAAATGATTTTCCTTTTTTTTTTTGATGGGGGGAGGTCAAACCCCAATTTCCTAACATACAGATTAGTAACTGAAAAAAAAATCACAAATTGTAGATACCCAGACATTTTCCCCCATATATTTTTCTTTGGCTAGGTGATGGAAAGATAAAAGGCTCACAACTATTTTCCCCCAATCGCCACTCCAAGATAGTTCCTGATTGGAAATAAAGAGCTTGACTATTATTGTAAGTTGCTTCTAATAGCCAGCTAGTAAAAGACAAAATAATGCCTCCTGCTCAAAAAACAAAACAAAACAAAAAAACTGTTTCATGTAATAAACACTGGCTCTTATCCCAAAGAGAAACTGTGTACAAAACAGGACTACCAGGTGCTTTGCAGAAGTGGGTCACATGGAATGAAATATCTGTGCATAAAACAGTATGCTTACCTTGATTGTATCAGCATCATTTTAAAAACTAAAGAAGAACTTGTTTCATAAATGAATTTTGTTTCTACTTGACTGACCTGCTACATTAGTTTCCCATTGCTGGGGTAACAAATTACCACAAACTTAGTGAAACAACACAGATGGGTTATCTTACAGCTCTGAAGGTCTGAAGTCTGAAATGGGGCTCATAGGACTAAAATCCAGGTGTCAGCAGGGCTGTGTTCCTTTCTTGAGGATCTCGTGGAGAATTTGTTCTCTCCCCTTTTCCAGCTTCTAGAGGCTGCCCACATTCCTGGGTTCGTGGGTCCCTTCCATCTTCAAAGCCAGCAACGGTCAATGGCATCTTTCTCTTGCTGCTTCACCAACAGTAAGTCTGACATTGAGGCTGCACTGCCTCCTGCTTCCACTTTGAAGGACCCTTGTGATTGTATCATGCCCACCAGGATAATCCAGGATAATCTCCCCATTTCAAAGTCAGCTGATTGGCAGCCTTAGTTCTATCCACAGTCTTAATCCCTCGTCATGTAAAACATAACATATTCACAAATTCTAGGCATTAGAAAGTGGACATCTTTGGGGGCCAGTATTCTTCCTACCACACCCACTTTATGAGAAATAATGAAAATAAGGTGCATTTTAGGAGTTGTGTGTTTATTTTTATTCATTTAAAAAATTTAGAATTATTAGATTTTATTTTTTCCTATTACTCTTAAAACTCAGTTTCACGAAGAAACAGGCCAAACTTCTAGAATAAAAAAACTCTTTCCTGGGCTGTAACCCTTTTGGAAGGGAGACAAAATTTATCAGATGCCATGGTTTCAGGATGTTTCCATCCCAGTTACAGAATCATATCTTCTTAGGTCTGAACTGGACTCAAACAATCTAGACACATGTACCATAATCAAAACAGTATATACCGTTTCTTTCCTTCCCTTGCTAAAATTCCCTTTTTCCCCTTTGCTGCTAAGAGGAGTTTGAGTATCAGCCTTTCCAAGAAACCTGTCTACCAGTTCAAATTCTTCTTTTGGACTGAGGGCTCCCTTATTCAAGAAAAAATGTAATAAATTTTTGGAGTTAATTGTTCTTAGCTTCGGACAAATCAGTCTTACTCTAGACCTGACTTAGCTTTGCTTTCATCAATATTTCTTATTTGCAAAAGTCAAACCTCATCTTTAAACCTCTTGCACTTTCCATTATGACTTGGAGAGGACAGAGAGTCAGTTTGTTTTGTAGTAAGAGATTCTGAAAAGGGTAAATGTTTACTTTTGAGGTCATTAAGTGGGAAAACGGCAAACGTTCCTCTTCTTGTTCTTGTCTGCATGAAAACACACGCAGACCAAGACCGGAAAACTCTGGTCCTGAAATGATGATATATTACAATATTGTTTGAAGTACATCCAGAATTTATGTTACTCTTTAATTTCTTTTTCCTGAGTTTGGGTTCACAGTTAGGTAGAGATACTGTAAAAGAGGTAGTCGGGGAGGGTATAGCTCAGTGGTAGAGTGCCTGCTTAGCATGAACGAGGTCCTGGGTTCACTTTCCAGTACCCCCATCAAAAGATAAATAAATACGTAAACAAACCTAACCCCCCCACCTCAAAAAAACCCAAAAAATTTTGGGGGGGTAGGGTATAGCTCAAGTGGTAGAGTGCCTGCTTAGCATGCACAAGGTCCTGGGTTCAATCCCCAGTACCTCCATTAAGAAAAAATACCAATAAATAAATAAACAAACAAACTTAATTACCTCCCGTCCGTCCCTCCTAACCCCCCCCCCCCCCCCCCCGCCGAAAGACATTCTCAAGAGGTAGTGACTGGAGCTGAGGAGGGAACCATATTTCTGGCTAGCAGTACTGGGAAAATACGTATTATCTCTCATTCTAATCTCAGTTGATATTTATCTTTTCGCTTGAATCTGCAAATGTAATAGAGGAAGATGATGATTTTTCTTTTTATTCTTATCTGCTGGGACCCTGTCTCCTATTATCTCCACCCCAGTATTGTTATCACCATGCATAAAAATGAGTAGCCCCTTTCCAAACATGTGCTATAAAATAAACCCTTCCAAGTGGGGTTGTTTAGACTTAGAAAAGAAAGGCTCAACTGAGTGACCTTTATTCACAAAGTCATTAGGGAGAGAAGCAAAATCCCCAGCATCCCCAACCACTGCCTTTTCTTCCTCCACCTGGTTTATTTAAATCATTCTTATCAACTCTTGAGTTGATTCTAAGGACTGGGCTATAGAGAATCCTGGTGGCTAACACAGGTGGAGACATTCTGACCCAGGTCTTCGCCTCCAGTCTTACCAAGGCCACTGGAATATTGTTTCACCAGATGCTTGTGACACGGACTGAGAACTCACTCAGGCTTGATATTGGAGGAAGAGGCAGTTCATCTGCTGAGCAGGCATCAGAGAAGGCTCCTCTGCAAATCCAAACCACAAAGAGATAGCATCACCTCACACCTGTCAGGATGGCTATCATCAAAAAGGCAAGAAATAACAAATGTTGACAAAGATGTGGAGAAAAGGGAACCCTTGTACACTGCTGGTGGGGATGTAAATTGGTGCAGCCCTTAAGGAAAACAGTGTGGAAGTTTCTCAAAAAATTAAAAATAGAACTACTGTACCATCCAGCAATTCCTCTTCTGAGTATTTATCCGCAGAAAATGAAAATACTAACTCAAAAAGATATCTGTACCTCCATGTTCATTGCAGCAATATTTACAAGAGCCAACACATGGAACCAACCTAAATGTCCATCTATGGATGAATGGATAAAGAAAATGTGTTACAGATACACAATGGAATATTATTCAGGCATAAAAAGAATGAAATCTTGCCATTTGAGACAACATGGACAGACCTTGAGGGCATTATGCTAAGTGAAATAAATGAGTCAAGAAAGACAAATACTGTACGATCTTGCTTATAAGCAGAAACTAAAACAAAGAAACAAACAAAACCAAGTTCATCGACACAGAGAACAGACTGGTGGTTGCCTGGGGTAGGGGTGGGGTCTGGGAAATGGGTAAAGAGGGTCAAAAGGTACAAACTTCGACTTATAAAATAAATAAACTATAAAATCAATAAGTCCTGAGGATGTAATGTACAGCAAGATGACAAGAGCTAATGATACTGTACTGCACACTTGACAGTTGCAAAGACAGTAGTTCTCTTTTTTAATTGCGGTAGAGCTGATTTACAATACTGTGTTAGTTTCAGGTGTACAGCATAGCAATTTAGTATTTTTGCAGATTATACTCCAAGATTACAAGATGGTGGTATATAGCATATATAGCATATCCTTGTTGCTTATCTATTTTATGCATAGTAGTTTGCATCTGTTAATCCCCACGCCCCTAGTGTGTCCCACCCGCGAAGTTCTCATGATAAGGAAAAAAAATACTTTGTAACTATGTGCGGTGATGGATGTTACCTGGACTTGTGATCATCTCACAATATGTACAAATGTCACATCACTGTGTTGTATACCTGAAACAAATATAATGTTACATGTCAGTTATATCACAAGATATAAGAAAAAGATTATGTTGGCCTGGGGGTAAAAAAGTTCCTATGTAGCTCTTACACACATTCCTTATTCTGCTATATTTCTAATAGGTGTGTGTGAAGTTTTTTTTTTTTTTTTCCAAATTAGATCTCTTGAAAAATCTGACTTTATGAGGAAAATGTCTTCATCAAAGATGGCTACTATCTTAAACTGGTCTTGCTCATTAAATACACTTACTTGGGACATAGAAAGGAGACAGAGAGAGGAGCTAAAGGCCACAGGTCATGTTCCAGGGAAGGCAGGAGCTGAGTTAGAGATTAGCCTGTAGACAGTGTCCTTGGGATCAGGAGCGCATGGGGAAGAGAAGGGCTGGATGGCGCAGAGGAAGAGGGATGTTCAGACTTGGGCTGGCCCTTCAGGACCAGGGGGCCTCATGCCAGGCCGGCTGCCTTGAGAAATGGGTGTGTCTTGCAGAGGCAACTTTCTTAAGTGAAACCAGTTTCCAAAGAAGGCTATTGGCTGAGAGCAGTCAGTGGACAACCTTTCCAGCAGCTAGGGGAGAAAATTCTCCAGTCTCTGGGTCTGCATGAGCCTCTGCTCACCTGGGCAAACCACTAACCTCTCAGTGAAGGGGAGCACCTGCCTGGCCTGGAGAGGACCCCCGGGAAATGTCTGTCCTTCTGCACCAGCTCCCTTTCCGCCCCAGGATTTCATGATCTTACCATTCAAATGAGGGGCTTGCATTAAGGTTGGAAAGTGACAACCCTCTCACTGAATCAGACCTATAAATCTGGTTTAGTCTGTATTTTAAAATTTTGAGACTTTGTTACCAATAATCAGGAAATTGAGAGATGTTCCCAAAATTTCAGGTTTCCGTATTTTTTTTTTTTTTTTGAAAAAGCAGAAGGTCCAGCCACACTCGGCCTGAATCCCTTCAAGGCCACAGTCACTGGACATGTCACAAACCCACCAAAGTGCCAAGATCCTCACCAGGCCCCCAGCCCCTGGGTGCACATGTTTGGACAACACTAGATTTTGAAAAACATTCAGTTATTTGAACGTGGCTTCCAAGTTAACTCTCTTTTGTTTTTAACAACAAATCCAATAACCTTTTATTAAACTCCAAATGAACAAATCTCTCAATTACTACTTTGCTAAGTAGTGAGTATGAATTTGAAAATGAGGAGAAAAGAAGTCAAGCCCAGTGCAACACACCCCAGCCAGAACAAGCCCCCAGCAGATGGTGCCGGGGGTGTGAGTAACACCTTCATTCTTAAAGAAACCAACATCAGTGACATTTGTGACATGTTACAGAGTAATTGCACACTGTTATAACCCAAAACTCTTAGCATGAACCAACAGTAAAAAATGTCACTTGGAAATAATTACTCTTTTGCTAGTGAGCACTCTATGCAAACCCAAGGGACTCCAAGTTAAGTGGCAAGTAGGAGTTTTGACACATCCCCGGTGATCTGTGTTGTCATGTGACTTATGTCACGTCTTAGAGTCATTTTGATCCAGGCACATGAGCTACCGTTGGTGCAAAGCCTTTAGCATCATTCATGTCCCCGGTGAGGAGGCCTGCCTTGAAAATGGCATTGCCAGTGGAGGTTAGCTGTGATTGTGAAGATGCTCTTGGTGTTCTTCATGCTTTCCTCCTTGTTCACAGATCATAGATTCTGCTCAGATGAAATGGGTCCCACCCTGGCATATCCCTTGGGGGGGATCCTGATTGAGCTGAACATGCCAAGGATACCACGTTCCATTTTGATGGATGTCTACACTTCCAGCTTCTCTTGCAGCTACACTGGCCAAGTATCCCAGTCTCTTTACTGACACTTTAGGAAATCTGCTGGAGTGCTTCTGAAAATGATAATTGGTTTCTTGATAAAAAGGGACAAATGCAAGGAGACGGCCTGCCAGTGCCACAATTTCCCTTTCTTCCAGGGCTGTAGCAGCCATCCTGCAACCGTGAGGTGACTGTTATACAAATGAAAAGTCAACCACTGAGGATGAAATGAAAAACAGAGTCTGGATACTGGACGACATGGTTGGTCACCTGAGCCGTCCCTGTAAATGCCTACTCAGTAAAAATACCGAGACAGGTATGTATTATCTGGTTTATTAAATTTATGTTTTATTATATTTATTATTTAGATTTTCTCTTATGAGCAGTTGAAAATAGTGCTAACTGAAGAAGAATCTTAGCAAAATGCATTTAATATCACAAAAAATAAGTGGCTTCCCTGTAACTTAGAAAAAGACCTTGCCTGTGTCAACAATAACCTCTTCAACAGAGCTGTCTGGTTATTATTAAACTTTGTTCTATTATGGGCATCTTTTCTGTTTTTAATTTTTTAATTTTTTAATTGAAGCATAGTCAGTTTATAATGATGGACACCTTATCAACCCAAATCCTACTGAGCAAATAGTTTCTGGTTTCTCTGAAGTAGATCAGAATCTTAGACCTAATGCTTATTTGGGTACCAAGTTGAGGACTTCCTTCCACTCATTTGTCACTTAACTATTGGACAGGGCACGATTCTGGAATTTCTTATAATACAGCAGAGCAGAGACCACAGTCCATGATGCCAGAACATGGACCAAGGCTTCACCATTTGTTGTTTCTGATAATCTGCATCCGCCTTTTATTCACTTTCTTTCCATCCTTTCTTCACCTCCCCCTTAACTCTGCCATCAGAACCTGCTTCCCTGAAGGCCACCAAGACCCTCCCAGTCAAATCCCAAGGTCTTAACTCCTCTCCACTCCAGTGTCTGCATTCAGTGTACATCGTGGGGCCCACCGAAGCCCCGCCTCTTTCCTGGACTCCCTTCTCTACAGCCTCCCGGCTTCCGAGGGCTGATCCATGCTTAGGGCTTGGGGCATCCCCTCTTCACTAGACTGTGGCCAAAAAGCAGCCGTCAGACACCTGGGTCGCCTCTCCCTGGCTGGGCGGCCTGGTGTGAGTCATTCAACTTCTCTCAGCTTTAACCCACACAGCATGAAACAGCTGCCCCATGTATTCATAAGAGGCATGTTTTGGGGTGCCTGCCCAGCCCCCGCCCCCTCGTCCGAGCCCCTCTCCCTGTGTGTGCTGCATGACCTCAGTGAACAGATTACTGGACTAACGGGGGATGCCCAAGGAGCGCGGATGCACTGGCTGGTCAGTGATCAAATGTATTCTCTCTTTCTCAAAAACCTGAGCAAAGAGCCCCGGGTGGGCATGGGAATTAAAAGGTGCAGGCGCCAGGCCGGGCAGTCGCCTTTCCCACAGAGCACAGTGATGAGCAGTCGGACAGCAGCGGCTGCTGAGGGAAGTGGGAGCCCCGTCCAGACCGACAGACCCGAGGACGGGAGACCCTCTCTCCCCAGAGCGCCAGCAGGACTGCGTCTCCTCCCAGCACGCACAGCATCCAGAGCCCCTGGGGTTCAGCTGTTCTCTGGTTCTAGGAGACTGTCCTCGCCTCCTTTCAGTCCACTCCCCTCTGTTTGGACTAATTCATTGTCTATCCAGTCCTTTCAACTAAAAAGCCTTGACCAGCACTAGAGTCTCACCTAAGCCTGATGGAAATCAGTCGCTAGACTAGAACCAACTATTTCCATTCAGCAAAAGATCTGCCTCCCTTGTGAAACCTCTCCAGCATTCCGCTGGCTCCCACAAGAGCCCACGAAGCACTGTCTGAGTGCTCATCGCAGGTTCGGCCCGGTGGGGGCCTGGGTGGACCCCAGGAAATGGAGGAAGGGAGCCACACAAAGGCTCCGAGGCACATATCAGTAAAGTGTGGGGAAGCCGAGGAGTTACGGGACAGACCTAGAAGGGCTAGTCACCCAGAGCTGTCAGCTTGTCTGTGGAACATATATCCCCTCTCCTTCTAGTACTGGGGACCCTCTTTCCTAGGGAGAACCCATTCTCTGTACTGGGCAACAGTTCATTCTTCCTCCTGGTGCCAAGCAGGGCCAGCACCAGCCCAGCACGTGGGTGGGCACATGACCCTCACTGGCCAATCCTAGTGCACTGCATTCTCCAGGTCACTGTGATTGGCTGAGGGGTGAGCTCATCACCTATGACTCGTAACCTGGCTGGGCCAATCTGAATCTCCCCTCCAGTTTTCCTAGGAACCCTTGGGGGAATGCCATTTTCTCTAGATCATAAGCCAAGAAGCATGTACTCTGTGAGATGTCCGGGGCACTCTTGGCCTCTATGTGGAGAGAGCTGGACAGAGAAATATGTCCCAAAGGAAAGCAGGGATCATAGAGAAGGAGGGGGCCAGAAAGGAGTTTAGATGACCTCATTTGAACTCCTGAATCCAGCTATACCTGAAGCCGTTCCCAATCCTTACATTGCATAATTAGAAGGAACCAGTATATCTCCTTTTTTCCTTATAGCGGTTTGTTTGATTAACTGATTTTAATGGTGGTACTGGGGATTGAACCCAGGACCTCATGCGTGCTACGTAAACACTCTACTAGTGAGCTATGCCCACCCACCTATCCCATTGATTTAAATGTATATTATTTGCACACACACACACACACACACACACACAAAGGAAAGAAAAAGAAAAAAAGAGTTTTGACAACAATGGAAGGTAAGGGAGAAAGGGAGAAAGAGGTTTGGGCAGGACGGGTGGTCTTTGAGGACTCTGAAAGCCAGCAGGCAAGTTTGCCTTGTATATGGTAAGTAGGTCTTCTCTAGTTGTCAGTGAGCTATGCTGTAACCCATCTTCAGTTCTGATTCTTCCCCTGATGCGCCAGGGGCACCGCACTGATCCTTTCCATTAACTGTAAGAAGATGCTAACAACATTTCACTTCAAACAATTAATGTAATCAGTTTAGACAAAAGATGCTGTTAGTCTCAGAAAGGGCTATTTTAATTATCACTGAAATGTGTTCTATTTCTGCTTTCTTCTCTGTTCTCTGCTTCTCTCTCTGAATTCCCAGATACAAACTAGCGAAGGCAGCAGTGCCCGGAGCAGAGTGGTAACATCCAGCATTATTTCAGCAGCACCACTCAGTGTAACTGACCATCCTGCAGAGCATGCATGTTCACTCAAGTATGCAGCACATCCCATAATGACAAGTGCAAAGGGAAATAAGGAAACATTAGAAAGCTTTATTCTAGTGATTTATAAAATTGGGCTGGAGAAAAGATCACATGCCCATGAGTAGAGACAGAGGGCAAAAGGAGGGGAGGAAGAGGAGGACAGAAGATGCAGAAAGAAGGAAAATGGGAGGAGAGGGCAGAGGTGGGAAGAGGGAGCTAAGAAAAGTGCAGAGAGAAAGAGGCAGAAAGAATAGGAACTGTATGGACCAAGACCCGGCTCCTCTCTGGCCTCCCTCTCCTCCTCTGGGGCCTCCATGGGCCAGGCCAGCTACATCATTTGGGTGCAAAACCAAATGCAGAGCCCCTTGTTCAAAACTTACTGAGAATTTTAAGACGGTGATGGCAGATCACTAACGCAATCTGGGGCCCTGTGTCTTGCGCCGGCCACTTGCCATGAAGTTGGCCCATCTGCAGGGAGAGAGGAACTAGATCAGGGTTTTCACAGGGTTTTCTGTAAGTGTCAGATGTTCCAGGAACAAAAGGCTCCTCACCCTCCCGACTGGGAAGGAGCACAAGCCCCATTCTTACAGATCTCTGCCCCCAACAAGAACACCCCAAGAAGCCCTTTGGAAAAGAAACTTCTATGACTGTTTAAACCAGCATTTCTTATTTTTGCTTGACTATCGAAACATTTCCCCCCTAATACTCTATGTCAGCATCTCACAGAACCCATTTTGCAAAATGCTTTAAGTGGTGGGTGAGACTGCGGTTCCTTGAGGTCACCCACAGGAGCCCTTCCCACCCTGAGACGTGATGCTCAAGAATCTGCTGGGCTTGGCCTTGAGGTGACAGCAACTTCCTTGTGCCAGATTTGATGGTGGGAGAGGGGTGGGGTAGAGGGCTGCCAGTAGCCCCCAGAGTTGACTGTGGCTGCAAAACCTGTGGGAGTTTCTCCGAAATGAGACATCAACTCCCCTAAACACTCATCCTCTCAGGTACAAAAAAGCCTTTTCCTGAATCCAAATGTACTCAGAATGTTACCTCTGCATCAATGCCTAATCTCCCTAGAAATTTTTCAAAGGGAACATTGATACCACGTGTAGGACAGGGACTCCTTGGCTATGGTAAATGAATACAATGTTTGTAGAAGCCTTGCAATCTCAGGTGATTGTATCCAAAGTGTATCATTGCATTTTGGGAGAAGTTATGCCCAGAACTCTCTGTATTCCAGCACCTTTGATTAAGAACCCAGGAATTCCTAAAAGTTAAACCTGCTATCCTTGACAAAGATTAATTAACTTTCAATGTTGAGAAGACCAAGGCTTAATGCAGAAGAGAACTCAGGTGCAGTTTTTGTTTGTTTTTTGTCTCTCCATATTCAGTGGGGTAAAGACTGAGGTTTCTGAGCAGATGAACTCAAGGTTGGATCTCATTTCTGTCCCTCGCTATCTGTGTTCTACCAGGTAAGTCAGGAAATTCTCTTCTCTGTGCCTTTGTTTTCTCATCTGTAAAATGGGAACCATAATGGTAGTAAAGATTCTTCTAGCAGTAAGATAATGCATGAGAAAGCCCTCTGAAAGCCGAACTGCAGCAGGCTCTCCTAAAGCACCTCTTACTTTCCAGGTACAAATGTAAGGAGCCAAATTTGCAGTGAGGCATGGACAGATGAGTTTTAAAGGGAAAAAAAAAGGGTAAGAAAATACTTAGCAAAAATTCCCCCCTCAGTCGTCATTTTGTTGGAGATTCAAACTATAACTAAATGCTATGAAATATGCGTACTTTGGAGATTCTTAAAGCTCCCATTACAGGAACCCTCCTGAAATGTATCTTACTGGTTCTTAGGGAGGAGTGACTTCAGCGGGGACTCTCAGAGTGCGCTGGTGCCACCTGCTGGCTTGGAGCGGTATGACACCTGTGCTCTACACAGACGAAAAGAGTCTGGAACCCCTAAACAGGGAATCTGAGAAATCTGGGCTGGAGCGAAATCTTCTGACCTGGAGCCTCGCTGTTCAAATTGCGGTCCTATGGCCAGCAGGATTGATTGTCATCACTGGGAGCTTGATGGAAATGTAGAATCAGGCTACATTTTAATAAGACCCTCCAGGCGATTTATATGTGCATTGTAGTTCAAGAACCATGTTCTGGAGGATTTAATCTACTGACTTAAGGTCAAAGGGGAATTCTCCAAGTAGGAAGCTATTTTAAAGAAATTAAAACAACAATAACAACAACAACAACCCCCGTCGGGACAGCAACCCACAGAAAGCTTAGCAACTCTACTGTCCATGTTTCAAGTCCTTTGTCACACCAGTAAGTAAACTGAGTGTTTTACCCCAAACTCAGCTTTCCTTAACTTCATTTTCATTGTATTTCCTATGTATTCTTATAAAGGCTTTTACTTCTTCCACAGAATTATTTCTACAATTTTACAATACAATTACCCAGAGAAACAGGATTCCTTCCATTACAGAAAATTTGTTTTACTAGTTTATTTTCTGAACTATCTTAGAGTTCCTTGGTTGCAAGCAACAGAAATGAATTCCGGGAAATATAAGCAAAAAAAAAAAAAAAAAATTGGATGGACATGGTGGTAGGTTATAGAATCAAAGAAAAAGCTTAGGAAAACTGATGTTTCCAGGGTAACATCTTCAGGACACATGTGTGCCAACTGTTCCCAGCCCTGCCCATGTCACTGATCAACATGCAAATTCTCAGGACAGAGACTCCATGTAGCCTCTCTCGGTTCATGCCTGGCTCCTGGAGAAGGAAGGGCAGGGCATCTTGATTTCAAGACTCACTGAAAGTGTATCCATTGAGGAAGGCTGGGCTCAGGGGCTGTTACAGTCAACATGGATCCTGATTGGTCAGGCATGGTAGTACCCACACCATTCTAGTTGTTTTGACTGTCACCTCTGGAGAAGCGTGGGTCCCCAAGGAAAACTGAATTATTTCAGTTGAAAAAGAAGGAATGGATCACAGGCAAGCAAAACCAAGAGAAGTTCCCTATACACATCTCTGTTGTGAAATAGACATGCACCAAGGTATTGGCTGAAGATGATATTGTTAACATATTTACTCTAAAACCATGTATCTGCATCTATTCTTCCAAGAAGTTTCCAAGAGTTTAAGGCGGGGGGGGGGTTAACCCTTTATCACACAACTGGAGCATTCAGTGAAATCTTGATGGTCTCTGGGTCTTCAAGGCAAATCTACTTTCTACCACATCAGACTAAAACAGATTAAACAGTGGAAAGGGCTCCTACGCTGCCAAGACTTCTGGCGTGCATCACCCGTCTAACATTCTAATGTGTTCACGGGAAATGTTATAAAATGGTGGGGGTATTTTTCCTTCTTCTTCTTTTAAAGAAGAGAGAATAAAAATGATTGTGTAGCTATGAAAAAATAAGCTCTGTTACCAGAGCCCCATCACAGTTCTTTAGGAAAACATCGTGGAGGAATAAATAGCCACAGTTTCATAGCAACATTCAGTTCAACAATGCTCAGAGCTGAAAGATGTTCTTGGGTTGGAAATTCATGCCTACAAAGGGATGCTGTCTGAGTTATTCACCATTAATTATGCAAAATAAAGTCAGTCCACAGCCAGGAGAAATGAGCCTCAGCCATGCAGTCCTTCTGCTTTCCTTGGCATTTTGCAAGGACTGACTGATGTCCTCTTAAAGCTAAATAAATGAACCTGAATGTCTCAGCAAGGGCGACGTGAGATACCAGTAAACTGACAAAGGTTCTTAGCTGGAAGAAAACATTTTCTTTCATGCTCTGTGCACTGGCTACACTCTACAAATAGCTAACAACAACAACAACAACAACAACAACAACAACAACAACAACATGAAGGAAAAAATGATGGTTCCTCCTCCCCACAGACACTTCCCATTCATGTATCTCTACAAGCAGTGCTGTTACAGTCATTAAGTCTATCTGAAGTCCTATTTCTCTGTTTTAAAATTGTTCCATGAGGTTAAATAACTTATTTTTGTACTGTTGGAGGAAATCTAGCACCCACGGTCCAAGTAACTAGTAAATGCACATTTCTTTGACCCTCTTGTTTCGTCTTTAAAATCCAAGTGGTTTTTGCTTTCTGTGCCATAATCTGTGCTTGCATATTTTAATAAGAAACTAATGTTTTTCAGACTAGTGAATATAACAGAAAAGAAAAAGACTCACAGCTAAGGAGAACAAATTAGTGGTTACCAGGGGGGAAGCGAAGGGGAGTAGGGGATTATTAAGTACAAATTATGGGGGGAGGGTACAGCTCGAGTGGTAGAGCGCATGCTTAGCCTGCAGGAGGTCCTGCTTCAATCCCCAGTGCCTCCTCCAAATATAAATAAATGAATAAACCTAAAAAAAGGCATACAAATTACTATGTATAAAATAGATAAGCAACAAGGATTTGTATTACAACAGAGGGAATATAGCCAATATTTTATAATAACTATAAATGGAGCATAGCCTTTAAAAGTAGTGAATCACTATGTTGCACCCCTAAAACTTATGTAATATTACATCAACTATATCTCATTAAAAAGATAAGTAATAAAAATTTAAAAAAAATTTTAAGTACCCCCAAAAAAGAAACTGTTTCCATCCCCCCAAACTCTGGAGGCACACTGCGGGCAGGCATAGGCTGTGGTCACCTGACTGAGATGGTCCAGTGAGGAGCAAAGGGACTGGGTGTCCCGTCTTGGCTCCATCATCCAGGACCAGACCAGGAACTTAAGTCTGCTGCACCTTAGTTTCCCCATTTGGCCAGTGGGTGGCTGGTTTCTGCACACTCTCTAACGCAGTCAGGAAAGCCCACCATTCTGGTATCTCTGCTGTGGACTTCGGGGGTAGAAAAAGGAGTCCCCAGAAAGTAGCCAGAAAGCCACCTCTTCCATGTTGACTCTCTCCGGGCTCTCTCAGGAACCTACATTTGAAACTTCCCCTTACACCCCCATCTCTGGTCCTCAGACTTTGGGGAGCAGCTCCAAGGAATTGAGTTATTGAATTGGAAGCCAGAGGTGTAAGAAAAAAGGATCCGAGAGTTTATCCTTGAAATACCCAATCCTTGATTGGGCTGCCCTCCATCCTCTGTTCTTTCTTTATCTGGACAGAGCAGCCGCGGTCAGCACCACGCACAGCGCACGTCCTCTCTGTCCGCATTGTCATCACTGAATGCGGAGGTGGAGACTTATTAGGAGCTTGGAGGGATAAACGCAATCCTGGGCGATTGAATTAAGATTGGAAAATATCTTGACAGGCTGGAATAATGGATAGAATCTAACATTTGAAAGGTGATTGGGATAAATGGAAAGCCTGGCCCACAGGTTCAGAATACTAAGTGCACAGAGAGAGCTGATCTGTGTGGGGTGGGCGGGAGGCCTAGAGTCTGTGCCAACGGGATCAGCAGCATGACTCGGCACACCACCCCCCAACCCTAACCAGAGTAAGCGCGGTTACTTGAATAAAGTTCAATCAAGCAAGGGAAGAAAAATGTGCACTCTCCTCCCATCGGGCCATGTCCGTGTCGTCAGTGTGACTCAAGTGATAGGAAAACAGACAAGCACAAGAGAAAAAGACAGACTCCAGCCGGGTGAGCTGTGGCCTTGCAGGGCAGGAAGGCCAAGAAAGAATCCAGAACGTAGCCAGGGCCTACAATGATGAGTCACCATATCACAGGATCCCAACCAGCCAAAGCAGGTGATAAAATAAAAAAAAGGTCGAGAGAGAATCACCTAAGAATGTAAAAGAGTTGATGGAATGGAAAGGCCAGATGGCAAGACATCAAGATACCATGAGCTACAAGAAAGGCAACTGAGCAGAAAAGGGCAGGAACGGAGGCTGGGAGTCACCCAGGGCAGGACGAGAATCAGAGTGGAGTGACTGAGACCCAGGACACCGACGTGATCCAGTTACACTGAGGGCATGGGGTCGAGGCCCCCTTGCTATGATGGCAACTGAAAGGGTTCAGTGAATTCTCCTGACATTTGAGAAGACTTGCCCAGAATGCGTGCAGTCTGGCCCCCTGTCTCAGTAAAAATCTGTCTGACATGAAACATTATTGCCCTTAAGCAGGTAACCTAATTTCCTCGGGATGATGAAAATACTCCCTTCAGCCCAAGTTAAAAAAAAAAACCAAAAACACTATTTACTAAAGTATAACCTACATGCAGAAACATGCACATATTTAAATGTAGGGTTTGAAGAATTTTCACAAGATGAGCAAGCCCGTGGAACCAGAACCTAGATTCAGAAACAGAACAGAAGCAGGACAGAAGCCCCGTCACACTCCATTCTCATCACTACCTCTCCCCCAGGGCAACTTCTGTCCTAACTTGGGACGGCACAGGTTTGTTCCCCCCCACCCCCGATATAAATGGAATCATGCAGTAGGTCCTCGCATGGGAGGCATCCATACCATGTGTGGTGGTAGAGCACTCACCTCACTGCTGGGTAGGATTCCGTGGGGTGAACACGCCACGAATTACTTATCCACTGTCGATGGGCATTTGTGCAGTTTCCAGTCGAGGGCTGTTACGGATAATACCACTCTGAGCTTCCAGGTCGTGGCTTTTGGTGGGCATATGCGTACATTACTGTTATGTTTATAACAAGGGGTGAAATTACTGGGTCATGCACACACCCTATCACTGGCAATTCCACTCCTAGAAAAATTTCTAATTAAATATAGACATGAAATAAATCACATCATTAATGATCATACATATTTATTAAGGTCAGGAGAAGGAAGGGTTTGTATTCATTAAGATGATCTGTATACATTAAGCATTCAAAGGTTTGAGATATTTAAGGGTATTTGCATGTTAGGGTATATAATAGAATAGCCTGTGATTCCAAGTGAGGATGCATACTTTGGTCATTGATTTTACATTTGTGATTTTGAGTGGAAAGTTATTAAAGAACTGGGTTAAGCTGGCAAAGCATATTAGTTTCTAAGGAAATTCACTACTAAAAAGTTTGATTTATTCGATTTTTGAGACACCTGGGGAGGTTTTGCTTTCTAGTTTAGAAAATCAAATCTAGTCACGTCATAAATTCAGTTTGAATTGCTTAAGGGAATTTAACTCACTGAATTCATGAACGGGACTGACTGTTTAAGGTACCTATGTTTGCTCAGTTGGAGTTGATAAATACACATGAGGCCCTTTGAAAGCGGCTGTTAAAATTTACTAGATTTATAAGTGGAAATAATATTTGTCAGCTAATCTGAAAGGCTTATGGAAAGCTACCACCTCTAAGACTGTTGCAAATTTTACAAGTGGAACCTTAATTTGAAATTTGAAATGCTGTCTTCTCTGTGTCCAAGATGCCCATCTCAAGGACATCTAAAAACTTCCTCATCACTCTGGAGGACTGGGTGCAGATCTGGGCAGGATATTTATGAAACAGGAATCCTGAGGAGTTCATCTGAAGAGTGCCCCGCAGGTGACACCACTGATGAGGCTGTAATAACCACGTGCCACGGAGAGCCACTCAAGGAAGCAGACACGTGGAGCTAGAGAAGGATGGAGGAGACTCAGGCGAAGCTGTCTTCAGATGTGTGACGGTTGCAACCTTAGAAGGGCTCTGATAAAACATGGTAGATTGAACATTTTATCTTTCTTTTTCTCAAAGACCTAATTAAAATGAATGAGGGGCAATTGATTAATTTGATAACTGATTGGTCTCTTTAAGGGAATTCACTATTAGAAGTTTCATTTGTTCGACAGTTGTTAAGTCACCTCTTGGGAGGCTTTGCTTACTTAAGTCAGAAAAATGAAGTCTGGCAGTTTCATACTAGACACGGTACAAAGGTTAAAGACAATGAGAGTACGCAACAGCAGACAAGGTACGTCACAAAATATTTTAAAATGGGAAGTAGATGGAGAAGCTGTAAGAGCTGAGAACATGCCTGCAGACGGGGAGGCCAGGCAGAAATAAGTACTGTATTCCCCAGAACCTGGAAAAGTTTCATGAGGTCAGGCACAGGAAGCAGAGAAGGTGGGAGTGAGATGCGGTGGGACAGAAAGAAGGGAAGGGAAAGATTATTGAAGACAGCATAAGGAGCAGGGAGGCCCTGGTGTCCCAGCCTCATTTTACATGATATGGTGGCCACCAGCCTTGCCCTGACGGAGACCAGAAGCCTGAAGAAGCCCCAGGTCAGAGGTGCTGGTGGGGGAGTGGGGTGGTGGCGCCAGAGTCACTCAGTGGAAGTTCACAAACCAGTTGGCGAGACTCCCAGTTCCCAGCCTCCTACTCAAACTCTAGGCAAGAGCCTGATGCGACTTTTTGGAGAAACCAAAATGCCCCAGAGAAAAGACCCGTAGGTACCAGTATTTGATGTTTTCAGCAAACAAACAGAATGGTGGGTTTCCTGACTTTTCTTGGTTAAGATATATTTGGTTGTAGGTAAGAGAATCCAACCAACAGCAGCTTAAATAAATATGGGCTTATTCTAACATAAAAACAACAAACAACAACAAAACAGGGCGTAGTGGAAGGCTGCCATAAGTTCAACTCGTTAGCCATGTCAGGGAGCTTTTTTTTTTTCATGGTTTTCAATCTCTTTGGTCTCTGCACCCCTCGAGACTTTTAAAAATGATTGAGTACACCAGAGGTTGACACAATACTGTAAACTGACTATACTTCAATAAAATATATATATATATGCAAAATAAATAAGTGAATAAATATAGACACTCAAAAGAAAATGATTGAGGACCCTACAGCGCTTTTGTTCATATGAGTTATACCTATTGATATCTGTTTCATGAGAAACTAGGACTGAGCAAATGTGAAAACCCAAGGACACATAAATACACATTCACTGGTTGTCAGAATGAAAACGGCATTGCAGGTCAGCAGCCCCTGGGAAACTCCACTGCACACTCATGAGAGAAGGAGGACGAGGGAAATCATGTCTTACTATTATCATTAAAACAGTTTGACCCCTGACAGTTCCTCGGATCTTCGCAGATCCCAAACCACATTTTGAGAACCACCACCTTATGGCTTCTCTGGCTTTAGGTATTACATTTAAACCAGGAGCAGGAAGATGGGAGGAAGAGGTAAGCAAGCCGTATCGCCCTCTCATCAAGAAAGAAAAGGCTTTCTCAGGAGTTCTTAGCCAACCTCCCTCCAGCTCCCTGGCCAGAACTGCCATGCGATCACAGCTAGCTATTGTCAAATATGAAAGCAAAGACCAAGACCAAACAGAAGTTTGTTCTGACGGAGGCAGAAGTAATCCAGAGAATAACATAACAAAAATTTTAACCCATAATTCATTGGACAATATCTCAGACGACAATACTGTATCTCCAGGACAAGAATAACATACTGTTAAAAGTATTTTCTAGCTGAAATAAAAATTTAACCAATGGGTGGGGAGATAAAACTGAGGAAATCACACCCCCCCCCCAAAAAAACAAAGCAAATAAAATAGAAGAGATAAGACTTTAAAATTTAAAGGATAAGGACATGAGGTGTAACCATCCAAATCGTAGGTAAATTGTAGAAAGAAATGAGAAACCAGAGAGGAAATTATTATAGAAATAATTCAAGAAAATGCTCCATAATTGAGAGATGTGAGTTTCCTGATTCCAGCAGGAAGAGGAAAAAGCCCCAAGGCATGTCACTATGGCATTCTAGAATGCTGCAGACAAAGCTAGATCCCAAAGGAAGAGAGGGAGAGGGAGAGATAGAGACAGAGAGAGACAAGAGAGATGTTGAGAGACAGAAGTCAATATACCAAAAAAAAAAAGAATGTGAACCAGTTTGTACAGTTTGACCATATGTAGATTGTTGGGTCAATAATAATTCTCCTGCAGATCTCTAAAGGTATTTCTTCATTGTCCTCTGGCTCCTGGGATTGCATCTTGAGTCTCTCTCCCTCTCCCTCTCTCTGTGTACCCATCCAACTAGTTCCTATCAGTTCTGTTTCTCTGGGTGCCATGTCACAAACTGGCACACTGGGTGGGCGACTTCTATTGTGACAAGGAAGAAGGGAAGGACGGATATTGGGGGATTATTAGGAAAAAAGAAGTGCTTACCAACTCCAGGAAGAGCAAAAAATGTGTACAAGGAAACGGAGCCATGGTATATATATACCAGCTGGCTCACCAATGGCTGATATTCCATTTAATCATAATAAGTAACTCTGACACGTTGGTTTACCTGAAAAAGTATCATATGTGTTCGGGAGGATGAGAGGAAGTAAATGAGGGACAACGGACACTTCAAGGTGCCAAATGATCTGCTTATACATTAGGACTCTGCTATAGACCGAATGTTTGTGTCCCTCTCCACATTCATATGCTGACATCCTAGTCCCATTGGGATGGTATTGGAAGGTGATTGGGTTATGAGGGTGGAGCCTTCATGAGTAGGATTAGAACCCTTATATAAGAGAACTCAGAGAGCTCCCGTAGCCCTCCTGCCATGAGCCGTTTTAGGAAGCTGTCTATGAACCAAGCAGTGCTTCTGAATCTTCTGGTGCCTTGATCTTGGACTTCCCAGCTTCCAGAATTTTGAGAAATAAATTTCTGTTGTTTATAATCCACCCAGTCTGTGCTATTTTGTTATAGCAGCCATAAAGGACTAAGATAGACCCAACAGACAAGGACCAAAGTGCTGAATAAAGAAGTAGCTGTATTTGAAGCATTTATAGATGAAATGACATGATGTCTTGGAACCAGTAGGGGGAGAAAGGGGAGGGGCAGGGTATGAGAGTCTAATGAAACAAGATTGTTTACGAGCTGATCATGATTGAAACAGGGTGATGGGTATGTGTGACTTATTATCATGTCCTCCCTGTTTTTTTTTAATTTTTTCATAGTAAAATTGTATAAAAATAATTAAATAATAATGAAAAAATAAATAGCAGTATTAATCCTCTACCAGAAGAAAGAATGACAAGTTTAGAAAGTAACATTCAGGACTGAGAAGGGATGGAACAGCAAAATGCTGTTTTCAGTGTAAACTTCGTTGTCAACAAAATACATGGTTTTTAAAATTGTTAAAGAGTGGTAGGCATTTTTCAAGACTAGAAGAACACAAGATGAAAAATACAGAAATCAGAATTTGCCTCACTATAACAAAGCACTTTCTGACAATGAAAATTGTCTCAAATTAAATGGACTGGCTCATAGGATGATTTAAGAAAGGCAAGATGGTCACAGGTCAGTGATGGTGTCAAAGGGGGTCCCGTGCTGGAGGGGACTTAGGGCAGATGATTTCTAAGTAGGGTGGCCAGGTTTAGCAAATAAAAACAGAGGACACCAGTTACATCTGAATTTCAGATGAACAATAAATTAGTTTTTAATGTGAGCATATCCTGTGATGAGGACCTTATACACTGGGACATAATTATACTAAAAAATTCATTTGTCATTTATCTGAAATTCTGATTTCACTGATTGGCTTGCATTTTATGTGGCAGCCCTATTTCTAAGACCCCTAACTAATCTGATATGTTATTTTTATATAAGAGGGGGAGGTTTTATCCATGTTCAAAAGTGTAAATTCAAAAGAAATTTTATTTTATTTTTTATTGGGGGGGAGGTCATTAAGTCTATTTTTTATTAGTTTTTTTTTTTTCTAAATGGAGTACAGAGTACAGGGGATTGAGTCCAGGACCTCGTGCATGGTAAGCGTGCGCTTGTACCACTCGAGCT
Source organism: Camelus ferus (assembly GCF_009834535.1). Classification (NCBI taxonomy): domain Eukaryota; kingdom Metazoa; phylum Chordata; class Mammalia; order Artiodactyla; family Camelidae; genus Camelus; species Camelus ferus. The sequence continues at coordinate 11,774,233 of NC_045696.1, read as the reverse complement.
ATACCTTCCTCCCCAACCCCAAAAGAAATTTTAGCATTCTCCTTTTGCTTAAACAAACTGATAGAGTGAGCGATTAAGGTGAAGGACCAGGCAGCTTGTAGCATATTTTCTGTGCTCTGGCCCCAAAACGCAAAGAGCTGTTGAGATTGGGCATTCAGATGTTCATTGCTGAGTATAATCTACACTGAGTCGTAGCATTTGTTTAGTTATTCTTACTCTTTTTTTTCTGTTTAATACAAAGGTGTGCAGAGTTGATACAGAAAACTTGGAATTCACAGGAGCTTCACTATGGGCAGGGGTTGTGCTAGGAAGCCTGGGAACAGAACACATTCCGCCTGGCCACCCTCAGGAATGGAGTGAATCATGTTCAAGTCATGTGTCTCAGGAGCCCTGATTCAGCCAGAGTGCGTCAGAGAGGACTCCCCGGAGGAGGCAACATCAAAGCTTTCTCTGTACTAGGGTTTCCCTAATCAGGAGGGGGAGAGGGGATTCCACAAAGAGGAAAGAGCTGGAGGAAAGACATAGAGTGGGTGGTACTGAGACCTTGAGGAGATGTTAAAATTAGAGCACAGGATGAGGAGGTGGAGAAGTGGGGCACAAGTTTGGAGATGGTGAAGGATCTTACCGATGTTCAAAGAGATGTGGGCTTAATCATGGAGGCACAGGGTTGGTGTCTGTAAGGAGGGACAGGAAGATGATGCTAACTGCCAGTTCATTTTCTTTTCCACTGTTTCCCCAGGGGTGGTCATTTACTCCCCAAAACACAAACATGGAGAATGGGAGCTGGAAGAAGCCCGCAAAATACAAATCAACCAGTCAAATCACCCTTCATGATGAGAAAATGGCCTCAGAGAGAAGTCCCAAGGCTAGTCAATGACAGGAGCCGGGATCAGAACCAGATCTCTTGACACCTTTCCCAAATTGCCTCCTCAAATAGGGGTGCAGGCTGTACAAATGGGGGTGGGGCACCTTCCTCATTATATTCCGAGAAGATACACAGTCCATGGGGCACTAACCTCTATAAAATGCAGTGGAAATGGGACCTCTTGGAGGGAGGTAGTGGCCCTGTACTCAAACGCAGTGTTCAAACCTTCCCCTGGGCATAATCATAAGCGCACGGTTTTGAGAGATTGACCCAGGTGGGTGACTTCGGCTGTGACAGAAAACATTGTCTATCCATATGCAAACAGGTGACTCATGGGGCCAGAATCCTGGCCTCACTAACTTTGCTCTCAGGACTTCATCCCACTAATGAAAGCTTCGAGAAGGAGTCACAAGCCTCTCAGCGGGCGCATGGCCAACAGGCCATCAAGTTGGCCAAAGCATTGTCCCCCTGCGGCCCTGCTGCCACTTCGCACGCTGTGGCCAACTGTTCCTTTCCACTTCTCAATTCAGCCTGGTGGAAACTGAACACAGCAGTCAGCTCCAGGAGCCTCACTGTTGCCATGGGTTACATGAATTCAAAACTAAGGATGGAACCAAGACAGGCCCTTAAATCTCAGCCCTCGAGTGGGATGCTAAAAGAAGTGCTCCAGCACCTTAAAGGAAATCAGCTGATGTCATGGCAAGGGACGGGGCTGCGGCAGCAGCGAGCTGGACGGTCACTGCCTAGAGCTTTGATTTGTCAGCAGCAGCTAAAAATATCCTCTCTGCGTGGCGCTTGCAAGTCACTCAGACAAATACTCAGGGACATGAGAATAAAGGTCTGAAATATGAGACCTGTGCCATCCAGTCCGGTCGCTGGCCACACGTGGTCACAAGTAGTTGGAAAGGGGTTCTGAACGAGGATGTGCTGCAAGGAAAACGGCTATACCGGGTGGGGAGGGGTGTAAACATTGATACCTCACCTCATGTATCAAAATTAATTCCTGAAAGATGAAGCTTCTTCAAACAGAGAAAACCTAGGTGACCTCTGGATGACTCCCGAGGGTCTAAGAATATGAACAACAGAAGGAATTGTAAGGAAATGAGAGATTTGATGACACAAAAAGTTTTTTAAGCTTTAGCTTTCTTTTTTTTAAACAAATATTAATTTTAAACAGGAAAAGAAATTATCTTCATGCTTGGTACTCTGCTAGGTACTTCTACAAACATTCTTTTTTGGGGGAAAAAATCTCCTTTTTTCTCTCTTTTTAAACTTTTTAATTCTTTTTTTTTTTTTTAACCAGAGGTACTGGGGATTGAACCCAGGACCTTGTGCATGCTAAGCATGTACTCTACCATTGAGCTATACCCTCCCCTAGAAAAATGAATTTTTATTTAGATGTAATTGACATATAATATTGTGCAGATTTAAGGTGTACAAAGTGTTGATTTGATACATTCATATACTGCAATATTATTACCACCCTAGTGTTAGCTAACACTTCTATTACTGTCACATAATTACTTCTTTTTTACAGTGAGAACAATTAAGATCTACTCTCTTAGCAACTTTGAAGCTTACATGTAATACAGTATTGCTGGCTCTGATCCCTATGCTGTGGGTTAGATCTTCAGGGCTGATTTATCTACTAGTTGCAGGTTTGTAAAAAGCTTTAGCTTTTAAAAAATCATAGACACAAATAAAATTTAGAACCACATAAAATGGGAAAGTACACAAAAAAACTGATAATATTCTAATACCCTAATAATAGAAGGAGCAATTCCCAGAAGAAATACAATGGCTAATAAACACTAAAGTGTTCATTCTCACTAGTAATCAAAGGGAAGCAAATTAAAACCATAATGAAAAGTTTTAAAAATTGAATTACATTAAGGCAAATCAAAAAACTTGCTTATTACAATTCAAGTCAACAAAGTTCTATTTTTTGATGATAATCATTTGTGGCTGATGCAAATGTAAACGGAAAAACTTTCTGGAAAGCAGCTTGCAAAATACACTGAGTCTAAAAGATTCTAAAAATGTTCTACTCTTTGACCTGGGAATTCAACTTCTGTGGAAATTAGCAGGCCAATTTATGTGCAAGGATGTCCATATGTTCACTATCCATAAGGACAAAATTACTGAAGCAGCCTAAAATTTGCAAATACGCTATGGTACAATCATTAAAAAAAAGAAAAAAAGATGTACCGTAAGCATAAAATGCACACTGGATTTCAAAGACTGTGTATGAATAAAGAATATAAACTATCCCAGTAGTATTTTTAGATTGATTTCATACAGCAGTCAATATATTGGGTTAAATATTGGATTGCATAAAATATATTATCACATCTTGGGTTAAATAAATGGGGTTTAATAAAATATACTAAAATTAATTTCACCAGTCTCTTTTTACTTTTTAAATGCAGCTACCAGAGAAGTTAAAATTACACGAGTGGCTTCATTTGCAGTCACATGTGTGGATTGCAGCGTATTTCTATTGGATAGCACTGCTTTAGGGCAGTGAGTAAGTCCTTCTGGAGACCTGTCCTAACCCCACCTCCATCCCAATTTTCCCCTCCTCCTCCAATATCTCCCTTTCTCTTTCTTTTTCTGCATTTTACACTCTTTCAACAAGGGACTACATTTTACACTTTTTCAACAAGCTTACTTCTACTATTAGATGAGAAGAATAGTAGCCAACATTTTTTAAAAGGCTCACTAAGTGCCAAGCACTTTACCGTCTTATGTCATATAATGTCATATAATATAGGTAGGAATCATTATTGGCACAGAAAGGTTAAGCTACATGCCCAAGGTCACACAGCCAGTAAACAGAGAAAGTAGGATTCAAAACCCAGGATGCCTATCTTCCAAGCCCTTCTGCTCTACGCTGCGTAAGAGAAACAGGAAGCTGGAAATCTGAATGGAAAGCTCTTTGGAACAGTGAGTGGCAGTTTTCCCATCTGCACTGCCAGCTAGCCCTGGGGAGGATGTCATCGAAGCTTGAAAGCTTCTAAAATGCATTAATCAGTGCTATGGACTGCATTATGTCTACCTAGAATTTATATTTGAAGCCCTAACCCCCAGTGTGGCAGTATTTGGAGGTAGGGCCTTTGGGGGTTGATTAGATTTAGATGAAAGGGTGGGGCCCCACGAGGGGATTCGTGTCCTTCTAAGAAGAGATAGTGGAGAGTGTGCCCTCTCTGCCCCCGTGTGAGCACACAGCTGGACAGCAGCTGTCTGCAGGCCAGGAAGAGGGCCTCACCAAGAATTCGAACAGGCTCCCAGCCTCCAGAACTGTGGGGAAATCAGTTTCTGTCCCTTAAGCCTCCGTGAGTATGGTACTTTGCTATGGTGGCCCTAGAAGACTGAGACAACTGGACCCCCGAGTTGAGTCACCGCACCTGAGGCAGCACATCTTGAGCACTCTTTCCATGTTAGGCGCCTACCGAAGAGGCTTTAGCCTTGGAGGATGTGAACGAGCTGGGAGGAATCAATAAACGAGGATGCAGAGATTTCAGGTGGAAGGGGATGAGGGAGTGGCCCAGCGGGGAGGGGACAGGAATGCTGGGCTGAAAACCGGTAACCAGAAGGAGGTTGGAGATCCTCAGGTTTTAAAGAGGAACATATGCAAAATGGATGAACAATAAAACAACCAATATAGGGATGGTTGCAAGCTGGATTTATAGAAAGAACATTTATTTACCTGTTGACATGGTGGGTCCACCACGTCCAAGTGTCTGAAGCTGTGGACTCAAGCCATAGTACCCCCACTAGGGGCAAAGCTGGCTGCTTGTTGATTATTAGGAAGAATATTGGCAGGGGAGGGTATAGCTCAGTGTTAGAGCACTTGCCTACCATGCATGAGGTCCTGGGTTCAACCCCTTATACTTCCATTTAAAAAATAAACAAATAAATAAAACCTAATTACCTCCCCCTCCAAGTAAATAAATAAAAAGAAAAAATATTTAAGTACCCCACGTGGCAAAGGACTCACTTTTTATATGTTTTATGGTGGATTGCAAAGCTATCCCAATGATGCGTCCCCTCTCCCCACTGGCATCCTCATGTGCTTTAGAGAGTGAAGGACAAAGTGTGGGATTCACATTAGCTCCCGTGGTACTTCCCTGGAGGTCCCTCATCTGGGCCACAGCCTGCGATCTGGGGCCCCAAAGGGAGTGTGCTGTGCATGGAACACATCTGCCCTCTGTTTCTTGGCAGAAATAAAATTTGAGAATAAATCGTTTAAAGGAAAATAAAAGCAGATGGAGGAGTATCAAGGCGTCACGTCAGATGATGGTTAGCTGGCAGCTAGAGGAGAGAGGAAGACGGAGTGTAAGGGGAACCCAAGAGCTTTAGGGGTTTTGTTATCACGGTGCCATAATGTGGGGAGAGGGCCCTGAGCCCAGGGAGACTGGGTTCAGATCTCAGAGCTGAAATTTAGGAGCTTAGGGTCCAGGGGAGTCTGTGTGCAGCTTTTTCCACATCAACAACCAAATTCATTGGCATCAGCTGGGTGTCCAACAATTCAATTCATGCTGAGATTGTCTCCTTGGAGCTAAAGGGCTGACACTATTCACCCGCAAGTTAAAATGTTCAGTCCCTAAAACTGCCCCCACTTCAGATCCAGCTGCTAATGGGGAGCCCAGGCTACCCCCTCTTTTGTGTGGATGACACCCCTCAAGTTTGGTAATTTGCTAGGTTGACTCAGAGAACTCAAGAAAACACTTTGCTTACGTTTACTGGTTTATTCTAAAGGAGACAAGTGAACAGCTAGATGAAGAGGAACACAGGGAGAATCCAGAAGGGCCCAAGCGCAGGAGCCTCTGTCCCCGCGGAGCTGGAGTGTGCCCCCCCCCGCCTGGCACAGGGGTGCATTTGGCAACCTGGAAACTGAGTCTTTGATAGAGCTCTTCTCTCTCTGGACAGGGGCAGCTAAAGGTTTCACCCCTCTAATGGTGCGACTGGTCTTTCTGGTGACCAGCCCCTATCCCAAAGCTACCTAGGGGCCACCGGAAGTCACCCAATTAGCATAACAATGACACTCCTGTCACTCAGGAAATTCCAAGGGTTTCTGAAGTTCTGTGCCAGGAATGGGGACAAAGACTATTCAGAGTTCTTCTTATTATACAACAACTGGGAAGACTCGAAGTACCAGGAAGATTCGATGGCAGGGGCCAGAATCATCTGGAGACCCATCACTCTCGTGCCCAGTGGCTGATGCTGTCGAGGGACCTCGGCTGGGTTGTCAACAGGACACCCCTGTGAGACCTCCTCATGCAGCCTGGCGAGTTCCACCGGCGAGCGTCCCAAGAGAGTGAGCTAGGTGGAAACTGTATTGCCTTTTTTCTCTTTTTCTTCTTAATTTTTAAGAGGCAATGCTGGGGATTAAACCTAGGACCTCGCGCGTGCTAAGCTTGCGCTCTACCACCTGAGCTATACCCTCCCCGCTTCACTGCCTTTTATAGACACGGAAGTCACATCATATCCCTTCTGCCCTTGCCAAGATTCAAGTTCACCTCTTGATGAGAAGAGGGTTAAACTCTCATTGTAAGAAGAGCGTGTGGACTGGGAGAAATTATTGAGGTCATCTTTGGAAAATTCTTCTGCCACAACACTTACTCAAATAGAAGGTGACCCAGACTCAGAGGTTCAAGAACTCCGTGGTGTACTTAGACATACATTTGGTCTTTGTCCCCAGCTCTTGGCCCAGAGTTCCTAAATCCCTAGAGTGGCTGATCACCAGAAAGACTGAGTGTTTAGAGGGTTGGAACTTTCAGGCCCACCCACCATCCTCCAGGGAGTGAGGGGGCCGGAGACTGAGCTCAGTTGCAGGGCCCATGACGTCATCAACCACGCCTACATAAGGAAACCCGGATCAAACTCTGGACATTGAGGCCGGGGAAAGCATCCGGGGTGGTGAACATATCCATCTAATGTTAGGGTGGTGCACCCCGACTCCATGTGGACAGACGTTCCTTGTGCTCAGGACCCTCCCGGACCTTGCCCTGGGTGCCTCTTCTTTTGGCTGTTTATCTGTATCTTTTATACTAAAGTGGTCATTGTAAATACAGCACTTTCCTGAGTCCCATGAATCATTCTCATTAATTATCAAACTTGTAGGGGTTGTGGGAAGCATCAAATTTGTAGCTGGCTGAACATACATGCAGGTGGCTTAGAGACAACTAAAACTTGGCATTGGTGCCTGATGAAGTGGGGACAGTCTGGTAAAGGACTTGGCTCTTAACTTGTGGTGTCTGTGCTCACCCTAGGTAGTTAGTGCCAGAACTGAATTGTAGTTTAGGACATCAGTGAGTATCAGAGAGTCGGTGTTGGAACACATCGGCCGAGGCTCCAGACATCACAGAACAGAGACAAGCAGTCCCCGGGGTGCTTTTTCCAAATCCTGACCCAGAGAATCTGCGAGCATAATAAAGTAGCTGTGGCTTTATGTCACTTACCTTGGGTTGGTTTATTTCACAGTCATAGATAAAGGACCTGTGTTGTCCACCTTGAGAGTCGAGAGGACCTCAACATATGGAAATCACCTAATTTGAAGCCTGACATACAACAAATGTCAGAGGTGGTAACTCTTATCATCATTATTTAAAAAGTGAGAGGACTGTAGCCAACCAGCTGCATTTTGCCCCATCAATCTTTACCCCTCTCTGCCTTGCCCCCCACACTACCAGGATATCTCAGCATCTCCCCGTGAAGCAGAGATCTTCCTCCACAAGCTCCAACCACTTTCCTCCATCTGGAGTTGATGAAATCAGCACCCTTTTGCAAGGTAAGCCCTTTTGCCTGCCTCTTTTAACTTTTGCCTTTGGGAAGCCAAGCTCCACCTTGATTTAGGGTTGACCCTAAAATTCCTCTGCAAGCTCTCTGTCTACCCAGGCCCACCAGAGTCCTGCAAAGTGAGGGGGAAGGGGCGGGGTAGATGAGGAACCCTCTGGGCCTTTGTTGGGTCTGTAAATGGCTTACTCGTTAACTCCCTCTCCCCCTAGTTGGCTGCAGCCAGTGGAATCCTGCCACCAAAACACAGCATTCCTCTGTGTTCCAACTTGCCAGGGATGCAGAACAAAGGTTCTCCGCCCTCTCTTTGGGGCTGTTAGGTAAACCAGGCCCCACCTACTCCCTCCTGTGGGTCTCCTGCCAAGCGGCTCTCCCTCCCTCTGCTGCTTTTTCTCTTTAAACTGAATTGTGAAACGGATGCAGTAACAAAGACGTGGAGTCCCAGATCAAACAAACCAAAGCAAAGTTCATAACCATGGAAATGAATTATTGCATCAGATGATCATTGCCTGCAGGTGAACAAAAGCCAGCTTCCTCTGACGTTGCTGCTGACGGCCTTGGTCATGGGAAAGTCATCCAGTGACCATTCTGGCTAGACAGGGATGTTAGGGCTGGACTCGGCAAAGGAAAAGCCAGGCACTGCCCCACGTGCCGTGGTCCACACTGGGAGGCTGAGAGGCGAACGCATTTCTAGACCTGGGTCTCATGTTGCCACACAGCTCAAGTCAGTACACTTTCATGTGTGCCCCTCAGAGGGTAGCACCTATTCGGTACTTGCCACGAGCCAGGCCCAGTGCTGAACGTTCTATCTGCACTAAGGGATTTTTCCCTCGAAACAGCAACATAGGGTGAATACCCTGAGGGTTCCCATTCTACAGATGAGCAAATAGAGGCTTAGGGGATTAATCCAGGGCCACAGAGCCAAAACAAGACCAAGCTGGGATCTGAAGCCAGTCTGCCCAACATGAAAGTCTAACCTCCCAGCTGCTGGCCTGCAGCACAGCCTCTCCTATAAACGGCAGGCACTGGCCCTGCTGCTGGGGGCACACAGGAAATAAAGCCCCTAAACTCCCTGGGCTTTTACTGAGACCCTATTCTATAGGATGCGCCATGTCAGGCGCTATGGGGAACAAGCAATAACTAAGATACAAGAAGAAGAAATCCCAGCTCTGCCATCACAGGGCGCTCAGGCAGGTGCCAACTAAAGCCACTCAGGACGTCCCCGGAGCAGGAAAGAACACGCCAGGGGGCCGCCGAGGGCTGAGCCGTGCCCCACAAGAGGCTGTACCAAATCCTGACACGCAAGGACGGAAGATGATGTGGAGAGACAGATGGAGAAGACGGCCACCTACAAGCCAAGGAAGGGGCACAGGACATCTCCCTCATAGCCCTCGAGGGGAACCAACCCTGCCAGCGTCTCGACCTTGGATTTCTAGCCTCCAGAGCTGTGAGACAATCAATTTCTGCCGTTGAAGCCACACAATAGATGGTGCTCTGTTAGGGAGACGCTAGCAAATCAGCGTAGATTTTGGCACGGATGCTGAATGTGAACTTTTTGGAAATACAGTCATTGCATATGTAATTACTATGTAACCTAAGATGAGGTCACACTACAGTAGGGCTGATCTTTAAAACAATATGACTAATGTCTTTGTGAGAAGACGGAAGAGAGAAAGAGACAGAAACACACAGAAGGAAGACAGCATGTGACGGTGGAGAGAGATTGGAATTATGCAGCTAAACGCCAAGAAATGCTAAGGCTTTCTGGAAACCACCATAAGTGACGAGAGAGACATGGGACAGATTCTCCCTTGAGCCCCAAGAAGGAACCAACTCTGCCAAGCGACACCTTGATTCTGGACTTCTGGCCTCCAGAACTGGGAAAGAACCAGTGCTGGTTGTTTTAATCCTCCCAGTTTGTGGTACTTTGCTATGGCAGCCCACGTCACCGTGGCTCCTGGTTTTGTGAGAAGAAAGTAAACTTTCCTTAACCTTGTGATCCGCATCCTTCCTGTGTCCCTTTGAGCTCCTCCTAACCTCTCACCCAAGCTTTGGTTCTTCCAGCTCTGCTTTGAAAAGCTCCTCACCCTTGTCTGCTGAGGGCGTCTAGGGCTGCCTCTCCTCCAGGTCATCCCCACGTACCTCTGCCTCCCCAAGCCCCTGAAATACACATTCAGCCCCTGCTCTCTTGTTGGTTCTCCCTGTATCCCTGTGGATTAATTGTACGCAGCAAAAGGATTGACTCTGCCCAAGGGAGGGATGTAGAGCGAGTGGAACCCAGAGACGTGGGGCAAGACCAGACATTAAACAGGGAGAAAGTCTTATATGACCTGCTAAGGAGTTTCCATCTCATAACAGAGGGGATGGGAAGCCACTGAAGGCTTTGAAGCAGGAGCGGTCTTTTGTTTCCACACGTTTATTGAGTGCCTGCTGTATGCGAGGTACTGTGTTAGATGCAGGAGAAATGTATCAGGTAGGAATACTTTCATTCAAGTGGCAGGTCACCTGACTGACAGTGACTTAAACCACAAGTATGTAATAGGGAAGAACAAATCTGACTCCATGTTAGACCTGTTCCTTTAACTCTAACCCTGTGCTCTGTTTCCTGTGCTTAGCCATGCTGGTTCTGCACCTTTTGCAAAAGAATGTTGCCTATAGCCTGACATACATAGGACAGCCCATTCTCAAGGCTCAGATCTTAAAGGATATAATACTTTCCCATTCACACAGAGATAAAAAGTTGCAGAATAGAAAATAACATTTGTCTTGTCGGAGGTTTACAGGGACACCGTGACCTGATCTATGTGGAAATCTGCAAGAACAAAGGATTCCAACCCCAAGAAGTTTGCAACAACCACACCCCCTCCCCTTTTTAGTATAAACGGAGTCTGAATTCTGACTTGGGGAAGACGGGTCTCCAGGACGTTAGTCTGTCATCTTCTCGGTCTGCCAGCTTTCCAAATAAAGTCGTTATTCTTTGACCCAGCATCTCGTCTTCCAATTTACTGGCCTGTCATGGGGCGAGCAGAACGAGTTTGGACTCGGTAACAGGTAGGTATTGTTCATTTCACAAGGAGTCTGGAGGGAGATGGGACACTGGTGTCTTCAAGGATCCAGGTTTTTTCAACTCTTCTCATGTTTGTTGTTTCATGGTCTTGAATGGTGACACCACTGACCAAGATGAGTGTTACAGGCTGAATTGTGTCGCCTCAACACTCATATGTTGAAGTCCTAAACTCTAGGGCCTCAGAATGTGACTGTTTTGGGAGATAGGGTCTTTAAAGAGGCCATTAAAGTAAAATGAGTCATATGAGTGGCCCTAATCCAATCTGACTAGTGTCCTTATAAGAAGAGGAGGTTGGGCTGCAGGTGCACACAGAGACACACCGGGGACGCAGGCACACAGGAAAAAGACCAAGTGAGGACGCAGTGAGAAGGCTGCCGTATACAGGCAAGCCAAGGAGAGGCGTCTCAGAAGAAACCAAACCTGCCGACACCTTGATCTTGGACTTCCAGCCTCCAGAACAGTGAGAAAATAAATACCTGTGTTGAAGTCATCCAGCCTGTGGCATTTTGTTATGTCAACCCCCCAGCAGATGAACATAAGGTGGAGTGCGGGGGAAGAAGAGGCGGGGGTGGGTGAGAGGGAGTGGGAGCCAGGCCTCTGCACGTTGACGCGAGCTGTTTGTTCACTCATCAGCAGGGGTAGAGGGGGGTGCTCTTCCGTCCCCGACCCGACCCGCCAGGCTCAGCCAGGTCCCCCCTAGCCCCCACCAATCACACTGTACTCTCTAAGAGACCTCAGTCTCCCTGGGACTCCCATTTTCGGGCAGAAGGATTCCCCCACCCCCACTAGATCGTGAGCTGCTTGTTCGCCGCTGAACGTTTCACACGGTTGTTTGAAGGGAGCTTTGCTGCTCTTCCACCTACTACAGGATGAATTATCTTCCTGTGTCATCGTCCTTTTTCATTCTCCAGGGCACCCGCCCCTAGTCCCTCATACTGAATAGGGCCTCATTTATAGCTGTGAACCTTAACAGAATTAAAGGAAGTGACCATGGGTGGGGGAAGACGTTGTAGGGTCTCCAACTGCTTTGCAATTAAGTAGAAGCTTGGTCTGGGAGGGAATCGGGCAGCTGGGGTGGCCCACGTCCTCACCCCGCGGTGCAGCACATCTACCAGGAGAATGGGTGGGTGGGGGTGTGTGTGCGTGTGTACGTTTGTGCACGCCCTTGTGAGTCTAACAAGGCTGTGAGCGAAGAGGCGGGTGGACAGATGGCTGGCCTGGGGTGGGAAGCTAATTTCTCCCTCCCTCCTTCAGGGCGCTTATAGGTTTCCAGGTACGAGACTGGCTAAAATAGGCTGACAAACCCTAGGATTTTTTAAAAAAAGACACTGAATTTAATAAGCAGTGGGTCTTAAGGAGCCTAAAGAAGAAAACCTGGAATTTCAATGCTTGGCAGCATGAAAAGAAGGGAAGTAGAGCTCAGCCCACACCAGGTATGGTACCTGGATTTCAGAGCCTGTTAAAGAAAAAATTATTCTGATACTTGTTAAAACTGCAAGGAAGGCTTTATTCAAGACTATCGCCATAGGAACCATATTCAATATCTTGTAGTAACCTATGGTGAAAAAGAATATGAAAATGAATATATGCATATTCCTATACGACTGAAGTACTGTGCTTTACATCAGAAATTGACATGACATTGTAAACTGACTATACTTCAATTAAAAAAAAGAAAAGACTATTGCCATGGGGAGAGAGAGGGCTCAACTCTAAGTACAACAAAAACCAGCGGGGATTGACAGCCACGGAGCAGGGTGACCAGGCCCATGCGTGGAAAATTACTAAGAGGAAACAGCGTTAAGGGGATTCTTGCTAAACTGACCCGATGGAATCCTAGCTACAGGCAAACCAAGGACTTGTACATCAAGGTTTGGGGATGAGGGTTTGGGATTCTCCTTAACGTGACTTAGTAGGATTCTTGCTGAAACTGAGAGGCTGGGGTGCCCGAGGCTGACGCCTAGTTGAGAAGGGAGCTCAGAGGAACCCGACGGAAGTTTGGTCAAGGAGAACATTTTATCAACACAGTTCCACCGATTAGCACTTTAAAACACAGGGCAGGAACTGGAGGGCTAAATATGGGCTGAATGCAAATATAAACAGTGTTGTGTAATATCTGTAACCCTGTATAATATTTTACACATTATTTATAAGGTTTTTATATGTTCTAATATTTGTAACTACTATTTTTCTTTTCTCTAAGTAGATTTTATAGATGAATAAGAAACCCAAGATCCAGCTCAGCAGAAACCGTATTTAAATTTTCAGTCTCTCATTTCCTGAGAAGTAAACATGTTGATGAATACTGATGAAATCTCATGACAGCGCATCACTGACTTAGATGATTTGGGCCTAAAATTTTCTGAAAGGTTTTACAATTATGATTGTGAAATCAGTCTCGTTAATCTTTGATAAATTGTGGAGAAAGAAAGATATAAACAAAAAACCCCTAATTACCTCCCGCCTCCAAAACCAAAATAAGAGAAACACCTAAAGGTTAGAGTTGGGCAAAGTTTGTCCCAATTTTCTTTTTTTTCAAGGATTACTTTATTTTATTTTTATTTGTTAAAGGGATTTTCTGACCTTTTATTTTATTGTATTTATTTTTTAATGGAGGTACTGGGGATTGAACCCAGGACCTCGTGCGTGCTAAGCATGTGCTCTACCACTGAGCCACTACCATCCCCACCCCCCCAATTTTCCATACACTCTGGTTCCATTCATAGAATGCTCAATAGCTCAACTATGTGACTTAGAAATACAACAGAAAATTACTAGAACTATGAAGAAAGCAGGGGGGTGAATTCCACTAAAGCCAGGACAGCGGTTCCCCACAGGGGATGGAGGGGATTCCTCTTAGGAGAGACACACGGTGGGTTTCTGGGATTCTCCCAACACTCAGCTTACTGATGGCGGGTAATTTCAGGAATGTTTGAAATCTAAATCGTCAAGAAGCCCAAATCAGGATGATGACATTTATCAAGAGATAAATGAGAAGCCCTCTATTTAGAATTATTTTTTTAAATGCACAAGGTCAGCTGGACATCTGGAAGGAACTCTGCTGTAGGGTCAGGGGATCGGGGCTTTGCCGCTGCTACTACTGTGTCTTCAGTAAATCACCACTTCTTCGGATCACAGTATCTTCATCTGCATGGTAAGGGGTTTAGCTGGGTAATACTGGATTAATCTAATGATTGGGCTTGGTAATCTTTTGCCATATAGTGATTTTTGGTAATAACATTTCATCTGTACACAAATCTTTAAAGCCTAAAGTCGAAATGGCACCAGGTGAGCTGGTGAGGACTGGTACCACTGGCCTTGCCCACAGTGTATACCACACACGCACACAAGTATACATTTATATAGTAAACATAAATATTATATGTGTATGTAATGGTTATAAATGAAAATATCATATATAATATTTATGAATCATTTGCTTTTCATCCCATTTTACTGTAGTCACCCAGAATAGACCACATTATCCAATAAAAGTTTGTAAATAATAAACTTCCAAATATATTTGATATCTTGTAGTAGCTTATGGTGAAAAAGAATATGAAAATGAATATATGTATATTCATGTATAACAGAAACATTGTGCTGTACACCAGAAATTGACACAAAATTGTAAACTGAATATACCTCAATAAAAAAAAAAACTTCTAATGAGAAAAATCGATGTTGGAACATTTTATCAACATCTCCCAAAACACATTGGTTAGTTATTAAAGAGTAAAATAATAAAACAGGATCCCGGTGCCCCAGGTCTGAACCACTGTTATCAAAATATAACAGGCCTCCTTGTCTTACTGAAAGGATTAAATGAAGTGATCCAAGCCAAGTGCCAGTGAGTTCTTACAGTAGTATATTTTTTCTTCATCTACTCGTAGCCAAAACTACAAGCTAAAATCCTCTTTGCTATCAAAGAAGAAAATTTAAGGAAACAAATCAGAGCTGGATACTGAGGCTGCCCATCTTTGAGGGGAAAACACTCATATGAAGACGCCAGAGTGAGAGAGAAGGAAAGAGCCGCACACGTTGTTTCCATTTCACCTTAATCTTTAGTTGAGGAGGAAATGGAATTTCCCCCAAATCAATGAGTCAGCAATGACTAGGTCACTGAGACAACTGTGAGGTGGTGGTGCCACCTGCTGGTCACAAAGCAGCAATTCTGTGACAAGTGATGCTGGATTTCTGGGGCAGGGCTGTGGTAAGGAAAAAATTAATGATTAATGTTTTTCTTTGCATTTCCCTACAACCAGTCTTCTCCAGCACTTGTGTGCCCAGTGGAGTATTAACAGTGTTCGCACAAGGCAATTTCTGATGCCCACCAATGTTATATTTTGCACTTGCCCTTATGAAAATGTGGGGAAACACAAGAACCTTGTTTTCACAGGACAGTGTGGTTGAAAGAAAATGGAGTTAATCACTAAAGTTTTAATTCCAGTTCATCAGCTGGCTGGGTGGTGTTGGGTGAATGACTTAAGTGCTCTTAGCTTCCTTTCCTCTGATATAAAAATGGAGCTATTAATAGGGTCTTTGACACACATTACTATATATAAAATAGATAAACAACAAGGACCTACTGTATAGCACAGGGAACTATATTCAGTTTCTTGTAATGGGCTGTAATGGAGAAGAATCTGAAAAATATATACACATGTATATGTATAATTGATTCACTTTGCTGTACACCTGAAACTAACATTGTAAATCGAATACAGTTCAGTAGAAATTAAAAAAAACAATAAAAAGGCTCTTTGAATAGGGTCTGGCTTCACCTGGGGGTGATGGCATGTCTTGATAACTTTCAAAGGGAAAAACAGTTTCCAGAGCCTCAACTTCCATTTACTCTCCTTCTCAGGTTGATCTGTCGACAGCTAGTGTGGATAAAGTGTCAGGTTGGTTTTCAGCCTCCCTCCCCCTTTGTAATTGCTCTTCTCCCACTTTACAGAGGAAGGCATCCCTGTTACCTACCCTCGCTCTCACTAAAGTGCCCTGACCTGGGAGCAGGGGACCCTCCAGGCACCAAAGGGGAAACAGCAGTATCTGTGCGGCCCGATAGAAATGACTGATGACGGAGTCCTGATAAGTGAGGGCATTTCCCATTCATTGTCTTAAACAGAATTAGAGGAGGACCTAACTGAATTGCCCATTAATAGAGCATTAAAATTAATTTTGATGAAAGACCACTTAATGATTCCTGGCATATTATGCTGAAGGAATTTAAAGAATTGAATGGCATGGCTGTCACAAAACTCCTTCTAGACCATCTTCTGATTTATATGAAGCCAGTTTCTCAGAGCATCCATCTTTTTAAAAAAAATTATTAACTAATTTTAGATTCACAGGAAGTTACAACGATAATACAGAGAGGTCTGATGTATCCTTTGCCAGCTTCCCCCGATGGTTAACCTTCTGCTGCTGCAGTGCAACACCAAAGCCAGGAAACTGACACCGGTGCAATGTATGTGGGTAGTTCTGTGCCGTTTATCACGTGTGCAGATTCACATCACCACCACCACAGTCACGGCACAGAACCACGCCATCGCCATGAAGATCTTCCTTGTGCTGCTCCTTCATTGCCACGTACACCTCCCCGCCCACCACCATTGCTAACCCCCACCAACCACTCATTTGTTCTCCATCTCTGCACAATGTCACTTCCAGAGAGACGGAATTATACAGTATCTGACTTTTTGAGATTGATTTATTTCAGTCATCATAATGCCCTTGAAATTCATCCAAGTTGTGGCATGAGTCAATTTTTTTTTACTGCTGAGTAGTTTTCCACAGTAGTTTTATACATGAAAAGTGGGGATAGAATTGGTGCCAAAGTCTGATTCATTCTAGCAGTAAGTAATTTTAATTACCAACTAGATAAACTCATTGTCACCAAAAAATTATCCATCTTTTTAAGATATGTATTTCTAATACAATTACTTTTTGCTTCCTAATTGTCAATATTTTTGTTGTTTTAATAGATTGTACACTACTAATTATTGTCACTATAAATTGATCCAAATTAAGGAAAGAGTAAATCTTATGACCTTGTGATTATAGGAGGTGGAAAATATTTAAATTTATACAATTTCACTGCAGAGAAATAATGGGTGATCAACAAAAGATCTTCCAGCATGTATTCTATTAGGATAGAATTCTGTGGGGGATGTAGAACAGAAATACAAGTTGAAGGAGGAAAGGAATGATGCAAAATTTCTAACTCTTAAAAGAGTTCGTTCACTATTCTGTAAATGGTTCAAATAATGATGATTATTAAATCAATGTGATATTAAGGTTCCACTAGACACATTTAAACGTGATCTGAGAGATTTTGTTTGTTTGTGTGGGTAAAAACACTTAACATGAGATCTACTGTTTTAACAAATTTTTATGTGTACAATACAGAACAGCTAACTGTAAGCACAGTGTCATGCAGCAGGCAGACCTCTAGAACTTACCCATCTTGCATAAGTGGAAATTCGTACCTGAAAAAGTGGTATGAATTTTATTTGAAAATGTCAACATCTACAGTATGGGAGAAATTACATCTTTTGCAATAACTTAAACTTAACATGAAAAATGATTTTTTAAATATTAAAACTTTAAAAAGCATATGGGGGAACACAATTTTTTTTCAAAATTCCTTTAGGATATATGTGACATTCGTTGTCACCACTATCAAATGGTTTTGGCAAAGTGATTTTGGATATCTATGAGGTAATGAAATGAATGTAACATAAATCAGGTGGCCCTGTTACCTAACAGTTTTCCCATAAATGTTCACTGGTATCCTGTTAAGAAATCAGTCTGTACTAGTTGGGATAATTTCAGTGGGAGTAACCAAAATCTGACTCACTGGATTAAGCAGAAAAGAGAATTTATTGGCCTAAAAACTAAAAGGCTGGTGTGGCTTGATCCATATGCTTGGTTGGTAAATTCAGGAATCCATTTCTCTTCAGCTGCTCCAGCTCTACTTTCTTCCCTGATGGTTTCACGCAGGGGCAGGGTAGCCTTGGTCTCCCATCCTCCCAATTAGGCAACTGCGGTGGGATGAAAGCTTCCCTTCCCCAAAAGGTCCAATGAAATTATAGGAATTGAGTTTTACTGGCCTGGCTTTGGATCATGTACCCATCCCTGAGCCAATGACCATGGCCCTAGAAATGGAGTGCCCTGATTGGCTCACTCTGGGTCATGTGCCCACCCCTGAAGCTGGGGAATGGGCCAGCCCCACTCAGACCCCAGGCACTGAGAGTGAAGGAGTGGAGGAAGATCAAGAATTCTACCAGAAGAGAGAATGGACAGTGGAGGAGCCAGAGAGACAGACAGAACTTCTGTACCATCTATCAGTAGAAACTCACTGCATTTTAGGGGTCACAGACATATAAAAGTCATGGATCTGGTTCGTTATTAAAGTATGTTTTGAATGAATTAATATAAAGTGCTGAGAATAGTGCCTAGGACAAAGCAAGTACTGGTTAACGAGTGTCCTGGGTCAGGCTGCCCAGGAGCAGAGCCTGAGATTCTTGCTCTAGGATTTATTGAGGGGAGGCTCTCAGGGGGAGGGGAGGGAGGACACGGCAGGCTGATCCCGCAGGAAGCTCTGGTATGAGTGGCACCTCAGAGCTGGTTCCACTTGGAGCGGGGGGCTGGCCTTTGGTCCACCTGTGTCAGGGGGCCACCAGCTGTGGGCTGGGGGAGCCCGACGTCCCGTGCCCTGTGCTCCTGTGCCTAGGGGGCAATTCTCTGAAGAAGGGGTAGCTGCGAACCGTGGCCGACGCTCGTGGCACAACCGACCTAGCAGGGAATCTGGGCAAGCCATCAACAGCGTCTGCTGCAGCCCCTGCCTTTATTTGTGCTGAGGGCGCAGAAGCAAAGGTAAATGAGGACGAGGTTTTGTGTTCCATGTAGGAAGTCCATTTTCACTTAAGCAAAATGGAAGGAGAAAAAGTGTCCCTCTGGAGTGCTCCTGACCGTCAATGGAGAGGGATCTCAGAGGAGGAGAGCCCAGCAGGTCAGCTAGAGGGCTCGGAGAAGGGTCTAGAAAAAATGGAACTTGAGCTGTCACTCCAAGGGCTGAGAAAGCTCTGGATGATTGGGAGAAGAGAGGAAGCAAGATGACTGATGGAATCAGTGCTTTCCAGCAGCTTATACTCAATTGGTGGACCTCTGACAGGAGATGGATGGGGGCCAGGCAGGTCCATGCATACCCAAGATTTCAGTGAGTAGAAAGGAGGGTCTCCGGGTAGGCAGAGAGGATCACGTGACACAGTCACCCTCAACTTCCTGACAGTGATCCTTGGAGTGACACATTTGTCATCACTGAGTCACAGATGAGAATACTGAGGCACAGAGAGGTTAAGCTTTTGCCCAAAGTTGTACAGCTGGTAAGTAGTGGCACTCAGGCCATCTGGTTCTAAGTTGGCACTTGGATCCTCCATGCTGAACTCCCCACCTTGATGACGGCGGGGGCATTGGAAGAGCAGCATAGCCCAGGCTGGGTGGCCACTGAGTCTGGGGAAGACAGCATCAGAGTGAGCAGGAAGGCAGCCCCACCTGGGCAGGGGACAGGCATTGCCCAAACCTCAGCCTAAGTCTTCTGCAGCCCTGCTCCAGCCTGAGGGATGAACCGCCAGCTGGGGAACTGGGTTGGCAGGGTGGGAACCTGAGCAGAGGAGAGGGAGGAGGGAGAGCTAGGAAGACAGGGCTTGGGAAGAAGGAAAAGCCTGGGGCCAGGAATGCAAGAGGGAAAGGGCTTCAGGGGAGTGGTGATCAAATGATTTCCCAGTGTACTCAGCCTGGGCCCCTGACCAGTCTGAACCAGACTGGACCAGTTCAGTGCCCCTGACGCTGCTGGGGACCAGAGAGGGAAGCCAGGTTCAACGGTTAGGCCCAGAGGACCCAGGTAGAGGCCCCACGTGGAAGGGAGGGCGATGGAGCAGAGACAGGACTTGGCTGCACATCTACTTTGGAAGCAGCTGGGAGGTTTTCCATTTTGTTTTCATTCTTTTTTATTGTGGTAAAATATCCACTTTATAAAATTTACCATTTTAGCTATTTTTTAATGTACGGCTTAATGACTTTAGGTACATTCATCTGGTTGTACAACCATCACCACCATCCATCTCTAGAACTTTTCATCATCCCAGATGGAAACTCTATACCCATTAAGCAGTAACTCCCAGTCTCCTGTCCCCTCAGCTCTAGGTAATCTCTGTTTTACTTTCTGTGTCTATGAACTTGCCCGTTCTAGGCACCACATATAAGTGGAATCACACAGTATTGGTCCTTTTGTGACCGGCTCATTTCGCTCAGCATAATGCCTTCAAGGTTCGTCCATGTGGTAGCATGTAGTGTAAACACCTGACATTAAGCTTTTGATCGTTGAGGCATCCGTTTTAAAAGACATTGTTTTGAAAAAGCACATTGCCCACTGCAACACAGCTACTGGGAAAACCACCAGATGAGGAAGTAGGTCTGCCCTACCGATGCAGGTCCCCTTTTAGAAAGCCCTGGACAACCTAGGAAACCGACCACTTCAGTGACCTGCCTCCATGTTCCTGGGCCCTGATTCCCCCTCTGATGCTTCAGAGTAGCCAGCAGACAGTGATGACCCTAGCCAACAGCCAAAACCCTAGACACCTCACCCTCAGACCCCAATAAAGGCAGAGCCCCAGATCTGCACTCACGTTCTCTCAACCCATGTGCTCACTGTGTGAGCCTCAGTGCGCCGTGAACCTCCAGGACCTGGGAGTGATGAACCTTGCTCTTGGCCCTGGTGGGAAGCTCCTGCTTGTGTTCCTAGCCCAGAGCATGACCATCAATAGGCTGGGACTGACACAGCACAGCAGGTATCAAAATTGTATTTTTTTTTAAGCTGAATAATATTCCGTTGCATGGATCTATATCACCTTTTGTTTATCCATTCATCTGCAGATGGACATTTGGGTTGTTTCCAGCTTCAGGTATCGCTATGAACACAGGGGTACATTGATCTGTTTGAGACTCTGCTTTCAGTTCCTTCGGGAACACCCAGGAGTGGAACTGCTGGATCATACAGTAATTCTGTGTTAAACTGTTTCCCACAGTGGCTGCACCATTTTACCCTCCTACTGGCAACGCACAAGTCTTCCAGGTTCTCCACCTCCTCAACAGCACTCGCGCTTTTCTGTGGGGAGAGTTTTGAGCTGCACATGCCAGCCTGCACTTCAAGGGGGCGGAACTGTTGCAAGAAAATAGGGCTTGAGAAGATGGTCGTGTCCCAAGTCTCAGGCGAGTCCCTGGGACGCACCCCACCAAGTGAGGGTCCTTGGCTTCTCCAGGAAGGAATTCAAGAGCAAACCACAGTAAAGTGAAAGCAGGTTTATTCAGGGAGTTAAACACTCCATAGACAGAGTGTGGGCATCTCAGAAGGCAAGAGGCCCCAGGGTAAAGGGCTGTTAGTTTCTATGTGCTGGGTAATTTCATAGGCTAACAAGTGGAAGGATTATTCCAACTATCTGGGGGAATGGGGCAGGGATTTCCTGGAACTGGGCCACCAGCTACTTTGAGGCCTTTTATGGGCAGCCTCAGAACTGTCATGGCACCTGTGGGGGTGCCGTTTAGCAGCCAATGTATTACAGTGAGCACACGAGCTCAAGGTCTACTGGAGCTCAAATCTCCTGCCATCTTGGGCCTAGTTGGTTCTAACCAGTTTATGTCCTATCCTCAATGGCTGTGTCATTCTTTTCATGGTTGTGTCCCCCTTACCTCCTGTCTCAGAATCAGAACTGACAGTGGTGAATTCCTTACCTAGTTACTCTCTCTCTTTCCTCACCTTGCTTCCTCCCTTCCCTTCTCCTGAGAGCCCCCCTCATAGAACCTGCAGGAGTGATTTTGGTGTGTAGGTAGAATGAAGAAGCACCACCACAGCCCCTTTTAGTGGCCCCAAGGCACAACCCCACCCCCCACAAACCTGTCTCCTCAAGGACACTGCCACTGGGAGGTTAACGCCTCCTTAGGTATCAGCATTTCTAGGTTCACAAGTGCAGGTGACAACTCACTTTAACCAGATTTGTTGGGGGTAGGCAATGCTTCCTAAGACACTAGTTGAAAGGGCTTTGAGCATCTGTGAAGCACCTGAAACACATTACAACGCTGTGTGAGTTATTCTCCATTTGCCCCTCCAAACCCATCCCATTCCCTGCCCTTCTCAGCCCTGCTCTGTGTCTCAGGGGGGCTGAGCCCCATAGATGAATTATTGGAGTTTCCCTCTCCTTTGGCCTCCTTTTGGGCTTGAAGAGAGAGAGGTACTAAGAAGAGGTCAGAGAACGGGAGGAGAGAGGGGCCAGGGTATTTCTTCCCTAGACTTCCCGCTTCGTGCGGCAAGTCTGGCTCCTCTCTGGCTCCAGCTCTCACCAGGCTCAGTAAGTTTCTTTCCCTTGTCTCTACTATTGTTACTGGTCTCTAAGGGTTTCTCCATCTTCCTTTGTATCCGTTAACCCTACACCCTATTCTGAAAGTGAATGCTTTGCTAAGTTCTTTCTAGAATTCCATCTGAGTGCAACTTCAGTTTCCAGCTGGGACTCTTGACTATACAGACACCCAGACTTACAGCCACGTGAGAAAGCTATGCCCCAGGGCAAGGGCAGGAAAGGGTCACAGAATTGTGGTCTGATTTCTCTGCCTTTTATTAGTCATTAATCTTGTGAAATAAAATTCATATTTTTATGGCAAGACAAGAAAAATTTAAACATAAAAACTTCTTCCCTGCCCTTTGCCCTTCTCTCTCCCTCACTGTGCGCTGTGTGCCTGCATTACGCATCGACCAGACCTCCCCATCAGCAGAAACACCCGCTCAACCATAAAGAGCAGCATTCTCCTGCAGCAACAAGCCCGCTCCTTAAAGATAACATTCCTTCTTGATCTTAAAAGGGGTCGCATGATCCACCAAGATGACACTTAGATCTGGATTATGTAAACTATCAATAACATGTCATTTGATGTACAGCTCTCTGTCTCAAAAAACTTATATAACTGTGCCTTGATTTCTAACCAGGAGAACAGTTTTCAGAGCTTTCCGAAGTCCAGAAACTTCAGTTCTGTAAACTGAAGGAAGTGTCAGCAGAGATCATGTCCTTTGGTTCTAGCTATCTAGAATTCTCCTAGGGCCTTCCAGCTCCAGTTATGGTCCACTTCTAAAGGTACAGCTGTTGCCCATGCAATGTCCCAAGGACTATGTCTTGATGACTCTAAGGGAAAGAAGTTGGCATTTTTCCTCCATCATTTGGATGTCAGTTTTGTATGTCAAATGGGAATTATTGCTTTTGATGACAAAGACATGAATGAAGTCAGTGAAGGAATTAATTGGGCTTTTGTTCATTCAGTGGATTCCCACTGAAGCATTGTGATGGTTAATTTCATATGTCAACTTGGCTAGGCTATGGTACCAGTTGTTTGGTCAACCACCAGTCTAGATGTTGCTGTCAAGGTATTTTTTGTAGATGTGGTTAATATTTAAATGAGTAGACTTGAGTAAAGTAGACTACCCTGCGTAATTGGGTGAGCCTCACCCAATCAGTTGAAGACCTTAAGAGAAAAGACTGAGGTCCCTAGAAGAAAAAGGAATTCTGTCATCAGCCTGCCTTCAAACTCAAGACTGCAAAATTAACTCTTCCCTGGGTCTCCTGCCTACCAGCCTGCCCTACATGTTTAGGACTTGCCAGCCCCCATAATCAAATGAGCCAATTCCTTGAAGTCAATCTCCCTTATGCACAACACACACACACACACACACACACACACACACACAGAAATACATACATACATATACATACATCCTATTGATATTGTTTCTCTGGAGATCCTTGACAGATAGAGCCATTTTGCAGGATAAAAACAGTAGTCTGCTTTCGCAGGAACTTAGTTTTAAGAACTATATAAAAGGCTGGAATTTAGTATTGCCAAAATTACTCCCATGAACCTTAAGTTCTCAACGAGGGGCCGTCTTAACAGAGTATGTTGATGAGTGATATGTCAGCTGTCCAAAACAGTCCTTTGCCTTGACCCCAGAGATGAGCAGATTGATGATTGTGTGTGTTTTCAACTGAGCATCAGCTGAAGTAATTGCTTGGGTATTCAGGGCCTTGTTACAGAAGAAAGCAATATATACTTAAAATAGTAGAATCACACTCACAAGGTGAGATGCTCACACCATGAGAGTTACCTAGAAACTGAGAGTTTGTGAAAGAATATTTGATTCAAATCTCCAATCTTCCCCTTCTCCAGGCTGTAAACTTATTGATGGGAATAACAGGCAAAAACCTCCTTCATTATGTAAATTCATATTCTCTCTGACTCTCAGTCTCTGTTTGCCCCTCCCCCTAATGCACATATATAATTGATTTCCAGCGAGTTATATGTAAATGTATGTTGGATGTGACTCTACTACATATTAAGAGTAATGGTGTATACATTAAGACTGAGAGAGTGTGGAGAAAAGGGAACCCGTCCTACACTGTTGGTGGGAATATAAACTGGTATAGCTACCATGGAAAATAGAATGGAGGTTCTTTAAAAAAATAAAAAAAGAATTACCATATGATCTAGCCATCCCACTCCCTGGCATATAACCAGAAAAGATGAAAGCTCTACTTCAAAAAGACACCTGCACCCCAGTGTTCACAGCAGCACTATTTACAATAGCCAAGACATGGAAGCAACCTAAGTGTCCATCAACAGATGACTGGATAAAGAAGATGCAGTGTGTGTGTCTGTATAAAATATATATATTATATATATCCATTGTACATACACACACACACACACACACACACACACACACACACAGTGGAATATTACTCAGCCGTAAAAAGAATGAAACAATGCCATTCACAGCAACAAGGATGGACCTAGAGGTTATCACACTAAGTGAAGTAAGTCAGACAGAGAAAGACAAATACCACTGTGATATCACTTGTATGTTTGTCTCAAAAAAAAATGAGACAAATGAACTTATTTATAAAACAGAAACAGATTCACAGACATAGAAAACAAACTTATGGTTACCAAAGGTGGGGAAAAGTGGGGGTGGTGGGTATAAATCTGGAGGGTATGGGGTTATTAGATACACACTACCATATATAAAAGATATTAAAAAAAACAAAGATTTACTGTATAGTACAGAGAACTATATTCAATATCTTGTAATAAACTATAATGGAAAAGAACTGGAAAAAAGAATATATATATATATATCTCCAAATCACTTTGCTGTACACCTGAAACTAACACAATATTGTAAATCAACTATACTTCAACTAAAAACAAAGAGTGATGGCCTGGGCTGCTGTCAGATTTACTAAATAAATTTCCTGAGACTATAGTGTGCTATTAAAGTGGCCTGATTTTGCATTGAAACACCCCTTCATAAACGTCCCCAAAGGAGCCATCAATCATTTGAGCTGGGTAGAAATGTGAAAGAGACCTCTCTGATCTTGGCACAAAAATGCCAGCATAGGTAGACTCATGGGAAGTCTGTCCTACGAATAGCAGAGTGGACTCTGTAACCATCAGTCTAAGTCCAAATGCTTCCAAAGAATAAAGAAGTGAAACCATTGACTTCCCGGTGAACAGAAAGCCCTACAACTTCATAGACTACTGTAAAATCACAAATGTAATCTACTTTTAGCATATAAATGACATTTACAGAGATGGAAAAGCAATTATGCTTACACTAAAAAATAATACCCTACTGTTTCTTTTCATAATACTGGTAAAAGGTTTAGTTATGATTCCTAATAGCCAGCTAGTTTTTATGGCACGTACATCTCATGAGACATAAAATATACATATAATACAACACCTGTATTCACTGGAAAAAGGCAGCTTCATTCTTCTCAGCGTCTCTGAAAAATTTCAAGTGTAGTTTTGTGCATACCAAAGGAGGCTGGAAAATTCTGATTAATGTCTTGTTATTTTTCTTCTCCGACGTCTTTAGATAAATTAAGCTAATTTATCTTTTTTTTTCTTTTCTCTCTCTCTCTCTTTTTTAAGTAGTTCCAGAGGTAAATTAGACCTCTGTTTTTATAGGCTATGAAAATGTGTAGCCAGCTTCTAAGATGGCCCCTATGATCCTTGCCTCCTTGTGTTTACACTTTTCTGTTCTCTCCTCCCACCTAGTCTGGGCCAACCTACATGATCAATGGAATACTTCATACAATGTAAACACTCTGTAAAGAGTTGTAAATACAACAGTAAATGCTATATAAATAGGTGCTGCCTTGCAGTAAATTCAAGTTTTGCTTTCTGGAATTTTTTTTCTGGAATATTTTCAATCCATGGTTGTTTGAATCCACAGATGCAGAACTCGAGGACATGGAAGACCGACTGTAATCCTATTTTATCTGAGACCCTAGAATGAGACCTAAAGTACCCACCCTCCCAAACCACGAACTCATTAGGGTACTCAGCCAGAAGAGAAAGTTCCTCCCCTGGGAACAATGTGTCTCTCACCACTGGAGGTAGCTATGGCTCCAACGCCTTACTCTGAAAATTGACCATTGACGGGAAATAACTGAACATTCTTCTTACCTTCCCTTTAGAAACTATATTTCAGGGTGACCAAAATAGGCCAGAGTGATGTGAAAAGCCTCTTCTTTACAGGAGAATGCCAGCTCATAATTGTAGAAAAAATCATAGCATGAAATCACCATTTTGCAAACTGTAATAAAATCATTAAAACAGGCCACAGTGATAAATAGAAGAGAAAACCTTTGGGTGAAAGACTGGTAGGGAAGCAGAGTGACAAGTGTCAGGCCAGAGATTACTTGCTGGTTAAAGAGGGAAATACAATTCTACCAGAAGGTATCAGGTCTCATCACCGGAACTCGCCAAATCTTAGCATCACTAGTAACGGGGCAATCCGATATTTCAAGCATCTTGGTGTGTTGAAATACAAAGCATGAGACGTCATCTTTGAAACAGCCTTACCAAAAATGTTTAATATTTTTGTTAAGTCTGAGCAGTATTTTAGATCTAAATTCCATGTGACAGGAAGACAGGTTAAATGACTCCATGAGAGAGCAACCCACCAAATCTAGAATGTGGGACATTTTGCAGGAAAACTGATTTGGCTTTCTCAAGAAGACAATGGAATTAAACAAAGGAAAAGCAGGGGATTGTTCAACATGAACTCAAACCAACCAGCAATAATAAAGTGGTTTGTTCAAGGACAACTGGGAAAATCTGAATATGTGCTGTGTGTAAAATGGTATTAGGGAATTAATTTCCTTATGCGTGACTAAGGAATTACGGTTCTGAAAGACACTGTCTTCTTTATTTAGGGTTGAGATGCTATGATGTTTGTAATTTACTTTAAGATGCTTCAGGAAATTATATAAAACAAAACAGGAAGCAAAAAAAGGGGCAAAATGATCCCTGTTAAATCTAAGTGATGGGTTCATTAAGTCATTCTCTATACTTTTCTGAATATTTGAAAATCTTTGTATACAAAAGTTAAAAAGGGTCTGAGAGGCCCCCTGGGAAGAAGAAATTCAGGGGTTTTAGGAATCGTTTAACATCTTAAAAATCACATCCAAACAGAAATTGATGGGTATAATTCTCACTGATGCATTTATCTTTGCATTAAGCCTGTCACAAAAAGACTGGTTACAAAATTTTAAAAATAAATAAATAAAACAAAATGGCAGGGGGTGGGGGTGGGGAGACTGTTTACTCAATCCAGGAAGACAATGTAACTAACAGTTGTTTGAAATTCTGCGTCAGGAAAGCAAACTGGCCAGGCCCTTGGTGTGCTGGAGTGGATCAGGCCAGGGACTGAGAGCCTTGGGTTCTAGCCCTGAGGTTCCAATTGTTACTTCTCACCTGAACCTGAGTGTTCTTACTCCAAAGTGGGGAGCTGCATCTATTCAACTCCGCAAGCATTTCTCAACCAGGTACAGTGTTCCAGCACTGGGTCAGGTGCTGACAGGATGAAGGGGGGGTCCTACAGAGCTAATCATTCAGTAGGAAAAACAGACAGAAAGGCAGCAGGACAGACAGTAGTAGCCAAGCCAGCCAGGCGCTGATCTGGGCTAGAAACATAGACAATCAAAGCACAGAAAAGATTACTCAGAACTGAAAGAGACACCAGTGGTATTTTGTAACTGCAGCCCAATCAGACTAAGACAGGTGCATAAAACAGAACACGCAGGATTACGAAGGGAACATTGCTGAACGCCAAAATGCATTTAAAATCTGTGATATGTAATATATCTGCTTTTTGATGAACGCATTAAATAACAAGCTCTAGCGATGAATCTAATAACTTCTATGATTTTGAGGGAGTGATGAATGTAAATAGTACTCTGCACCAGATGTAATGTGATGTAAAACACCTGGAATTCCCATCGGTAGCATAGCCATTGGTGTTGCTGTGGTTTGTTCTCTGACTCGTAGTTGAAGAGGGTGTTCAGTTTCAGCTGGAGGTTGGTGAAAATAATCACCTAGCTGCCTTCCCATCTACGTTTAAGACCCCCTGAATTCTATCCAAGGACACCTTGAGGACACCAGTTAGGCACTTCTGAGCACGAAGCTGTCCAGCTTATTCTGAAAACAGGTCCAGCATTGATGGATGAATTTTAGAATCTTGCCGAGTTCAGGGGAGACGCATTTTCTTTGAGAAGTCCGAGTTTATTGATTCTTTGGGGTGAATGAGTTTGGGAGCAGGGGATTCACCTAGGCTCCTAGTATCTCCCTACAGCTGAGTTATTAATGGTACAGAGGAAAAAGCACCTTTGTAGTGGAGAACTAGCCCAGACATCATAATGTGAACGACCACCGCAAGTGTCCAACGTTCAAACGCATCAGTAGGAGGACACACCGAGATCACGTCACTCCAGACCCAAAATGTATAACCGAACCAGAATAATCTCAAGTATACAATCAGACAAGCCCAAACTGAGGGGCCCCCTACCTGTTCTCTTCAAAAATGTCCATGTCATGACAAAGAAAGGCTGAGGGAACTGTTCCAGATTAGGGGAGACTAATGAGGTTGACAATTAAATGTCTTGCTTAATCCAGGACTGGAGCCCAACTTGAAAACAAAGGGTTATAAATGATATTATTGGGACAACTGGCAAAATATGTTATGCAATAATATTGTATTAATATTAATTTCTTGAAGTTGACGATTTCCCTGAGATTATGTAAGAGAACGCCTTTGTTCTTAGGAGCTATATTCTAGATTATTTGGGTGTAAAGGGGACATATTAGACTTAATGGTTCAGCAAAAGTCAGTCTCTATACATATTAGATACACAGGTATAGATATTGTGTGCATATATCCATATATTTCTATAGACACATGTACACATATGTACGTATGTGGAATGGAAAGAGAGAGAGAAGGGTCTGAGCAAATGAGACAAAAATGTTAACAATTGGTGAATCTAGATGAAAGGCATAAAGAGGTTCGTTGTCCCGTTGTTCCAACTTTTTTGTGGGTTGGAATGTTTTCCAAATATAAAGCTAAAGGGAAGGAAAGCCCACCACCCGGAGTCAGCTACTACAAAGGCTTCAGCCACCCTCATTCCAATCAACAACAGAGGCTTCGTTAATTAGCTGACGCACGTTAGAAGTCAGTTTTCACTGTGGAATCACAGGGCTCAGACAGGGGAGTTGGCTGGGGTTACCAGGAAGGCCCCCCAGGCATGAGCAGGGGATAAGAATCCGGCCAGTCCTGTGGCCTGAGCCCCTCTGAGCAGCACCTGGGGTTGAAGATTCGGGACCACGCACATGTGCAGACGTTCATGGGAGGCGTCTGTTCCCGAGTCCCGAGGCCTGAGCACTGCATCTGCCCTGAACGAACCTTTCAGGGAAGGAAGCTTGGAGGCTGAGACCCTGAGCCTGGACACCCTGGAGCTGCTAGGCGAGGTGCCGAGGGTTACTGGGTCGGCCTGCTCATGAGTATGTGTGGCAGATTTCAGTCTGAGATATGGTTTTTTTCCAGACTTCCTCCTTCTCCTCATATTATTATTTTATAGCTTTATTGGGGTATACTTTAGGGTTCTATGCATTTGGTAAATATACAGTCCTGCAACCACTGTATTTGTTTAGAGCTCTTCCGTCCCCCGGAGAAGTTCCAACCTGCATCTTTGCTCTCATCGCTGCCCTCATCTGGACCACAAGGTACTACTGATCTGCTCTCTGTCCCTATGGCTTTGCCTTTTCTAGCATTTCCTCTGAATGGAATCATGTCCAGAGGTAAACTTTTGTGTCTGACTTCTTTCAGTGCAATGTTTCTGAGATTCACCTGTGTTGTGTGTTATGTGCTGTGGTTTTGATTCAAGTTTCCCTAACAATTAGTGATGCTGGGTATCTTTTCATGTGCTCATTGGCCATTTCTATAACTTCTTTGGAGAAATGTCTATTCAAGACCTTCGCTCATTTTTTAATGGTCTTGTTTTTGATGTTGTTGAGTTTAGGAGTTCTTTATATGTTCTATATATCAACCCCTTATAAGATATATAAGCAGGCGGGTGTAGCTCAGTGGTAAAGCACATGCTTAGCATGCACACGGTCCTGGGTTCAATCCCCAGTACCTCCATTAAAAAATAAAAGATAGATAAATTGTAAATATGTTCTCCCATTCTATGGGCTGCCTTTTCACTCGCTTGATAGTATCCTTTGGTGCACAAAAGCTTTAAATTTTGATGTAGTCGTTAGTCTTTTAAAATCTGAAACAGATTCCCTGGCCTTTCTTTACCTTTCATGACATTGACATTTTTGGAGAGGACAGGCCACTATTTTGTAGAATGCCTTCAACTTGGGTTTATATAATTGTTCCTCATGATTTAGTTCAGGTTGTGCGTTTTTGGCAGGAATACTATATCTGGGATCTTGTGGTCTTTTCAGTGCATCCATCAGGAGGCATGTCACCACTTTGTCCTATTATTGAGATGTTGATTTTAATCTCTTGACTAAGTAAGTATGGTAAGTCCGGTAAGTATGTAACTGAGAAGTAATCTGGGGGAACAGCTTTCAGGTTGTATACATATTATAAATATCCCCTTCCCCAACAAACTTTAACTCAGTAGGTTTAGCATCCATTATGTCGAGCCTGAGTCAGTGATGATATCAATGATTTGCTATGATGTGTGAAAAGTGGTGACTTGATTTTCTACTTGTATTAGTCCCCCTACATTTATTAGTTGGCATTTTACTTTCCCTTATGATGAAAGAAGAGCTTTCTTTACTTTTCCTGTTTATGTGTTCTTTGGTATCATTCTGATTCACAGATTCTTTTTTACTCAATGTGCTATGACATCTATAATCATTTTAGTGAACTCTGTTCTTGTTTTGTTTTGCTTTCTTCATGCAACCATATAGCTGGCTTTCCCTCTGTATCAGTTCATGGAGTTCCTCCTTGTCAGTTTTTATAGCAATGTGGTATTTCATTGTGCTATAATTTAGTCAAACAATTTCTTATATATGGACATTTAGGTTGTTTTTAATATTCTGAATTACCATTTATGCTGTAATAAATAACCATTACAATTGTTTGTATTGTTAGAGGTAATTCAGGATAGTACTGAGAAGTGATATCTCTAGGTCAAAGAGTAAATGCTGTGTCATTTTCTTAGTTATTGCTCACTTCCCCTCAACAGGGGATGAGGCATTTTGTACTCCCACCAGTCATGTTATGTGAGTGCCCACTTCCTCACAGCCTCACCACAGAGTGGTTTGTCAAGATTTTGAGTTTTTGCCATTCTGATGAATGACAGGTGCATTGTAACTTGGGTTTGTCTCCTCATGTGCGTAGAGTTTGCATTCTTCCACCCAGTAAGTGGCTGTGAAGATCTTATTTTAGAGAAATGGCTTTGACTCAGCTTCAGGTACCTATTCTTTGGCCCCAACACCTCTCACCTCCCTGTATAGACAGATGAGGTTAGTCAGACTGTAGGCATGGGGTCCTCACTGTCACCATCACTGTCAAATGTGTCTCATGTTTACGTGAGGATGCACTCAGTCCACTGGTGCCAAGAGGGGGCATTTGCATGGAGCTGGACAACTTACACAGCCCTGTCCCATCCCAGTCCCCACAGCAACCTCCTCCAGAGGGCACACAGATAACACTCTCCTCACTGAGCACTGAGGCAAAGGCACCTTCATCAAAGAGATGAAGTGGTTCACTCAGCCCAATAGGAGAGTCCAGGACCAGAGACCATGTGTTCAAAGTTAAGGCACAGTCCCTAAGACTACCTTCACTTCTGACACCAACGGCCGGTCCGGGGGTCCCCACAACCACTGTCAAATTCAGTAAGTCACTAGAAGGACTCTCCGAACTCGCTGAAAGCTATTACACTCACAATTATGGTTTATTACAGCAAAAAGATACAGATGAAAATCAGCCAAGAGAAGAGACACACAGGGTAGAGTCAGGAGAGGTCCATCCTTGACGTCCAGGTAAACAAATGTCACTGAACAGGACCCTTCCTGGGACAGACCCCCTCCCCACCACGTGCCCTGCTTTAGTTCCTCCCTGAAGTACCCACATAACAATATCTGGTGCACATTTTCTGAGCTATTTCATAGATGCTAAAACCCCCACCAAACAGAAGAAGTTAACTACTGGATAACCACGAGCATGTACTCCCCAGCCCTACTGGGTCTGAGGATTGAAAATGTAACCCCTGTGACACTGCCCTGTGCCCTCACCATCAACCAATCAGGGAACTGTGCACAAGCTGATCACATAACTGGGGCTCCACTCCCTCACCTGGCCTTTAAAAATGCCTCCCTGAAACCCAAGCGGTTTGGAGCACTAGCTGCCCTGAACTCCTCAGCTCATGCCTCGCAATAAACGCTGCACTTCCCGTCACCACAACCCGGTGTCAGTAGATTGGCTTTACTGCGTGTGGATGAGCAGACCCAAGTTTTCAGTAACACAAAGGCACTTTGATCAGGCAGGAGAGTCTAAGGGCTTAGTGATCACCTCCCGGGAGACGGGGGCAGAGACCAGAGCTCTCTCTCGGCAAGGTTAGATTCTTTATCATACAGTGCCCTCTGAAATGACATTCACACTTTATGGCAAGACGGGAAAAACTTAAACATAAAACATTCCTCTCTGCCCTTTGGCCTCCTCTCTCCCCCACTGTGCGCCGTGTATCTGCATTACGTGTGGACCAGACCCCCCCCCCCATCAGCAGAGACACCCGCTCAACCATAAAGAGCAGCATTCTCCCCACAGCAAGACCACTCCTCAAAGATAACATTCCTTCTTGGTCTTATAAGGGGTCACATGACCCACCAGGACGACCCACTTAGATCTGGATTGTGTAAACTGGTAGGCCAGCTGAGGTCCTTCAGCGTCCAACGACCCCCATGTCCAGGCTCTCCGATATCTGCCTGTGGTCCCTCAACAGATTAAGTACATTATTTACTGGGCGTCTTTCCCTTAACAAACTAAGAGCCCCAGGTAATGTCTAATCTCACAATAGCTCAGGCTGGCTCGTTTCAGCCCAGCTTATTAGAGCCATAAACCCCACCCTAAACCTCTTACCTCATCTACAACCAATCAGAGATTTGAGCACAAGCCGATCCGGCACCTTGTGACCCTACCTTATAAGAGACCCCAGTAACTGGCCCTCGGTGCTCACACAGGCACCACTCATCTGAGTGGCCTGCTGTTGTCTATGGCAGGGTCACCTAATACATTCCTTTTCTATTCTCATACTTTATCTCTGGCAAATTCTTTTACCAACCTGTGTGTCACCATGACACCGACCGGCCACCACGCTGTGCCCACAGTATAAACTGTCAATAACATGTCATTTGATGTACCTCTGTACATCAAAAAACTTACAAGCCTGTGCCTTGTTTTCTAACTGGTGGGACAGTTCTCTGAATATTCAGAGATGCTCTTCCTGGGTTATAATCCTCAAATTTGGGTTGAATAGAATTTTTCCATTTCTTTCTTAGATTAACTGATTAATTTTTTGTCAACAGCCCTTTCCTTGTAATACATTCATGGCAGTGCAAGTACCTGCTCATGACCTTGGAGGAAGAGCCCAGCTTGCACACCCACGTACCTGGAATGAAGAGGAATCCCACCTGGATAAAACAGCAGGGCTGGAACACAGAAACCGACAGCCAGTCTGCAAAAAAAAAAAGTCCAGTAGAGTCTGGTTATTAAGAATTCTCATCCAAAAGAAGTTGTGGTGTGTATATATATGTGTACACATACAAACACACACACACACACACACACACACACACACACAATGGAATACTACTTAGCCATAAAAGGAATAAAATAATGCCATTTGCAGCACATGAATGGAGCTGGAAATCATCATTCTAAGTGAAGTCAGAAAGAGAAAGAAAAATACTATATGATATCACTTATATGTGGAATCTAAAAAAAAAAAGACACAAATCAACTTATTTACAAAATAGAAACAGACTCATAGACATAGAAAATAAACCTATGGTTACTGGGGAGGAAGAGGGTGGGAAGGGATAAACTGGGAGTCTGAGATTTGCAGATACTAACTACTATAATAGAAAATAGATAAATAACAAGTTTCTACTGTATGGCACAGGGAACTATATTCAATATCTTGTAGTAACCTGTAATGAAAAAGAATATGAAAAGGAATACATGCATGTATGTGTATGTATGACTGAAACATAATGCTGTACACAAGAAATTGACACAACACCGTACATTGGCTATGCTTCAATTAAAAAGAATTCACATCCAGTGTTTTCCTCCATCCATCAGTTATGGAAGGAAAGCCCTCTAGTCTGTTGAGTCAGGCCCTGCTGGCCTCACTATCATTCTCTGATTTGATTGCATCCAGGACCCATAGGTGGCACCGATTTTCGGTTTGGGCAACAAATAATTTTTAAAAGCCAAAAAAAAAAAAAAAAGGAATCTGAAAGATTAACAAACCTCTTTCTTCTATCAAATTACATTTTGCAGTAGGGTAATGTTACAATGAAAATTGCCCTTCAATTTGTACAAAAGATGTAAGTTCGTACACCTCCTTATTCACCGTGGGACTGTTAATGACAGTTGGAAAAAATCTGCCTCCTCCAAATGGGACAAAGTTCAACGGAGATGAGGCCGAGCCTTACTATTTAGGGATGGGGGAGGGGAGAGGAAAGGAAGACAAATTCCGGCCTGGGGGGGACGGGGGATGGGGAGAAAGGGCTGTCAGCGAGAGGAGCTGGGAGTGAGGAGAAAAGCTTTGCACTGTACCCCAGTCTTTCTCCACACACCCTGGACTGCCTCAAATGAGGGGGAGAGAGTTTCTTTCCTCTCGAGTTCCCCCAGCCCACCCGAGGTCCTGTTCAGGATTTCCATCTCCTCCAGACTTCCTCAGATAGGGAGCCGGGCCCACAGGCAGATGTTCTGTTTCTTCATGACAGACGGTAAAAAAGACCCAAACCCAACACTTGGGTTCCCAAAGCCTTGGTGGGCGCTTGTTTTGGGCATAAGAGTGAAATTTTGCTCCTGCCCCCTCCCCCCCCACCCGTTTCATTCCCACAGAGGAACCAGAAGGCTCCACCCAGGGACATCTTAATTATTCATTAGAACATATTTACTGAGCACCTATTAGGGCCAAGCGTTGGTGGGAGCGATGATGGGGAGACACAGACAATAAAAATAAACAGACAAAGAATCCAAAGAGTTTGAATTGATGCAGGAAAACAGATGTGGGGCGTGAGGGGGCCGAGTCCCAGGTCTTGGCTGAGTCCCTGGGATGTGCCCCGCCAAGTGTGGGTGCTTGGCTTCGCGCAGGAAAGAATTCAAGTGTGAGGCACCATTGAATTAAGGTAGATTTATTTATAGAGATACACACTGCATAGAGTGTAAGGCAAGAGAAAGGCAAGGGAAGAGGTGTGGGAATCGGGTGCTCAGGTTAAAGTTAAAGTAGGTACACGCTCCATAGACAGAGTGCGGGCCATCTCCAAAGGGGAGAGAGCGAAAAAGGGCCTCTAAGTGTGATGTTGTCACTTTTTATGGGCTCAGTAGCTTCACACGCCTGCAGGTGGGATCAGTCCAACTGCCCTGGGGAAGGGGCTGGGACTACCAGGAATTGGACCACCGCCCATTCTTTGGCCTTTTGCGGTCAGCCTTGGGGCTGTCATGGCGCCTGCGGGCATGTTATTTGATCCCGCTGTTACAATGAGCATATAATGAAGCTCAAGGTCCACTAGAAGTTAAACCTCTTAATCCTTAAGGTCCACTAGGAGGTGAATCTTCCCCCATTTTGGTGTTAAATTGCTGTCGTTCCTTGAGTGGCTGTGGCCTGCCCCCTTCCCTCCTGTCTCAGAATGACTGGGTGGGTGATTTTTGTTTGAACAGTGTGAAATAAAATTCATATTTTATGGCAAGATAAGAAAAATTTAAACATAAAAAATTCTTCTCTGCCCTTTTGAGACAGAAGGGAAGCAGGCAGGGCACAACTATTAAAAGAATGACACAGCAGTGAGGACAGATTAACTGGTTAGAACCAAGATGGCAGAAGATCCGACTTCCAGTAGACCTCCAGCCTCTTGGCATACCCACAGGCGCCAGGACAGTTCCCAGGCTGACCATAAAAGGACAAAAAGCGGGTGGGGGTCCCATTCCTGGAAATCCCTACCCCTTCCCCAACATAGTTGGAACAACCCTCCCACTGGTAAGCATATGAAATTGCCCAGTCCACAAAAACTAACCACCCCCACACCTCATGGCCGCTCTCCCTTCTGAGATGGACCACATTCTGTCTATGGAGTGTGTGTCTCTCTAAATAAATCTACTTTCACTCAACTATGGTTCATTCTTGACTTCTTTCCTGTGTGAAGCTAAGGACTTGGTGGGGCGCGCTCCAGGGACTCGCCTGAGACCTGGGACATGACCATCTTCTCGTGCCCCATTTTTCCTGCTACAGTTTGGCCTCCTCCCCTGCCTGACTGTGCACTGTGTATCTGCATTATGCCTCAACCAGACCTCCCTCATCAGCAGAATACCTGCTCAACCATAAAAAGCAACATTCTTTTAGCATCAAGACAACTCCTTAGAAGATAACATTCCTTCTTGAGCTTGTAAGGGGTCACATGACCCACCAGGATGAAGCTTAGATCTGGATTATGTAAACTTTCAATATTATGTCATTTGATGTACAGCCCTCTGTACATCGAAAACCTTATATAACTGTGCCTTGCTTCTAACTAGTAGAACACTTCTCAAGAGTTTTCTGTGATGCTCTTCCTGGGTTATAATCCTCAAATTTGGCTCAAATAAAATTTTCCATTTCTTTGTTAGATCGACTGATTAATTTTTCATTGACAGTAAGAATGATCTCTTTAAGAAAGTGACACTGAAATAAAGGTTTGAAAGACAAGGAGCCGGCAATGCTAAGAGATTCTGTGGGCAAAGAAGAGGGAAAAAGAACCTTGACTTGACTATGGAAGCCCTGATTTGCCCCCAAAATGTGGCATTAACTAAGAAGAACTGAACTGGCTGAGATGTAGCTTCTGTACCTCATGGAATGAGTGTTTGAAGCAGAAATTTAGTTGCAGGTATAGGAAAATTAAGAAAGCTACAATTATCACCATGTGCAGCAAAGGCTGGGAAAAGAGCCAGGCTTGGGCTGTTCCAAGAAAACCCACCAAAATGATTCCAGGGGCTTCATCCAAGACTTGCCCCTGTGGTGACCTGCATCATTTTCAGCACAGTGGAGTGGTGACAAGTGGGGACTCTGGTATAAGAGGGACAGAACTTTGAGTTCCAGGTGTATGACTTCAGGCCAATAATGTGTTGGAGCCTCGGTTTCCTCATCTGTAAAAGGGGTCCACTGAACCTTCCCATTCAGGTCAGATGTGATGACTCACTGAGAGTTTTGTCACAGAGTCAGGCACAAAGGACCCCAAAGGATGGTGCACAGCCACCCATCAAAGGTTCTTGATGGCCCAAGGGATAGCTCAGTGGGATAAGCAAGGTTCCCTTTGGTGGTCCCAGGTCTCAGAAAGGAGGAAGGCACGCTTTCACTATGTGAAGGGCTCTTTTCCAACAAATTCATTTTAGCAAAAGAAAAATGTCCCTTTCTCATCTGCTGTTGCATAAGTGCTTATATAACTGCTTGAAGGGGAGCGTAACTCTATTAAAGCCTGAGATTTAACAGAATTATCCATAACTGTTTTAAAATACACCATTTTCCCACACCAACATGGAAAGAGCCAGCCTAACAGTCACTACCATCTCTGAGGTCCTGATTTCCAGTGGTGGTCAACATAAACTGGAAAAAAAAAAAAAAAAAAAAAGCAAGAGTAAGGCCATCTTGCTTTGGAAGGCAGGAGATCAGAATTCTAGTCCTAGTTGGGTGGCCTTGGGCAAGTCACTTAACTCTTGCTACTCAAAGTGTGATCCACACACTAGCAGTCTGGGCATCACCTGGGAGCTTGTTGGAAATGCAGAGTCTCAGGGTACACCCCAGATTTACTGAATCAGAGCCTGCACTGTTAACCAGATTTCCAGGGGATTTTATGCACATTAATGTTGGAGAAGCACTGATTTAATATTCTGAGCCTTTCTCTCCTAAATGAGAAGCCAAAGTGGCTTTTATGTAATTTGAACACAGGTATAGCTAGCTTTTTAAAAAATAAAAAATACATAAAGAAAAAAAAAAACTAAAGAGAACAGAGAGTAAAAATAAAAAGCAAAGTCCTCTTCCATCCCAGAACTCCTCTTCATTCCACAGTATCCCACAACTCTTGCCCTCCACTACCCACTGCCTGACCATCCTCAAGCTCGGCCCGGCATTTAGTCTTTCTCTCTTCCTGGTAGTCCACCCACACTCTAGGAAGGCTTCTTTTGAAGCCCTGTCACTTGCCTTCGGTTTAGGGTTAAGAGTGAAAATCACCCCTTCTCCCCAAGCCAACCATCCTCTTCAAAGTAATCTCACTCTCACGTGGCTGACTGATCCGTCACACAAGGGGGATGGTTCCCGGTCAAAAGATTGGTCCAGCCACCTCTTAGCAAGTTATGAGGGCATGTCCTTACATCCCTCTGGAATGTCAGGGACTTGTCACCTGTCACTTATATTCTTGGTTCGGGGCTTCAGCTGACATTCTCAGACGGGGTGATTTCTATGTAAAATGTTTCTAGCACCAATTCCAACATGTACGTGTGGAAGAAACGAAATACTTGATGGTCAATGATCACGAGCGCATAGTCCCCAGACATTCTGGCGCCTAAGGATTGATCACCATCAACCAGAGAACTGTGCAAAGCTGATCACATACCCTGGGGCACCCCACCTCCACAGTGGGGAGGGGAGGGGCTCCCCGTATCCTCCAACAAATCTCCAGACACCAGCTCAGTGTCCTATAATTCAACTCAATTTGGACATCATCTACTCAGAGATAGCATCAGAACCCCCAGGTTAAGGGCTCAGTCTCAGAAGACTGCCCCCCTCCCCAACTTCAGAAGGTAGTCACCAGGCCAGTTTATCACCTATGCTTCTGACTGACCAGCTATAGATTGGAGGTTCTAACGACCCCTTCCTTGGTTTCAATTAATTGACTGAAGTGGCTCGCAGCACTCAGAGAAACATTTTATTTACTAGATTACTGGTTTATTATAAAAGGACATGGCTCAAGAACAGCCAGGTGGAGGAGATGTAAGGAAAGGTACGGGGGGAGGGGGGCAGAGCTTCCACGCCCTCCCTAGGCGCTCCACTCTCCCCACATCACCATGTGTTCACCAGCTCAGAAGTTCTCCAAACCTTATCCCCTTGGGGGTTGATGGAGTCCTCATTACATAGACATGATTGATTCAATCACTGGCCATTGGTGACTGACAAAATCTGCAGCTCCCTTCCCTCCCAGGAGGTCAGGGAATGGGAGAGAAAACTCCAACCCTCTAATCACATGGTTGGTTCTCCAGGCAACCAGTCCCCATTCTTAGATGGATCCAAAAGTCACTTCATTAACATAACAAAAGACACCCGTCTCCTCTCATCACTTAGGAAACTGCAAGGGTTTAGGGTGCTCAGTGCCAGAAATGGACAAAGACCAAATATATATTTAATTACATTATCATACTCTGACGCGTATATCCTTTCTTTAGGAAAATGCAGAATCCGAGGAACATGAAAGCAGCCTGCATTTTGTTTTGATACCAATTGATTTACTCGTCAAATACTTATTAACGGTTTACTCTGTGCCTGGCGCTATGCTGGCTGGGGAGGTTTAATGATTGAACAGGACAGGCAAGATCGAAGTTGAAGAAAGGCACCACTCTGAGACGGCTTTCAGTTATTTTTAACTCTAGAGGAAAAAAAACTCTCTGAGGACTGAAAACTTTAGCTCAGTCGTGTCAAAAGATAAACTGAGGTATATTAAAAGTTTTAAGAATTTTTGAGCACAAACTGATTTGAATCAGGCAGCATCCAATCTAGGAGATGGAAATGAGCTCTGAGGAGCTGCACAAAATGAAAGACTTGAAGGGCAGAAGGGAGTGGAGAGAAGGAAGTTACACTAAGCTAAAAAAGTGGGTTGGTTAAAGTGGGTTACTTTCCTTTAGGGGAAAAGGCAGGGTTCTGTCTGGCAGATGACCTCACTAGTGCTAGGAATCAGGCAATTTCTGATTGACTGGTTAAAGATTCCATTTCTGGGAAAGCCGACACTGCCATTAAGTTTACTTGGTGTGGTGACATGGGGCTTAGCATAAGTGACTCCATTTGGGGCCAGTTGTCTTGTTTTTAACCATCTCAACCAGAGGTGAATCTTATATCTTGTAAAATTTGACTTAGGCGTATTTTTAATAGCTAAGCATTTGTAAAATGTAGAATAAAATATTTTTGGAAAAGGTAGCACAGGACATGAGCATGGTAAAGTCAAATGGCCCAAA
Source organism: Camelus ferus (assembly GCF_009834535.1). Taxonomy (NCBI): domain Eukaryota; kingdom Metazoa; phylum Chordata; class Mammalia; order Artiodactyla; family Camelidae; genus Camelus; species Camelus ferus. The sequence goes on along the minus strand of NC_045696.1, from coordinate 11,733,616 downwards.
AGGCTATACAGGTAAGTCAGGCCCTCCCTCCCTCCCAACCCCACCTCTGGCTCCCTCCCCCACAGCTGGTAGGGGAAGTTTAGGCTTAGGGCCTAGGGAGGCCTCCTAGCCAGCCCTCCCTCCTCCTCAGGCCTATTCTAGACCCTTGGACCAGGGGCTCTGACTTGCTGGACTGAGGGGCGGGGGTGGGACAAGTCCCCAATCCCCAAGAAACGCCTTGGGTTCACATATCCAACCAGCTGTTGGGAGTAGGGACGAAAGTCATTCATTCTCAAATGCTTACGGCTGCTGGACACTGATCTAGACATCTGGGACACATCAGTGGGTTAAACAGACAAAAGTCTCTGTCCTCGAGAGAGTACATACCAACGTGCGGAGCAAGGTGAAAAATAAATATGGTAAGTAAATTATAAGAATGAGCAACTTGACTGGTATATATAAAATAAATAAACAAGTTTATACTGTATGGCACAGGGAACTATATTCAATATCCTGTAGTAGCTTATGCTGAAAAAATATGAAAAGGAATATATGTATATTCATGCATGACTGAAGCATTGTGCTGTACACCAGAAATTGACACAACACTGTAAATTAACTATGCTTCAATTTTTAAAAATACAAAAAAAAAAAGGATGAGTAACTCTTAAGGGATAAATTGGGAGTTTGAGATTTGCAGACACACACTACTATATATAAAATAGATAAACAACAAGTTTCTTCTGTATAGCACAGGGAACTATATTTAGTATCTTGTCATAACCTACAAAGAAAAAGAATATGAAAATGAATATATGTATGTACATGTATGACTGAGACATTATGCTGTACACCAGAAATTGACACAACATTGTAAACTGACTATGCTTCAATTAAAAAAAAACACAACTTTTTTTTTTCTTGGAGGTGAAGAGCTGGGAAGGGGTGGGTGGATAAGTGCCCAGTGTAAGAACCAAGGCAAAAACATACCCTACCTCCCTATTCTTAACTACAATCTAAACAGCCTCATGTTGGGGTGCGAAAATCCCTCCTTCCTTAAATGACCTACAAGGCAAGGGCTTTGTGTCCACCACTGAGGCCTCTTCCATGGGCAAAGGATTCCCAAAGGCTGTTACACTATGCCTTTCTTCAACAAAGACAGGTTTCCCGACACAGGAATCCCGATGAACTACCTAATTTTCATACTTAAGCAGTGTTCCACACTGCCAGTTCTAAACAAGGAGCCATTTCTGATTTCTAGGATGACATCTTACAGCCCGCGGGTTGGAGGTGGAGCCTGGGGATAAAGGAACGTGAGCAGAAACCAGTGACAGGGCCCACTGTCCTGGGGCTGCCCCATGTGTTAGGAGTTACCTGCTGCGAAACAAGGCATAAGCAGCCCCTCTTCATCCTCCCTTCCTTCCTTCTTTCCTTTATTTTAATTGTGGTAAAATATATCTAACATAAATGTTACATTTTAAAATTTTTTAATTTTTAATTTTGGTAAAATACACATAGAATTTATCATCTTAACCATTTTTAAGTGTCCAGTTCAGTGGCATTTGGTACATTCACGTTATTGGGCAACCATCACCACCATCCACCTCCAGAACTCTTCCCACCTTGTAAAACTGACACTCTGTCCCCATTAAACAACAGCTTCCCTCTCCCTCCTCCTTCCAGTCCCTGGCAACCACCTTTCTACTTTCAGTGTCTATGGATCTGACTGCTCTAGGTACCAAAATAAGTGAAATCAAGCAGTATTTGTCCTTTTGTGTCTAACTCAAAAGTACAGCACGATGTCCTCAAGGTTCACGTGTTGAAGCCCGGGTCAGAATTTCTTTCCTTTTCAAGGCTGAATAATATGCCATTTTATGGATAGACCACAATTCTTTTATCAGTTCATCTGTCTGTGGGTTGCGTCCACCTTTTGGCTGTTGTGAATAATGCTGCTATGAACACGGGTGTACAAATACCCGACCTGATCATGCCTTGCTTTCAGTTCTTTTTGGAGTTGCCCTCCTCACTTTTCTTAATTACAAACTGAATGACTGTATGTTGGGAAGAGAAAGCCAGGATGGACATGCAGTCTGTTGGATGGTTACCACCAATTTGATAACCTAACTGAAGCCCCATCATTTAAAAAAAGAGAAAAAGGGATTTTACCTTCCCACAGATTTATATAAAGTCCCACTCACTGACATACTTTCAATCATATCTCATTTCTGATAAAACTGCTCTCTCTGTACAGAAATTGCACCCACTGCAGATACCAGAGGCTTATTCAGTACTTTCCAAACTCACATCACAGCTGCCTCATAGAAATTCAACAGTGAGAAGCTAACACTCCTCTGCTATAGATATGTACTTTCACACAGTCTCTGGTCTTAGGTTTACGTAAAAGATCAAGTTCCATTCAAGTGAAAGATCAAAGGAAAAACAGTGACCTAAAAAAAATAAGGACTTAAAGTGTCTTAAATGGATCAAATTTAAAAATAGACCAGGAGCTCAGGAGGGACTGGGAGACAACCAACAATTCACATACTTACAAATTCAATAAAGACACGAAAGTGTGCTCATCTGATGAGTAATCGAAGAAGTGGAAATGAAAAATGAGGTTTATTTTTCACCTCTCAGACTGGCAGATAGACAGACTGGTATTATGGGGGTTTGGTGAAGCTGTAGGGAGATAAACATTGAGGATGGGAATGGAAATAAGTGCAGCCTTTTGAAGCACAATTTGGCAGAAACCTATGACTCAACATGTATACTTTTAGGAATTTGTATTTCAGAGGCATTTCACAAGTCCATGGGAGTATATGCACAGGTCTGTAAGAAACCATGCAGCATCTGTTCTAATAGCAAATAACTGAAAACAGCCACATGTCCGTCCATAGTGTAATGGGTTGAATTATGTCCCCCAAAAGATAAGGTCAAGTCCTAACCATTAGCACCTATGAACGTGACCTTATTTGGAAATAGGATCTTTGTAGATATTATTAGTTAAGACGAGGTCATACTGGATTTGGGTGGACCCTAAATGCAATGACTCGTGTCCTTAGAAGAAGAGGAGAGGGCACACAGACATGCACACAGGAAAGAAGGCCATGCCACCATGGAGGCAGAGATTGGAGTGATGGGGCCACAAGCCAAGGTATGCCTGTAGCTACCAGAAGCTACAAGAGGCAAGGAAGAATTCTTCCTTAGAGCCTTCAGAGGGATCAACACTCTGTCGACACCTTGATTTTGGACCTCTGCCCTCCAGAACTGTGGGAAAATACATTTCTGTTATTTTAACCTATGCAGTTAATTATCATTTGTCATGGCAGCTCTAGGAAAGTAATACAGTGGAGGTTGATTCAACAAATAATGGTACATACACATGACTAGGGATGAGTCAAGACCCCCAATCTATTTCTTACTATGTTTTGGTTTTTGAACTACACAGATATAATTCCTTTTATAAAAATAAAATAAAATTTAAACCACAAATGAAAATATCATTTTATTTCTTTCCCTATAATTTAGTTGTTTGGGTTTCACATATTGCACTTTAAAACCAAAATAATAGAGGGCAATTATGTTGATTCTTTATCACAAAATTTTGAATTGGAAAGATCTCAGAGACTGCCTAATATCATAGGCAGAATAATGTCTCCCAAACATGTCCACATCCTAATTCCCAGAACCTGTATCGATGTTAGGTTACGTGGCAAAGAAGAATTAAGGTCACAGATGGAATTTAGGTTGTTAATCAGCTGTCCTTAAAATAAAAAGATGATTCTGGATGGGCTGGATCAATGTAATTACAAAGATCCTTAAAAGAGGGAGAGGGAGGCAGAAAAGTCAGGGTCAAAGGGATGCAATGGGAGAAAAGACTCAACTGGCTATCGCTGGCTTTGGCTTTGAAAATGGAGGAAGTAGTCTTCAGCCAAGGAATGCAGGCAGCCTCTAGGTACTGGAGAAGGCAAAGAAATGGATTCATCTCAAGAGACTCCAAAAAGGAACATGGATCTGCCTATACCATGATTTTAGCTCAGTGAGACCCCCATCAGACTCTTGATCTCCAGAAATGTAAGAGAATATATCTGTGTTGTTTTAAACCACCAAGTTTGTGGTAATACATTACAATAGTAATAGGAACTTATACATCTTGTCAACCGCTCATTTTGCAGGATAAGGAACTGAGATCCAAGAACACCAGATAGAAGAATCAACACTCCACACAAGAGCTCCTGGTTAATAACGGTGTTTTCACTATTAATGTGCACACGAATAATTAGAGGAGAAGCCTCCTTTCAATCTCAAACACATTTTGTCATGATCAGACTTCCCTGAACATTTTAAAAAATGATTTGCTCTTTGAAAACTTCAGTTTATTTATATTTCTGGAACATTTCTCATCTTAAAAACAAACAACAAAAAAACCCCACATTCTATATTCACTCTCAAACCAACTTATTAAGAACCACTTTTTCAGGATGGTTCACCATAGTTTGCTTGTTGTGAATTGTAATTCCTCTACTCTTCCCAAATAAACTCATTTTCCTGGTAAAATAACTGGCTCTTAATACAACAAAACAAAAGAAAACAACTTTTTCACCCAGCCAAACTGGTTTGACTTGTCTTCCTTAGTAAAACTGGACTAAATTTCTCACTTCAAACCAATTCAGAGTTTTTAATCCCATGCAAATGAAGAGCTTCACAAGAAGAAAAACATTCCACGCCAATTCACAAACAACAAATGCATATGCAACAGGACTGCTATACATTTAAAGACCTGTTCATTGTCAAGTGTAATAAAAAGATCACTTCTAGAATCTATGTGATTCTGAACCTTGTTCTATAAGGCACTAAACGGTTAACTTGAAGCACATTTGTAAGAAAATTGTAAGGGGGAAAAATTCCTCATCAAGAGACATATGAAGGAAAATTATTGTTACTTTTAGAAACAGAAAACCAAACATACTCTGGAGACCTGAGGTAATTAGCTTGCATTTTGTTTGAATCAGACACTTGGGAGTCTTATGATGTTTAGTTATGTTAATCGTGCTTAATATGCCAAATTAGAATAACAGGTCAGAAGAAGGATAAGGTGTCATTTTAGACTTTAAAACAGATTCCATGGTATGGTTCAAAGAGTGCTGGCCTGGAATCCAGAGTATCTGAGTTCAATCTGGGGTTTTGCCTGTTTCTAGAGTGTGATCACCTCCCTGAGTCTTAATTCTCATGGGGATCATGATACCTGCCTGGCCTCCCAACAGGTGCTTGTGAATACAAAAGTAGAACAGGGAGTGTGGAAATGAGACATGAAGGAAGGGGGCAGGGCACAGCCATTCAAGGAATGACACAGCAATTAACACCAAAATGGTGGGAGATTCATCTCCCAGGAGGCCTTAAGAGCCAAGATAGTGGGAGATCTGACTTCCAGTAGACCTTGAGCTTCATTATACACTCACTGTAATGTATTAGCATGCTAAATGGCACTCCCACAGGCGCCATGACAGTTCCGAGGCTGACCGTAAAAGGTCAAAAAGTGGGTGGTGGCCCAATTCCTGGGAATCCCAGCCCTTTCCCCAAAGTAGTTGGAATAATCCTCCCACTTGTTAGCATACAAAGTTAATGGAAGTGACGACAGCCCTGCTTTTAAGTCCTTCAGACTGAAAGGAAGTGACATCAGATCACACTTGAGTGCACAGGAAGAAATAAAAAGCACTGGAAATGGTAAATATGTGAGTTAATATAAAAGACTTTATAAATGTATTTTCCTGATTTCTTCTCCTGATTTCTTTAAAAGACATAAGATTGTGTAAAACAATAATCATAACACTGTACTGTTGCATTTATACCACATACAAATGTAATACATGTAACTATAATAATACAAAGGTGAGGGGAGAGAATGGAGTTACACTGGAGCAAAGTTTCTATATATATATATTTTTTTTAATTTGGGGGAGGGAGTTAATTAGGCTTGTTTGTTTGTTTGTTTGTTTTTTAATGTAGGTACTGGAGAATTGAACCCAAGACGTCGTACATGATAGGCATGCACTCTGCCACTGAGCTATACCCTACCCCCAAGTTTCTGTATTTTATCAGAATTAAATTAGTATTAATCTCAACTGGATTTTGATAAGTTGCAATCTACAGAGCAACCACTAATAAAATAAATTTTAAAATATTAAAGAACCTTCCTACACTGTTGGTGGGAATGTAAATTGGTGCAGCCACTATGGAGAACAGTATGGAGTACTGCTCCTTAAAAAAAGTAGAAACAGACTTACCATATGATCCAGCAATCCCACTCCTGGGCATATGTCCAGAGAAAACTCTAATTCAAAAAGATATATGCACCCAACATTCATAGCAGCACTATTCACACAGCCAAGATCTGGAGACAACCTAAATGTCCATCAATAGATGACTGGATAAAGAAGTTGTATACACACACACACACACACACACACACACACACACACACACTGGAATATTACTCAGCTATAAATAAGAATGAAATTGTGCCATTTGCAGCAATATGGATGGACCTAGAGATTATCATATTAAGTGAAGTAAGTCAGAGAAAGACAAATACTGTATGATATCACTTAACACATGGAATCTAAAAAAATGATACAAATGAATTTCTTTACAAAATAGAAACAGACTCAAACATAGAAAACAAACTTAAGGTTATCAAAGGGAAGGGGGAAAAGAGAAATTAGGAGTTTAGGATTAACAAATATACACTGCCATATATAAAATATATCAACAACAAGGACATGATTTAACTATATGCTGTCGGCAGGAGAACACCTTAGATTCAGAGACATAAATAGGTTGAAAGTAAAAAGATGAGAAAAGATACGCCATGACAACAGTTACCATAAGAGAGCTGGAGTAGCTATATGGCTGTTAGCTAAAATAAATGTTAAGATAAGAAATATTACTGGAAACAAAAAGGTGTGTTCCAAAATGATAAAAGGCCACTATATCAGGAATGTATAACAATTATAAATGTATATGCCTCTACTACCAGAGCCTCAAAAACATGAAACAAAATAGACAGAATTAAAAAGAAATGTAGGCAATGCAGTAACAGAAGTTGGAGATTTCACTATCCCACTCTCAGTGATTGATAGACAAACTAGACAGAAAATCAGCAAAGGTACAGAGGACTTAAAAAACACTATCCATCTATGCAGCCTAATAATATATGTAGAATGCTTCACCCAAACAACTGCAGAAGACTCATTCATCTCAAGAGCAAATGGAACATTCTCCAGAACAGGTCAAATGCTACGCCATAAAGCAAGTCTTAATACATTTAAAAGGAATGAAATCAGACAAAGGACATTTGAAAGAGTAGAAAACTAACAAGATGGCTATTGAGTTATTCAGGCCCATACTTTCAGCTAAACTGATCTTATGACCAACAGGCTCCCCTCCCTGCGCACACTTTTCTTAGAATAACTTAATCCTTTTTACCCTAAAGGTCTTGAGAGAAGGTCATGGACGAACCTCAAGAAAATGGGCAGACTTTCCTAAGTTCCTCCATAACAACAGCAAGTTTTTGTCAAGATGAAGAGAATGCAACACCCTGTAAAACACCCTGATTGTCACCTTTTCTTTTCCATCCAGTTTTTCTATAAAATCTCAAGACCCCAACCCCAGGATGGATTCACCGTCACTAAGGCATTAGTCTCCTGTGACTCCCCTTTGCCCAGCAAAGCAGTAAAGCTGCTCTTTTCCTTGCTTCCAAAACTCTGCCTCTGAGTTTGAATTCACTTTTCAGAGTAAGGAGGCTGATTTTTCGGCAACACATTCTTTTAATTCACCATAGAATTAAATTAGAAATCAACAACAGAAGGAAATTTGGGGAATCCCTAAATATCGGTAAGTTGAGCACTGCACTTTTAAGGAATGCATAGGAGAAAAAAGAAATCATGAGAGAAATTAGAGAATATTTCAAACTAAATTAAAATTAAAATGTAACATATCATGTTATGGATATAGCTAATACAATGCTTAGAAAGAAATTTATAGTTTTAAATACCTACACTAGAAAAGAAGATCTCAAATCAGTAAACTATGCTTCCACCTTAAGAAACTAGACAAAAGAAAAGCAAAATAAACCCAAGACAAGCAGAAGAAAAGACATGATAAAGATCAAATTGGAAACAGTGAAATAGAAAATAGAAGGACAATAGAGAAAATCAATAAAGCCAAAAGTTGGTTCTTTGAAGTTAACAAAATTGACAAGTTAACAAAATTGACAGTGGCTTAGTTAGACTGACCAACAAAACAAGAGCAGCACACAGATTACCAAAATCAGGAATGAAACAGGGGGGTGCTACTACCAATTCTATAGACATTTAAAGTTTATAAGAAAATACTAGGAAAAACCCTATACCAACAAACTAGACAATTTAGATGAAGTAGGCAGATTCCTTAGCAGACATAAATTATCAAAAATAACTCAAGAAGAAACAGAATATTTGACATGACTTCTAATAAGGAATTGAATTAGTAATTAATCTTCTTCTCACAAATAAAAAGCTTGAGCTTTGCTGGTGAATTCTATAAAAATCTTTAAAGACAGATAGCACTCATTCTTCACAAACGTTTTCAGAAAATAGATGAGGAGGAAATGCTTCTCAACTCATTCAGTGACAGCAGTACTATCCTGATATCAAATAAAGACATCACAAGAAAATAAAATTATAGAACAATATCCCCTGATAAATATTAACAAATCAAATTTGTCAACATATAGAAAGGATTATATACTCTGTTCAAATGGGATTTATTACAGGAATACATGACCGGTTAAACATCCGAAACTAACAACGTAATACACTATATTAATAGAACAAAGGACAAAAACCACATGATCATCTTAATAGATGCAGAAACACCATTTGACAAAAGCGAATGCCCTTTCAGGTCAAAAACTCAGCAAACTAGGAATAGCTGGGAACTTCCTCAAGCTGAATAAAGGGCATCTATGAAAAACCTACAGCTAACGTCATACTTAATGGTAAAAGACTGACTGCTTCCCTAAACTGTTGGGAACAGCCCAAAGATCTCAGCTCTTTCCACTTTTAGTTAGCATTGCACTGGAGATTCCAGCCAGTGTTATAAGACCAAAAATGGGGGAAGACTTGCATAGACACTTCATCAAAGAAGATACATAAATAGCCAATAAGCACATGAAAAGATACTCAACATCATTAGTCACTAGGGAAATGCAAATGAAAACTACAATGAAAATCCCACCACACACTCACTGAAATGGCTGTAATTAAAAAAGAGAGAGAATAGCAAGTGTCGGCAAGGATGTGGAGAAAGTGGAACCTTTGTGTTGCTGATGGGAATGCAAAATGATGTAGCCACTTTGAAATATTGTTTGGCAGTTCTTTAAAAAAAACAAAAAACCAAGGGGGAGGATATCGCTCAAGTGGTAGAGCACATGCCTAGCATGCACAAGGTCCTCGGTTCAATTCCCAGTACCTCCTCTAAATAAATAAATAAATAAACCTAATTACCTCCCCCCTCAACAACAACAGAAAAAAAAAAAGAAAAAGAAAGAAAGAAAGAAAAGAAAATTATGAGGAATACTAAAAAAAACCCCAGATATTATAAAAAAACAAAAAACAAAAAAACCTAGCAAACCAAAGAGAAATGAAAGCATATGTCCACACAGACATGAATACCAATATTCTTGGCAGCATTATTTGTAACAGTCAAAACCCAGACATAATCCTGTATTTGTCTGTGAGGGCTAATCTAACATAGTGGCTTAAATTCAGAAACTGGCTCATAGTTCTGGTGGTTAGAAATCTGAGACCAATGTGTCAGCAGGGTTGGTCCCTTCTGAGGCTTGGAGGGAGAGTTTGTCCCTCGCCCCTCCCATCTTGGGCTCTGCTGGCAGTGTGTGGTGGTCCTTGGCTTGTAGAAGCATCACCCCGATCTCTACCTGCATCTCCACGTGGCGTTCTCCCTATCTGCCTGCCTGTGTCCAAATTTCCTCTTTTTGTAAGAACACTAGTCGTATTGGATAAGGGGTCCATCCTACTCCAGTGTCTCACCTTTGGAAATAGTATTTCCAAACAAGGTCACTTTGTGAGGGGGATGGTTAGGACTTCAACATAAGAATTTTGGAGGGGACGCAATTCAACCCATAACAAATCCAAATGTCCACCACAACTTGTGATTGGAAAAACAATTTATGGTATGGTCCATGCAACGGAATGCTTTTTAGACATAAAAAGGAGAAAACTGCCATTATCTACTACAACAAAATTAAGCTCTGAAACATTATGCTAAGTGAAAGAAACCAGATGCAAGACTACATACCGTATGACTCTCTTTACAAGAAATGTCCATAAAAAGCTAGTTCATAGAGAAAAAAGCAGGCCAATTGTCGCCTAGTGCTTGGAGTAGGAGAGAGATTAAGCAAAAACCAGCATGAAGAAACTTGCTGGGCTGGTTTGAATGTTTTAAAACTGCATTTTGGTAATGGTTGCCAACTACATAAATTTACTAAAAATATAACTGAAGTGTACACTTACAATGCGTGAAATTTCTATCATACATAAATTATATATTATTAAAGCTGTTTTTATTTTTTAAAGAAAAAACCTCTGGAGGTGGGGACCAGCAATTTGTGTATTAACAAGTCTTCCAGCTGATTCTAAGGTATATTAACGTCTGAGAATCACCGCTTTAAAGAGATTGTTTAAACCAGGTGAACTTGAGATAATATAATTGGTGCCTAAATCTCACCAGTTTCCTGCCCACCCAGATTGGTAGAGAATCACGAAGAGAATGATATCCCTGAAGGAAGTGAGTAACTACTTTTTTGTTACAAATCTGAATAGCATGGGGGTTGAGTCTGAGGCAGGGTCCACACTTGGGGGGTGACCCTGAGGTTCACATCTGTGTCCAAATGGCCGCTTCCAGCTCGGCACTTCGAGGTTCCTCAGGCACCCAGGTGCACAACCCCCCCGCTTCCGTCACCCAAGCCCCCAAACCTTTGCCTTCTCCGCCCATCAACCTGCAGGTCTAGTTAGTGCCTGAGACTGGAGGTTCCTTTTCTATTATCGCTCCCTTTTTTCTTGCAATGGCCTCAGGCCAAGGCCTTATCACTTCTCCCAAAGGGCCTCTCTGCCTCCAGTCTCACCCCACCCCTTTCAATCTACCCACTGAAGTCCTTATTGCACATGAGCATAATCATGTCAATTCCTGCTAAAACTCCTTTGGTGGCTTCTCATCTCTGTCAGTTAGAAATTGCTTTCGACCACATGTAACAGAAACCTGGTTATCCTTGTGTAGCCAAATAAAGGTTTATTTTCCTTGTGGGATAGAAAGCACAAGGTAAGTAGCCCCTTTCCAGTGAAAATCATTGTTGTTTCTTATGTATCTTACAGTAATATAATGTGCACTTACAGTTTCATTACATACCGTTTGAAGATGTGACTATACTTGGGCCCAAGCACTGTTTTCAAAAAGCTCCCAGGTGGATTCTAAGGTGCAGTCAGGGTTGATAACCCCTGTACCAAACCCAGGTATCTTTGATTTACAGCTGAGCTCTACAGAGAATTATCCAAGATGAAAGAGTGGGCCAGAGTGGGCTAGAGCCCAGGCTGAAACTGCTAAACAGAGATCATATGAAATAGGCTACTGCCAAGATAATTAAATATACAGCTGTCAATTACAGTTCATAAATTTCTAATTGCAGGCTGTTCAGTCCTGCTTACTAACAATCTAAATTTATTTTTATACTTTTTCTCCTCTCCAACTTTTAAAAATGCCTCAGCTACTTCATGATTCTGTGATATAATCTTCTTACAGTGCTTACTGGTAATAGCTTTCTGTTTTAGGGATTTACTAACACTAAATGTCTGCTGGTAGGACTAGCTAAAACTGCCTTTAACGGTTTCTAATTTGCTCCCTAGTTATTAGTGCATTTATTTCTTAGCATTAGAATAAGCCTCTCTTTTTGTACTTTGCTTCTTTTGGATTTCCTCTAGTTCTGACACTGTCCTACGATTTGCATAATATACACTTTTTCATCAGCAAAGGCCTTGGTGATAACGCCTCTGTGATGCTGGACATGGAGGAGATTAATAGAAAATTGCTTATTTACTGAGAATGATGAAGATGTTGAGGGGGATTACCTGGAATTACAGAAGGAAAAATGATTTATGGGAAGAGAGAGGTGAGATAAAGGAGAGAAGAGAAGAATGGGTTCTAAGAAAAGAGGAAGAAGAAGATGAAAATGACGGAAATGCAAGACTGAGCTTCTGGTCTACCTTCTTGTTACCCTCCTAATCACAGAGGTCCTCAAAGACTGATTTTCATCCTCAGGGGTCAGAATGACACACTGACAATTGCTTAGTCATCTGCATGAGCTGCAGTCTGATCTGAAGCCGCCAGCCCTCATCATTCCCCACAAAATCAGAGACTCCCTGGAATACCTGTGCCCAATTCTGACTATCAGATTCCAGCCTCATTCCTGGGCTCAAGACAACTCAGGCTGCTTTCAGATTCGCTTGATCTCTTGGAGATAATGACTCTCAATGGGATTTGAACTTTTCAAAATTGCCTGGGTTCTCTGGTCACACACATGAACTCCATGACTAGATTATTGGGCAGGAGCACCCCAAAGCCATTGGATCATGGAATCTCAAGGTCAAAATGAACAGGGCCGCCCTAACATTTACAGGGCATGGGCAAGGGCACAAATGGAGGCCCTCCTATCATATGCTGTATGTTTAAATATTTTAAATCAAAATAACACAGCTAAATAAAATGTAATTTATCCTCCTGCCTTCACAAATATAGCTTTACGAAGACCTGGAAGGCAGGTTCAGATTTGGAATTCTTGGACGTCTCTGTAGGAAAGTGGCAGTAGAATGAGAGCCTGATGCCCCCACCCTGGTCTTTCCTCCTTCTTTCCCCATGGAGGGCTCCAGGTTGCACTGAGAGGGGCCTATGGTCAAGTTTAGGTGTGTACCCATGGTGGTACAGTCCATCAGTAGCCTGTCCAGGTCCTAGAAACAGACTGAAGGCTATTAGGGCCAGGGTCCTGGATACTTAATGCTTGTTCTTGAACAGTGGTTCTCAACTGAGGGCAATTTTGCCTCCCAGGGAACATTTGGCAATGTCTGGAGAAATTTTGGTTGTCACAGCTCGGCGAGGGGGGTGATTAGAGCATCTAGAAGTAAGAAGCCGGGGATGATACTAAATATACTGCAATGCACAGGACAGCCCCCTGCAAAAAAGGTGTATCTGGCCCCAAATATTAGCAGTGCCGAGGTTGAGATACCCTGCTTTAATTTAGGAGGACAATAATGCTATTCAGGATCACATATTTAAATTCCTTAACCCTGCTCTAGAAAGAGGGGTAAGATTCTGGGTGGGACCACCTTCTTGGCTCCACACTCTTTCCCCCATGGGAGAAGTGGACTGAACAGGGACAGAAAAGGGCCCTCTAAAGTGTGGGACCCCCATGCGCAGGTGTGAGGGCAGTACTAGGAATGAACCTCACGGGTCCTCTAATCCTGTGCAACACAAGCCCTGGCACCGACCCAGGCTTTGTCTACCTATCTCAAAGAGGAGGGACTCATGATCCCAGGGGCCCTTTTTGTATTCGTGGGCTGCTTTGTTGGCAAGTGAACTGAAATCTGATTCCAACTTCCAAGAACCCAAAGAAACTTCAGCCTTGGGCAAAGGCCCTTTGGCTGATATTGGCACATTTATGCAACTGCCTAGCCTATGCCAATTATCTGGAAAATTCTAGTAAGTACAATAAGCAAAATTACAAATATATACTTTCTAGAGGATGATAAAGAAAAATGTAGATTGTGTACCTCTGACAGAAGATGACTTAGAGACCAAGAGTATAATTAAATAAATAAGTACTGTAAGCCAAGATGTGGGGCTGAAGCAAGACTCTGCTTTGTTTCACTCTGGCCTTGAATTATGCCTCAGTGTTTCAACATCCTCCTCACAATAAAATCCTTCTTACGGAGCATTACATGGATTGTGTTGGAGTTCTAGGGGAGATGGGAAGGATTTCAATCCCACAAAACAAAGGCAAAAGAAATCCCCAGCAGCCCGAGCTCTTCTCCCTTAGGTCCCTGACTGGCCCCTGCCTGGGTCTCCTTGACTCCCCATTTCTTTTCAGGACGCTTTCCCCATCTCCTCTTCTGAGTCAAGTGGGTCCAGGCTCTTGCCCCCAACTTGTATACTTCACTGCGCGTGAAAAACACCTGCAAGTCAGAGTTCCTCGAAGTGTGATCCCAGACCAGAATTATCAGCACTACCTGGGAACACAGTTGGAATGCCAATTCCATGTTCCACTCCAGACTCAGTGAGTCAGAAACACAGCAACCTGCAGTTTAATGAGCTCTCTGGGTGAGTCCAAGACATGCTTCCAGGTTAAGTTAACCTTGCCTGCTCCGAAAACAGTTCACTCATCTTTGTTATGCAGGCAGCACCATGGGGAGGGAAGATGGATTTTTTTTCTCTCCTCAATGCCCCCTCTGGAGCCCTCAGCTTACTAAACTATTCCCCCAACACTAGTATGTGTATCTGGTGCAAGAGGATTCTCATTCTAAGCCAAACTGTTGCAGACAAATGCATGTTCACCGCAAAAAAGAAAAAAAAAGTTTTAAGAGAACATTAGTGAAAGTTTAATTCGCACTCCCCAAGGGTACCCACCTGCAGTCTCCTATACATCTTTCTCAAGGTTTCTGAGCACACAAGCAAAGACGTTTATACTTTTAAATAAAACCCCACAAAAGTAGTTTGTACTGTTTGCTCATTTCATATGTTTTTGTAATCTGTTGTGGCAGAGTCAGACAAAACACAGAGGTATGTAGAAATCAATCAGTTGACATTGTTGGTATTTTTAGGGTTGTGGCCTTGCCAAACAGGAAATATTTGAAAAGAATACACAATTCGCGTAACCAAACAAGTCACTCTATGTGCCAAGGACTAAGAAAACTACAGGGAAGAAAAGGTGAGGCCAAGGATTGAGATGTATCGACTTTACATGCTCACAGAAACCCAAAACACAAGACAATAACAGAACTATCCAACGGAACCAGATTGATACATCCCTAAATAACAAACGCGACAACATTATGACCAAAGTCAGTTATAAGTAATGACATTTCCAGACAAATAGGCTTCAGATCTTCAAGGCGTGCCATGTATACCTCATGTTCCCAATTTCGTGTACTGCAATCCACGAGTTACACCCTTTGGAGGAGAAAGGCTGGTTTTTCCACTGTTCCAGCTTCCTGGGCGTTTTACAGCCGCGGGGCGGAAAAAGCCGGCGACGGGGAGCATTGGGCTCCCCACGCGGCCCCGTGGCCCCGCCCCGGTCATTCCAGGCCACTCGCGTCCCGAGGCCCCCCGTGGGGAGCGGGCTGAGCACGAGGGCGGTGATTGGTTCCGGGCCAGGGTGGGCGGGGCTCGGCGGCCGGCCTATAAAAGTCTCGCGCGGCGGAGGTAGCTTTTTGCGTCGGCGTCTTCTGCAGCGTCTCCCGTTGCCTGAGTTGTCCTCGTAGCCCTGAGCGGCGCGCGTCCCCGATAGTCATGGCGTTGAAGGCTGTGTG
Organism: Camelus ferus; assembly: GCF_009834535.1. Classification (NCBI taxonomy): domain Eukaryota; kingdom Metazoa; phylum Chordata; class Mammalia; order Artiodactyla; family Camelidae; genus Camelus; species Camelus ferus. The sequence goes on along the minus strand of NC_045696.1, from coordinate 11,718,008 downwards.
CGTGCTGAAGGGCGACGGCCAGGTTCAGGGCACCATCCACTTCGAGCAGAAGGCAAGGGCAGGGGAGGGAGGCCGGCGGAGAGCTGTGCCTGCGCACCTGCGCCTTGGAGCGGCCGGCCGCCGGGGCCTCGGGCAGCCCTTGCCACGCCCCCGGCGCGCGGGTCGGCGGGTCGGTGCGGCCGGCCTGCCCTGCAGTCGCGCGGTTCGCCGGAGCCGTCCACCCGCGCGCGGCCGCGAAGTGCTGAGTCACCGGGCGGGCGAACCTGGCGGCGGCGGCGGCGGCAGCGCGTGGCGAGGCCTGGGCGAGGGTGCAGGGAGGGAACGCCCGGCCGACCCCGTGGGTGCCAGCAAGCGCGGGCCCCAGAGAAAGGCGAGGAAGCGAGGGAGGAAGGCCGGATGCCCCTCCCGGGGCCCCTTCGGCGGCCTAGGGCGGAGGCCTCCCTGGTGTTCTCCAGGGCTGTGGCCCTTTCTTGCGGGGTCGTTTTCTGGGTCCTGAGATCCTGCAGATTCTGAGTTGCGCAGTCCGAGGCGCCGGCCGCCCTTGAGATCCGGGGGTGGCGGGTGCGGTCGGGAGACCTGGGAATTGTAGCATCCGTTATCCCTTTGGGGCTTCCTTTCCAGCTTGAGCTAATTCAGGGGTCAGAAAACTACGGCCTGCGGGCCTGATCTGTCCCGGGGGCCGTGTTTGTACAGCCCTTGAGCTAAGAGTGGTTTTTATATGTTTTTCTATGTTTATGTTTAAACATGTGGAAAAGAGTATGCGACGGAGACCCCTTACAGAAGTTTACTGACCCCTGCTCTAGGTCATCGTCAGGCTATAAGGGTAAAGGAAATGGCCTTGATCAAAGCTCCAAAAGCCAGAGATCTAGCAGACTCCCTTGGAGGGGATTTTCCAGAGGAGTGATTTTTAACTCCGAGTGCACAGTAGACTCATTTGGGGAGCTTTTTAACATGCACCTACCAGGACCCAGCTCTGGACCAGTTACATCAGAGTCTGTTAGGGTGCATTCTGCACTTTGCTATATTTAAGGTTTCCCAAGTGGTTTTTAACAGTGCATGGAGGATTGAGAATTCCTGTTGGTAGAGAATGGTGGATGGGGTTTGGGATTCCAACTTTGGGAGACCTGGAGTATTTCCATTGCATGGAATTGTTACTTAACTCTGCTCTTGGAGCATTTGTTTAGCCAAATGCTTTGTAAAGTGGCTTTGAAAATTCTCTACCAGTAGGCCTGGTAATGAGATGGTAGAGGGTAAGCGTCCCAACAAACCTTGTAAAATAAAACTAAAGAAACACTCGTCAGTAATGTTGCAAAACACAGGTGTTGTAAGGGAGGTGCTTGTGTTAAGATTGTCTCCCCAAATCTTAGGTGACCAGTGGAAGATTGTTTATGTTGTGCATGGCTTGTTAATCATGAGGGACTGTTCAACGTATGTATGAGATTTAGTCTCTAAAATGGTTTATTAGAATGTGAGAGGACAGGAAAAGTCATCTAGGTAACTTTCCCAACTATAAATTTATATGAGGGAGAACTTAATTTGAGCTTAATTTTTTCCTTTAAGTGATTTTGAAATTTTCTGGAAAAGGCTCTTTGGCATTTGACTAAATTTTGCTGTTTTTATTTGCTAGACTTTGTTTTGTCCACCTTCCTTCCTCCCACTAGAGAATCTTAGAAGCCTCTGAGGAATCCCTTCCCTCTAAACGCTGAGAAACAGCTCTTGGCATTACATTCAGAAGCCAGGCTGTGAATCCATTCATAACTGAGGTTCCCTTAGTTTTTCCACCTTCCCTGAGTGGCGTGTGTGGCTCCCTCTTTCATGTTCTGAAATTCATTTTGATGGTGCTGTTTGTACCTGATAAAGACCCTCCTTTAATGCAGATGTATTAAATTAGCAATAAACTATTTCTCGGCCTATTGGATGTTTTAACATTTTGGATTAGTTTCCAATTTTTACAAATCAGAAACTTTCACCCGTAAGTCCAAATTCCTAGCTTCTCTTGAAAAACTTGGTGATCTGCCTGTACTGAGGCTTCAGTAGTCCGGGGCAAAACTGTGCGGGACCGGTTTCCATTCCTCCTCCTTCCCTGAACTGTTCTACTCATTTGAGATAGTGGCTTGGCCCCTGTGGGCTTGCACCCGGGCAGCTTACTGGCGGACTACTTCCGTGTGCTCTGTGCATTACCTGTTAGATGGGGGGTTGGCAGAACCTATCATGTTTCTCTCTCTGCTTTTGATAACATGGTGTGTTTGGGGGGATAACATTCACATTTGGGTTTTTCCAAAATTAAAGGTTGTACCTGGAAGAATAATATCTATTCTCAAAAAGAAACACAAAAGGCAGTGGTCACCATGCTGCTTTGTTTGAGCAGTGGTATCCAGCCAGTGAAAAGTCAGATCTTCAAGGTTAACACCTCCTGTAATTTTTGGTCCTGGCTTTTTAAAGGCAAAGACACCATCATGTATTACTGTATGGTGGGGATGATGTGTATGTTTTATTTCAGTTCCTAGAGTAGAAAGGTTATCTAGGTTTCAGTGCCTAATAAGACTAGAGAAAACAGTACTTCTGGTTAGACTAGAATCAGTCCTCCAGGAGCAGTGGGGTAGGGTATTTTCTGGCTGTGAATCAAAAATATTCTATGCTGGAAACTGGTAAACACTCCTCTTGTGGAGAGTGGAGAACAGGGATCCTTGGGTAACAAGTTGGTCACTCCCGGGGTGCTTCTTTTCTTTTCTCTTTCTCCCTTCCTTCCTTTCTTCCTTCCAGGCAGATCTGTATGTTTGCTAGTATGGAAGAGTGTCTGCATAAAGAAAGCAAGGTGCTAAAAAAAGAAGTATGATGTGCTGACATTTGGATTAAAACATTTGATATGTACACACACACTCACCATGCGCAAGTACAACCTGTTTGTACTATTTACAGAATAAACAAGAACGTACTTAAATGAATAGTTAGGCAGCTTCCTGGAGGTTCAGTGCTAGAAAGTGGTGGGCCTGGAATTTGAACACAGATTTTTCAACTCCCAAGTCCATGTTCGTTGTTTTCCATTTTCCTGTGAACGGTAAAGATAATTCGGCTGTTTTCTTTGTTCAGAAGCCTTTGCTCTCTCAAACTTCTCGCCCTTTTCTTTGAATAAAGGAAAATGGGCCAGTCATGGTATCGGGGTCCATTTCAGGATTGGCCGAAGGCGATCATGGATTCCATGTCCATCAGTTTGGAGATAACACACAAGGTGGGTGTTGTGCTGGTCTGGTGACTTGCGCTGATTTAATCTAGTGAGGGAAACTGGGTAGAGTTACCCCCAGGCATTAAAAACTCAGCATGAAAAAAACAAAAGTCAAGTTATGTGACTACCTCAGGGATGTATTAGTCACAGAAGTGGTTTTTGACTCTTAACGTGTGGAATGAAAGGGAAAGGAGTTGATTTTTTTTTATCTTGATTATGGTTTGATTATCAGTGATTGCACGTTTGTGAGTTGCAGGCTGAGGGCAGGTGTGGCGAGGGCAGGTGTGGCGAGCGCAGGGTGCGTGTATTTGCGTTCCCGTTAAGAATAGCTCCACACCTCCGACTCGGGATCCTCAGTGGGGGGGAAGTAAGATACAAACTGATGATAGGATGATTGTAAACTGTTGGACTGAGTTTCACTTTCTCAATTTAGGATTAGAAGCAAGTTAAAAGCTTATGGGTTAAATTGCTTTTAGTGACCTTTTGCCATATTTGAGTAATCTAAACAATGTTTAGACTTTTAATGATGAGAACTTGATTCATTTTGCTGGAAAACTTGTTTTTAATGTTCCATAATTTTGTTCCTATAGTGATTTAATGATCAGATTTGATCCATTTTAACAATTATAAAAATTCCTCCAGTGGTTTCTTGGTTTTACTGCTTCTGCTTTGGGGGGTGATTGCTCTGTGGCTTTGACTTAAGTGTGCCACACCCTGTAACCTGCATGCCTTCTCCCTGGGGTGGGAGGGCTTGAGGGGGCAGTGGAGTATGGATAAAAGCTGTAAACAGGGGAAACTTTCCATCAGCTTTTGGATGAAGAACCATGTCATAAAAGAACCTGCATTGTTGTGGTTGTGTTCTGTGTGAATGGTGTTCCCTGGTGCACAGGAGTGCCATTTTTACAGAATATAACCTGAGTGCCATCCCCTAGAGCTGTGTGAGGCAACAGCCCTTGGGCGTAAGGTGCCATATTATATCCTGGATGCCCCCAAGTAAAGGCCACAAATGGGAGAGCTGCTTGGTAGCATGTTGCTAGGGAGATAAGTTTTTTGTAGTTAGGGTATGCTGTCATCTTATGAAGTAGAATCATCATCATGGGATTTTAATAGTAGAACCACCATTGAAGGTCAATTTTTGGCCTTCTTATTTTACAAAGCAGTGAAGAAACCAAAGCCCAGAGAAGGTTATTAACTTTACCAGTACCACACAGTGGTTAGAAATTGCCTCTACTCCCTGCCCATTTTAAGGTGTTCCTTTCTGTTTTTATTAGCCTACAAGTCACAATGTGGGTCAGTACTTTTTCCATTTGAGGTTTTAGCAATAATCAGTTTCTTTCTAGAATTTATTTTGGAATTTTGATTCATAATTTAGCTACTTTTCTTGGTAAATAGGCTGTACCAGTGCAGGTCCTCACTTTAATCCTCTGTCCAAAAAACATGGTGGGCCAAAGGATCAAGAGAGGTGAGTGACCTTAACTCTTTTTGAAATTAACAGGGATGACTTTTGGGGGTCAGTATGGGTATACTACTTGCAGAGTGCATGCTAAGATAATTGCACCTCTGCTCTTGAACTTGTTGCCCCCATGTAACCTTTTGCCCCCAGGTGCTAGAATGCCTTACTCCCTAGGCTAAGGAATTGACAAATGGGGACACTTAGAAACGATTTGGTTTTGTAGCATTTATTGAACATAGAACTAATACAAGAGCCAAAGGGAACTAATACAGGAAATGTCATGAGTAACAGTATTGTCAGCCACTAGCAAAATAAACCATCATCGTGTGAAACATTGGAAGATTTGTAGATAAAAAATTGATACTGAAAATTCATTGAGACTTCATTTGTATGTGTTTGTTTTCTGAGAGCCTTTCAGGAAAATACTAAATATAAGGACAAGGATTAATTTATTTTTCTGTCAGAGGCCTGGGGGCATAGCTGTCTTAGCCATGCCAACACTGAACAGGCATCAATAACTTAAGGTTTACCCTTTGGTACTTTACCTCTGAAATTAGAAGTGCACCCCCATCCCACGACTTCCCAGAGCTTTGCTTTATAAACTTGAAGCCTTGTTTGAAGAGCCTTGTATCTAGAACATCTAGTTACTTGTTTTTAAACTTGTATGTTTTCAAACAAAATTTTGTCAGCCTGGAAAGTGGGTCCTGTTTGGTACATAGACTATATCTACCTCTTAGCCCACTGTTAACGTTTCTGATTCAGTCTGTTTTTAATTTAGCTCATGAGCTGAAGTTAAATGTAAATCAGTCCTAATTCCTCTAATGCTTTTTCAATGTTAGGCATGTTGGAGACCTGGGCAATGTGACTGCTGGCAAAGATGGTATGGCCATTGTGTCTATTGAAGATCCTGTGATCTCACTCTCAGGAGACCATTCCATCATTGGCCGCACAATGGTGGTAAGTTTTTGTATAGTAAGGATATGCATAAATTTCTTCTAACACATGGTCATGTATCCTTTCATGATTTCATGATTATTAATCCTGGTTTCTAAGGATCCACATAAATTGTACCTTTAGTTCAGATTAGGAAAAGCAATTATTTTATTGGATGGTTATAGTAAAGATGAGTTAATGATCTAGATTGGTTAGAACACTGTTGTGCTAAATAAGGAAGATGCAGTAATAAGGCAGATTATATCTGATATTAGATCTGTGTTATAGAAACAGAATTGGTCTTTATCTAGTCTTATTTGTATTTTTTTGTGTGGGGGAGGGGGAGGGAATTAGGTTTATTTATTTAATGGAGGTACTGGGGATTGAACCCTGGACCTCACGCGTGCTGAGCACACACTCTGCCACTTGAGCTGTACCCTGCCCCGTCTAGTTTTAAAATGGCTGTTTTCTCGCCATTTGGTTTTCCCCTTGCAGTTAACCGGAACATTTTTAGTCTAAAACCTGGGGTGGACCTCAGCACTGTATTCACTCCTGTCTGCAGGTTATCATCACCTGTTTCACGCGTGGGAAGCAGCTGCCCAAGCTATGTAGGGAGCTGCAGCTGGTTCAGACAAAGCACGCCGTCTCGGCTCCCTTTGGCTTGCTCCAGAGGGCCGTTAATATTCAGTAGACACTTACTTTCAGTTGATCCTTTATCCTTAGAATTTTCTTCAGCTATAGTTATGAAGCAGAAAAATCATTTATCAGTGTTTGATGAGCAAAAATATAAATATTATTGTGTGAATATTTGAGACATTTTTAGGATTACCTCTTATTTATGGACCTGTAGTTCATTAGGCACGATTTTGATAAGTTTCTTTCTGATTCACTTTTTTTCCCCACAGCAATTTATACTCAAAGAATGACTACTGTAACTGAGCTTACTAAAGTTTCCCATGGGGGATTCAGCATGTGGCGGCCTTTTAACCTAATTGTGTGCTTTTAGTACTTCATTTAGAGACAGCAATGCTTACCTAGTGTTTATGTTTAGGGGTAACACATGCCTTTGCATTATCAAGAAAAACCTTTGAGTAGTAGTTTCTACTTTTTACTACTAGATTAAATATGAATATATTTTCCTGCTAGTAGGATTAATTTACCATGCCACTTTATAATGTTGTTTCTTAAAAGTCTTCTGGGTATTGCAAGAAGAGATGGTAATTGCTTGATAACCCTAAGTTAATGTTCTTAAAATTTTTTAAAGGTCCATGAAAAACCAGATGACTTGGGCAAAGGTGGAAATGAAGAAAGTACAAAGACGGGAAATGCTGGAAGTCGTCTGGCCTGCGGCGTGATTGGGATCGCCCAATAAGCATTCCCTAGGACGTGGTCTGAGTCCTAGTAACTCATCTGTTGTCTTGCTAGTTGTAGAAATTTAACTTGAGAAATGTTAAACACTGTAACCTTAAATGTGTGATTTGTGTGACTTTTAAAAATTGCTTTACGTTCCTGTAATGAGAACTGATTTGTGATCATTTGGAAGATTTGTATCTTTGTAAAAGTCATATTCAGTTAAAATGTGTTTCATTGATCTCTGTATTTTGCCACACTTAATCACATGTGGATATTAAACTTAATTGTCTGTCTTCAGTTCTCACTTAAGCCTGCAATAAACAGATACTTTCTCTGACACTGTATTTTGAGCCTGTTAAAGTATTTAAATTGAAATTCTAAATTAGCTGATACTCAGAGCTTGAATGGAACAGATTATTATGTTGATAGGTATTAACTATTTCATGGAGCCCTGTTTTTAAGGTGTTTTAACTGAGGTCACCAAAATGTTTAGTTTTAGCAACTGGTAAATTTAGCTAAGACTAAGTTGAACTTTAATCTTGGACAAATAGGCTATCCTTTGTTAAATTTTAGGGAAGTTACTTTTCCTGCTTAAGCCACTTCGGTATTTTGATTCAAAAAGTATGTAAGTTTTTAAAAAGTAGATCTTACGGTTTAAGAGAGCCCTTTGATAGCTTGTGGTGAAATTGTGAACAGCAGGTTAGAGCCTCAGTTAGCTAGTAAGATTAATTTACCTACCTGCCAAAATGGCACATGTTCCATTTTTGTAGACCTGCGAACATTTAGTTTATAATAAAAGTGGAGGTTGGAACAATCTGCTTTCAGATAAGCCTCCTTAAATGCATTATACTATTGTAAGGTGGAAGCAAGGAAATGTGTTCTATTTAAATATAAGAATTTATATATCCAAGTAGTGAATTCCAGTCTATTTTCTCAACACATTGATTGCCATGTCACCCAAACTTGGGTGACATTTGTATTTCCTCAAGGGCACCTGATCCTCAAGTCAGTGATCAACGTGTTAATGTAAATATATACCTGTAAGAGAATGGTTTTAAATGTTAATCTCAGGTTTGACTGTGAGCTAGTTTATTAATTGAAAATTGCAGAATATTATTCTGATAGAGAAGCCAGAAGTAATTTTGACTGGTCACAAATGTATATTGGGCTTTATCAAATGTATCATCATTTGGGCTTTATCAAATGTAGGGAAAGCTAATTTAGAAAAAGACTAGTGTTTTCAAAGTTTTTAAATTGGTGATAATTTGCTCACAATAAATTGTTAAACGCATCATCAGGGAGTTTAAAAGCAATCACTACTGGCCTTCACTAATGTAGTTTGTTACATACATGGGACAAGGCTCAAGTACAGGACTTGCTTGTGTCCTTTAAAGCCTCAAGTGTAATTACTACCACTTGGTAGTTTGGGGTTTTGCCACGTGCAAATAGAGTGCTGTAAATACTTTATATTGGCAATACAGGGCTGCAAGTCTTGGAAATCTGGACACTAATTAAATGTCTCTTTCTAGAAGCAGTTTCAGCTAGGACTTTTAAACTTCCTGGTGGGCCAACATAAAATTAAGGAAAAATTTTGTAACTCAAGTCTGCAAATATGAAATGACGTATTCTCTTATTTTCCAAAAGCAAGGACAAAAAAAAATAGCTGTAGATACATTCTCCCCATCAAAACAAAGATCTTGCTGTAGAAAACTAAAACCAAAGTAATAAAGCAGCTTCACCTGGGGATGAGGGCAAAGAAAAAGTTAATTGCTCAGCACCCTGAAACTAGGACAGTTAAGAAATGTGAGAAAAAACCTTCAACAAGGACATAAATATTTGGATTGTGTAACGGCAGCCTTTTCCTTGGCACTGGGTAAGCGGTTTTATGTAACTGCTTTTCTGTACTATTTCAGGTATGGGTTTGATTTGGCTTTGGATGTCTTCATGTAATAGTTCTTGGATACCTACAACTATTTTTCCTAGTTAACCCAACAATTTTACAGAAGAGATAAAAGTATATGTGGCAAAAGGTTCAGTTTACCTATGCCCAGCAGGGGGTTTAAAAAATGATAAGGAAAGGCAACAGGCAAGGCTGTAGAATAGGTTGCATTCAAGCCCTTGAACAGATATAAGACAAAAAGCTTTTGCAAATGTTAACCTTGATTTCTTTCATCCTTTTGAAAAAGTTAACGGGATGGCAGGAAAAACACCCAGCCTTCTAAATAAGTAATACCCAATCAGATAATGTATAGTACAACAGGTAGGGAAACGTCGGGATCCAATTTTTCCCCCAGCAAAATTTTTCTTTACAGAGTAATTAGGGCAACATTTACCACAAAGACAACGGCAAAAAAAGAAAACCTTGACTGAGTTGCAAAACAAGCTTTTCAGTTAACATTAAAACCACTAACCTTTACCTTATGACTGAAATGCTAAAAATCAAAAATATTACAAATGAAAAGTGAGAGTAACTACATAAAGATGTCTATTTCCATCAAATAAACAAGTCTAATTTAGACTCCAATACAGTATTAACAGCTCAAACTTTGATAGTGAACAATCCTTTTCCACCTTAATGCAGTGTAGGAAGAATAACACACATTAAAGTTTGTTACGAAAATAGAGTTTATTAAAAACATCCCTATTGTTTTTGAGGAGCTTTCACCGTTACCTTGTCTTAAATTAAAAAAAAAAATAGCACTTCTAATTACGATTTGTAAACTTTTTAAAGTCAAAACTTTTAAAAAGTTACAGCAAAAAGGGTAATATTTATTCATATTTTCAGTATTTTTTGTTATTTTGTGGCTATTTTTAAATAGAAGGGAAGCAATCAAATTGCTTACAATTCCCCGCCAACTACTGCGGGGCTGATAAGCAGGAGCAAATATGATACAGCATCTGTACACCTCAAGCTCTACACTCCGGAAGCGTCACTGTCACATTTTGACAAATTCCAGTCTCTAACGAGGAGCCTCTGCTGCTGAGCCGGAATCCTTGTCAGGTTCAACGGATGAGGTAGCCTCAGCAGGCAACTCTTCAGAAGGTCTTACGACTGCAGACTCAGACTCCCCCTTGCCAAGTTCTGAAACAGTGTCTACGGTTCCCACTTGGCTAAGGGGAGGTTCAGCGGCTTTGTTCCCACTGGCCCTGTCTGCCACCTCGGGCTTTTCCTTCCCTCGGTTTTCTTCCTTCTCCCTACGAGACTCTCTATCTCTAGAATCTCTCTCTCTGTCTCGGTGCCCACTAGAGCGTCTATTCCTCTCTTCCAAGTCTCGGTGCCTGTCCCGGTCAGGGCTCCTTCTTCCCCACTCTCTCCTTTCACGATTACAATTATCTCTATCATCATTACGGTTCCCATACCGTTCCCGGTCATTCTCCACCCTACTTCCGAAAGATCTTCTTCCAAACCTTTCTTGGTCTCTACCTGCATTGAACTGCTGCCTGTTATCGTTTCTAAACGGCTGTGGCTGGTGCTGAGTCGGTGGCGGCTGCTGAGTCGGTGGCGGCTGCTGAGTCGGTGGCGGCTGCTGAGTTGGTGGTGGCTGCTGCGGCTGCCTTCCGTCTCTGTCTTCAGGAGCGCCTGGGCCTGGTCCTGGGGCCCCGAGCCCCGGCATTCCACCAGGCCGAACAAAGGGGCCATGGGGTGGAAAGGGGCCTTTCATTCCGTGAGGCGGAGGCATTCCAAAGCCCCCTGGGCCTGGTGGCGGACCTCTATGCATCATGTGAGGTGGCATGGGACGAGGTGGCATCAGAGGAAATCGCTGTAAATGGGGTGGAGGCATTCCTGGCGGGCGCTGGAGTGGGATTAGGCCAGGTCGGGCACCAAGAAGACCAGTGGATGGGGCTTGGAGCCCAATTACAGGACCAGGTGCAACTCCTTGAGTACCTGAGAGGCAATAAAAATAAAAATGTAAATAACATAGAAGACGTCACACTACTTTCAACTATTTCCTGTGGAGCTTGAAGTAAAATGAAATTCAGACCAAAATCTTCAAACTTTGTATTGTTTGCCAGTCTACCTGGGAGAAACTCAATGCGAGGGCCCAGTAACAACCCATGGCAAGCAGTTCTAAAGATATGTTACACACTTAAATTAGATAAAGCTATCTATTACTAACATACATAAAAACATTAGTACCTAATATAAGTAGAAGTCAAAATAAACTGCAAAAGGAAATTATATCAATTTTTGGAAAGAGTATGTGAAAATCTCCTTTCATAGCCTTGATTAGTAGCTGTTTTACCATTCAAAATACTCAAGAAACACGTGCTGTGCCCTAATGAAATAAAGAACCGAACTGAACCAATTGAAGGTTATTTCAGGTATACTCTCGGAAAATTTTATACTCCAAGTCTTAATTTATTACTAGAAGAAAATGTGGCCAATGACCCAGAAAATCCAGTAAAGAGAGAGGGCTCTTTGTCACTAAAATGCTTCACGTAGTTATTATGCAGTAAGCATTACTTAAACACTAATGCTTATCAAATGACCCGTGCACAAACAGGCCCCTTTCCAAAGCACAGCATAACATGTATGCTGCTGGGCTGAAATGACTGCTAAACCATGCTGAGTGTTCAGCCATTCACTTTTTGCCCAAAGGTGGCAAAACTGATAAAGTTAGTGCTACTGAAAGTGACAATGACTTACTGGTTTTATGTCCCATTTACAGGAGGGTTTGCTCATAAGTTTCGGTTTAAGACACTTCCTCCTACTCACTTTAGCAAACATTTAACAAGTCCTGTTTGCTCCTAGATTTTTTGTATAAACAGTTAATACTAATACGACAGGTAAGAATTTCTACTTTAGTTTGCACTCCTCAAAACAGGTGCTCCAATACTATTCTGCTAGACTTAGGCACTAAACAGAGCAGACTGGAAAATATACGTGTATCAGTCTATACTTCTCTTAACACTGAAGACTCACCACTTTGGTATTTACTTTAACAGAGTATCTTCTTTCAAATGCTTAAAGAGAACTATGTTTGGTGAAACAAGTTTTAACACAGAGGTGACCTTGGACACATGCCTCAGAAATGCGGACAACTTACCTGCCTCATTTTGAGATAAAATGAGATGAACATCTAAGTGAGCTTAGAGCTTGGCACACAGTTGGGTGCTTGTTATTATTCACACATGTATTCAGACAGATGATAAATATTTCACTTTGCAAAAACAGCATTTTTCATTTCTGACTGTTAAGATCTTACTAGCCTCTCCTGGTCCCCCCAAAACCACCATAGTTTACAGTCAAGCACTCTGGTAGTTGGGAAAGATATGAATACACTGAGCTTCCATATGCCAGGCCCAAAGTTTAGAAATACTAATTACCATGGTGAAAGGTGAAATGATGAAATAGATGGATAAGGCAAAGACCTCATCCGTCCACAGATTCTTCAGACTGTCCTTAGGAAAATTCCAATGAACATATATAGAACCACCACCTATACCATATCAGACTGACATGAAATCCACAGCAGACAAACATTCTTCATATCATTTAGTGAACATCTGAGCGTATACCATACAGCAGGACAACAAGGCACCCAAGATAGGTCCTTTCTCCCACTTTTTTTAAAAACTTTTTTTGGGGGGGTGGGGAGGGGAGGTAATTAGGTTGGTTTGTTCATTCATTCATTTTAATGGAGGCACTGGGGACTGAACCCAGGACCTTGTGCGTGGTTAGCACGGCACTCTACCACTGAGCTATACTACACCCTCCCCACCTTTCTCCCACTTTCTAAATGCATCGTGCAGTCCCAGTATTTGTGGACTTCAACTCAAAACAGGCAGCAAAAAAGTATGTACCCAGGGACAACCTCTTTTAATAGAGGTATATATGGAAATACTTTAAAAAGTCAAACTCTACTTTCCCACTAGCTTTCTAAAAAACATTTTGGGGGGGGGATTAGGTTTATTTATTTATTTTAATGGCAGTACTGGGGATTGAACCCAGGACCTCATGCACGTTAATTTAAGCACACACTCTACCCATGAGCTATAATGCCCCCTACCAGCTTTTGTTCAAGGACTAAAACGATCAATGTTTACTATTAAAAAGTTACTGTAGCACATTCCAGTACCCAACTATAGGATCAAAGGGCCAAAAGCAAGTTTTAAAATAACACTAGAAAAACGGGGAAGAGGTTCAAAGCATCTTCTTATAACAAAAGTTTTAGGTTCAGATGAGTCTTTAACAGGAAACACTGATTTACAGAATGATGGGAAGGTCCTATTCCTAATTTCTCCATGATGACTGGCTTCCTCAACTACCCATCTGACAGCTGCCAAAAGAAGCAAGGCCAACCTCAACCTTGTACAGAAGAGATCAAATGAGCAATGATTCTTTATAAAATATAACCCTGTCTCTAGGAACACATCTCTAAGTCCTTTATCATATGCATTTGAAGGTGTATACAGATTGATTTGACAGGGTTAACTTTTATGTTTAAACCGCCTAGAAAAACTAGTGCCTAATTCATCTAGTCCATAAAAGTGGATATTTGTATTTGGGATTTGCTTAAAATACTATATACTCAAATCCCTTCCCCTTTTCATAGATAAGTCCATTTCCTTCTAACACTTTATAGACCATCAAAGTTTATAGATTTCCCTGTTAGAATATTCCCATTGTTCCAAATGTTGGCCTTCAGACCACAGAAGTGGTGAAATTATGGACTGTTTTTGCTTATCTGTTGTTTTGCATTCAAATAAAAAAGTACAGCTTTTATAATAGAAGTTATATTTAAAAATACATCAGGCGGCACAAGCTCTTGGTAGGCATAGTAGCTGAAATTAACTTTTATTTTTATTAGGAAAGCTGACACTATGCACATGCCGACAGAATATATAGTGGGTTACCCATGTCTAAATGGCATTCAAAGCAGTTATTCATTTTATTTGGAAGTATGACATGCAGTATCACTCACGAGTTACAAACTCAAAAAAATTCACTCATACATGTGTTGAACATCTGAGGTTTACATTAACTCATTTAATGTGCTAGGGATTAAAGATTAAAAAAATTTAGTCCTTCCCTTCAAACAGGAGAGCGCCTCGTAGAAACACAAATGTCAACTGCTGTAGGAGATGGCACATACTATAGTATGCTGACAAGGGTGGAACTGATAAAGCTGGTGTATGTGAATCTGAGTGGGAATCCCAGGGGATGTCTGAATTGGGTCTCGAAGGGGAAAACATACAAGGTCAATACGAGTAAGAAAGGTTATTACTGGTCAAGAGAACAGCAGCTTCTGAAAGGCTTATCAACAGGAAGGTGAAGCAGTAAAGTGTGCTGTTTTAAGACTTGCAATAGAACATTTGAGGAAAATCAGAGAGAAGATGAGGTTTATTACTGAAGCAGCTAGAAAGAAATCTGTATAAATAAAAACAGCTATCAATTAAAAGAAAAAAGTTGAGTTTTGTGAGGCTGAACAGGTAGGCTGGGGCAATTCAATCTTGTATGCCATGACAAGGAACTTGGACCCTGATTTTAGAGTGATGGGAAAACTATGGAGGAATTTTTAGCAAGGATGACCCCATGTTCATTTTGAAAGATCCCTCTAGCAAGCTGTATACAGGAAAGCAAGGGGGAGGACGCTGGAGAGCAGCTAGGCTCTTAATCTAAGAATCCAGGAAAAAGACTGAACTAAAGAGGTACTGGAGCTGAGAAGCAGATTTAAGACCGTTAGCAGGCAGAACTGAGAATTTAAGAGAAGGAACATAGCTCTCTGCTTTGAATGAACAAGTGGATGGAGACATCAACGCAATGCAGAAATTTAGGAAGAGATGCAATTTTTGAAGACATGATAAATTTTACATGGTAATACTGAGAGTTGGAGGGGCCTGGGCAACATCCAGTGGAAATGCGCTGAAGAAACTGATTAAATGCATATAGGTAGAGCACAGAAGAGTCATGGTGTTAACTTATCCAGAATATGGGCAAAACAAAAAAGGGAAGAGTTCAGACCTGGGGAAATATCACTCTAGACAGAAATTTCCAAATTTTCTAATACAGTAGGATTTTAGGGCAGACGAAAAAAGTGACAGTCTCAAATGTCTGCATTCAAATTAGAGAAGTATAAGAAATACACAGGCATTTAACTAGCTATTTCTTACAATAAGCCAAAAAAAAAAAACACCTGACAGTTTCACAATTTAAAAATTTAAGTCAAGATTAAAGGGGAGGTGCCATTGCTATCTCTAGCAAAGATGTTGGTAATTATGGGGGAAAAAGAACAAGTATGTTAAAAGGCTAAAGGGGTGGCCAGGGATGAGTAGGTTGATATGGCTTGAGACCAGTGTGGACCTTGAAATCTAGAAGATATTTATAAATAAGGGATACAAATGTACATAAACGAATAGGGCACTTCCCGCCAAGGATGGCCACAGTTGCGTAGTTAGAGAGACATACAGAAAGTTACAAAGGCTTGAATTAAACACTATAGGAGTGATCAACTGAGCACATTAGTTGGACACTTTCATGGAGGATTTAATTTGGATCTTTCAAAAAAAGCAAGGATTTGCTATGTGAAAAAGGAAAGGAAGGGAGGAGGAGGACGAGCAGAAGGAATATCTGAAAAGGCAAGTTAGTAGAAAAAGCAAGGTGCTCATTCTACCTATTCTGCACCATGCTCTCGGCTTCCATCCTATCACAGCCACTGCCTCTACGAAGTCCTGGACCTTTCATTACAAATAACTTTATCACTGCCGAGTTCTGTTTTTCAAATACCCGACTCTAACCCCCTTCCCAGAGCAACTGTCATTCCCACTAGGATCATGTCCCCAGTGCCCTTCACATCTTTACTTTCCTCCTTACCTGCCTTGGAGTCCATGGTTCTCCCTCACCATGTTGCCCGGAAAAACCTCATCGTTGGTTTTAAATGCAACTCTTCTACCTGATCTGCACATGAACACAGCTGCGCACCACCCCCAACATGCTGACTGGTCTTATTTAAAATTTATAACTACAAATACAAGTGCTCCCTTAAATCTGGCGAGCAATTCTAATTTTCCTAGTTGATTCACATTCTCATGTTTCTAGATAATGTGTTTCATTTGTTCCTGTTTCTCCTTAATTCCACTACTCTTGGCTGGTTTGCTGTGTACAGCTTCAGAGATAAAATTCAGAGCCTGTAATTCATCCACGTAAAGGGTAAAATTCAATGGTTTTTAATATATCCAGAGTTGGGCAACCATCACAGTAAATATTAGAACATTTCCACAACCTCAAAAGGAAACCCTGTATCCATTAACCATCATTCTCCATTTCCCTCTAACTCCACCTCAATCCCCAGGCAACCACATATTCTATTTTTTTCATCTCTATGGACTTGCCTATTCTGGACATTTAATATAAGTGGAACCATACAATGTGTGATCCTTTGTGACAGGCTTCTTTCACTCAGCATATCTTCTCAAGGCCCATCCATGTTGTAGCTGGTGTAAGTCTTTCATTTCTTTGTATTACCAGTGAATATTCCATTATACAGAAATACCAGATTTTACTTATCCTAGTTGGTTTATCATTTTAAAAAGGCAGTTATAAAGACTTTATCCACCTGCCTACCACCAAATCTACCAATTTACCCGCACCTGTATCTGTGTCACTCCGCCTGTCTGTGAACTGTGTTCCAAAGGCTAAAGAAGCCTCTTATTCAAATCCTAAGTACGTGCCCTCTCACCTTCATAAGGCTATCAACCTAGCAAGTATCTCCTTTCTTACATCAGAAATTACCCCTCTACTGGGCTTTCCAATAAAAATTTCTAGTCTTTGTCAGTCTTTTAGAAATAAAAATGAACAAAAACCCCCTCCTTCACCTTGCATCTCCCTTCAGCTATCACCATTTTACTGGTTACCTATATAGCACACCTCCTCAAAGAGATGTCCAAAATCACTATCCGTTTCTTCCTCTCATTATCTCCTGATCCTGCATTTACTTATATAGGCTTTTGAACTTATCACGCCAATGAAACCACATTTCTCAAGGTCACCCAGAAGCCTTCATATTCCTATAATCCAGTTGGCAAGTCTCAGCAATCTTCTTTGCCCCAACAAAGGCATCTGATAGTTGATCTCTCCCTCATTCCTAGGAACTCTCTTTCCTGGGCTTAAAGGATTTTTGCTTCCTTGCCCACTGGCTGTGCCCTGTCAGTATACTTTGCTGGATGGAAAATTACAGGATAGTGGTTAAAAGTGTAGGTGTTGAATTCTAGACTCTGCCACTTGGTGCTGTGAGCTTGGGCAAGTTACTTCACCTCTTGATGCTTCAGACTTCCCATCCACAAAATGGGAGTAACTGTGTCAACTTCAAAGGACTGTAAGGCTTAAATAACACTTAGAAGAGTTCCCAACATGTCTTAGTTCTCCATATCAGATTCTCAACTGCTAAATTCTGAAGTGTTCCTGGGCTCATCCCTCACTACTCCCCTACATTTATTTCTTCCTTAGGTAATCTTACAGGCTCTGGTGGCTGTAAATAGTATCTATATTGGCTGATGATACCAGAATTTACATCTTTAGACTTTATTTACCAGTTGTTTAGTTGACCTGAATATTTAGTTGCCCCTGAATATTAAAACATCCAACATTTTAACTCAACATCCTTCTCCTAAGCCTGCTCTTCTTTGAGATCTGCCCATCTCAGGAGTGGCAGTTACACTCTACCAATTGCTCAGGTCAAATACTTAATCATTCTTGACTCCTTTCCCTCCCATATTTAAGTAATAAGGCCATTCTGAGGCTCTATCTTTAAAATACATTCCGAATCCGACTGCCTACTACTTTCACTATACCATCCCAGTGCACACTGCTAGCTCTCTAACCTCATCTATTCCAATGGCATCCATACTAGTCTCCTCTTTCTACTCTTACCAACTCCTATAGTTTGGTTTCTACAGAATACCCATATGTAATCCTTTAAGAAATGTGAACCAGATTACAACACTTTGCTCAAGTCTTACACCAACTCCTGCTGGACTCATGACCAGCCCAACAACCAGCTCTGAACTCATCACTTGCTGCTCTTCCCTTTGATCACCCCTGCTCCAGCCCTAACAGCCCACTGGAGTCCCTCCAACAAGCCAAGTTTGTTCTCAGTCCAAGCTTCCCTTCTGTTATTCCTCCTGAAATGTTTTCCCTCTGCATTTACATGGCTCTTTCCTCTTTTATCTCCGTATTATCTCCTTAGCTGCCCTCCCTGGCCAACCCATTTATAATAGCACATATCATGCAACATTCCTCCGATCCCAGTCTCTGCTTTACTCTCTTCATTGGAGCATCTCCATGCAAAATTATTGGCTTACGATCTAAGCCCCCACTAGAATGTAAGCCCCAGGAAAACAGCTCGTATCTTGTCATTCGGGTATCTTTAGTACCCAAAAGGGTGCCTGGCACACAGTAGGTATTGAGTAAATACATGTTGAATGTATGAATGAATAAATGATGGCACCATAAGTGACGACCAACTCATCAAAAGATACCTCTCATGGGGCAAGAGCAGTGGCTGCCTACAAGGTCCAGGTCTCTCCCCAGGGCAGTGAGTCCACTGTAAACCTATGAAGATCTGAAATTTATTTTAAGCAAAGCAGCAGTGTTCTCTCACAACCTTCTTTTCTGTTCCTAGTCGCAGTTCCACCTTACTTGATTCCAACAGAATGAATTTCTGTGGCATTCTTGCATGAACCTAACACAAAATTTGTTCACATAAGGAAAAAGATTTATCAACCACTGTCGTCTCTCCTACCAATACCCTGAGATTCGTATGTGTACATTATATAAAAAACATATATTTTAATCATAAAAATGTTTGTTGTTTTTACTCCAGACCTTCAGAAAATTGAAATAACAGTACAATCCATACATGTATTTCCTTTGCCTAGATTCACCGATTAATAATATTTAGAGCTTAATTATTTTGAACAGATTCTCAGGCGACTCTTATAGTAGGCACTGTGTTGGGAGCTGGGGAGTTTGGAAAAATGAGGAGCTAGTTTTCAAAGAAAGAGAAAAAGCATATTTAGATTACATTATAATTATACCAAAAAATCATTCTTAGAATGTTAGCAATAAATAAGAGAAATTTAAATTTTCAATAATATATAAGATGTGTATCTATTTTGAGCATAGAGTACATTGTGTTTTGATAAAATCTAATACATAAAACCATAATTTCAAATGAAAAATAAGAGACTATTATTATCTCTTTGAAATGACTCCTTGGTGTTTTGCAAAATAACGTACAATAAGGTTTGATCAATTTCCCTACGGTTATTTATGGTTGTCTTTAAGAATTTCAGTTTGTATATGAATTGCTATTTTACTATAACTGGCAAAGTGTAACAGTTGTGACTTTGAGTTAAGAGTTGTACTATTAAAAAGTCAAGATGTTTGGGATATACAGTTAACCCATCACATAATGAGATTATCCACAGGGTATTTTATTTCCAATGTTAGCTGGAAAAAAATCTTACCTGAAATTCTTCACAGCATTATCTTTGTCTATCACAATTAATCTAGAGCCCAGAGTGTCTGCCCCTCCCACCTTCCTCAAGCCCAAAAATATGTGAGAGGGCTTTAAACTTAAAATAGACTCTTTAGGCTGGAGTTCTGCAGTCTAGGAAGTGCAGGAGGAGATGCAGACAATGTGATAAGCAGCTTTCAAGTTTCTGTGCGAGACCTTCCCCATGTTTTGTTTGAAGTGCTTTACCTTCTGAGAAAATAGTGTATTCATGCATAAATTCATATCCAAGGTAAATATTTTTTGTGGATTAATCACTATTAGTCATTCACTGAACAATGTTATATACTAAGTTGCAGGCACTGTGATGAGTAATTGGGAACTTTTTCTAACTACCTAACTCTAGTGGAATAATATAATGCAGTATTTCGAGTTATCAACTCAAATATCTTAAAAGCTTTGAAGAAGAACACTTTTATAGGGTAAACAAACACCTTGGTAGATCCTTCTGGCTTATAATTTAATATAACCAATATTATAGCAAAGTTCACAACAAGAAAAAATATTTTAAAAGTTTCTTCACGTTTCTTTTGAGTGCTATTTATACCAGTATTTTGGTGCTCTAATGTTCTAATTTAAAATGTTAAAAATTGCTGATTATAAATGTATCAAAATTCTAGGCAGAAAAATCCAAAGCTTAGGTGAAATCACCACAACTCAGTTACCAATTTTAAAGTACTGCTGACTCCTAAATAACATGGGTTTGAACTCCATCATCTACTCATATACAGACTGTGTCCAGTAAATATGTCCTACACAGTCCACAGCTGGGTAACTTGCAGGTGTGGAACTGCGGGTATGAAGGGCCAATTACAAAGTTACATGTGGATTTTGGACTGTGTGGGAGTCAGAGCCCCTAATCTCCACACTGTTCAAGAGTCAACTGTAATTACAGAATTTGATGGTGAAATTATTCACCTTCATGGAAGTCTTAAGGATCATAGCTACTGCATAAAAGCAAACACACCTGTTTAATTCAAAAGCCAATTCTGTCTACATAATTCCTGAAGTGTCTCAATTTTGGAACATCAACTCAAATGCCTACTGAGGCCAGGCAACGATGTGTGGAAATCAAGCATGAAGTACATCCCACTCTCTAGCAATTCAGCCTGGAGGCCACCAATTCATGACTTTTACTTTAAATCTTTGGTAACAAAAATTATCAGTAAGAAGCAATCTTACACATAGCCAATTCTTATTTATAAATTTCACCACCACCTTACAGCAGTGTGATAAAATGTCTGTATTTTAATAATTATAATGAATAAATGTATCTGGCAAGAGAAGAGACTTTAATTTTCCACAAGAGGAATGAGTCCAACTTAGCTTAATTTTTCCTTGAAAAGATATCCTGGATATGCTGGTAACACAATAGAGATATGTAACACAAACAAACTTTTTTGTGTATTTTTTTATTGTTTGGAACACCAAAATAACCCAAATTTCACATTTACAATGAACTTTAAAAAAAATATGCTGTACATATTAATAAATACATGTTATACAAAAAGTTTGGAAAAGTAAACACATACACTTATACAGTAAAGAGAATGCACTGAATTGCTATCATCTTTAATATTCCTTTTCTCCTAAATGATCAACAACTGTAACTGTGTCCTCTAGCTTTTATGAAACCACCAATGCTCTAACTAGCTATCTTGGAGTGTGAGGTACTAAGAACAGATTCCTTTAAAATCAAGTGATAATGAATCACTGCTGTGCATCAAATAATTTCATGTTTTCAGATTATCAGTTACTAAAACAATAAAAATCTATGAAAGACCAGAGGCTTAAGTCTCTACAAACTTGGTACTGTGGGCTACCCTCAGCTCAGCTCCAGAAATACATACTCATCCCTCCCAAACTAAGAGAAAATTATTTAAGCCAAACCAATCTTAAAGCACCCCACTGCCTCCTTCATAACCAGGACTCACTACAGAACTTTCGAAGATCTGTTGAAACTTTGGCCCCTCTACTTTAAAAATATTATTGCCACATTTCAGAAATTAAGATCCAAACACTCAGTTAAGTCTCAAGGATACATTTACCTTCCACTGTAAGAAAATGATTTGAGTATCATTAATGGGAATAACACAGATATTAGAGTGTGCTATTTAAATGAAATGCCACTATGACTAACACACATTTTCTCAGCAAGCCAACTGATGGAACTTTAATATGTGTGGATTTATGATCTGGTCTAATAAGCCATGAAAATATCTGAGGTGACTATGCCAAGACACATACTTTCCTGAAAAGACTGTACCCTTTGTCTGCCAATAATTAGAACAGTTTAAAATAAATCAGAGATAAAGTAATATTTCAAAGTTTCAAAGTATATTCTTCTCTAGGTATTCTAAATATCACCTAGGATATTCCTTACCTGTAATATTGCACCCACCATTACCTGAGCGCTTACCCTGTGGCAGGCCCCATGTTAGTTGTTTTATATATGTTAGCTCACTGAATCATTACAACACCCCGGCGTGGCATTTTTATTTCTTTTCCCACAGTTGAAAAACTGAAGTTTAGTGTCACCTTCTAGGCTTAAAGTTTTCTGGCATAGTATAACACTGCTTTTTTATTATCATAAGAGAAAACATTAGAGCACCAAGACAAAACTTGAAAGCATCTTAGTTCTAATTTTCCATGACTTGGTTAACGTCAACAATGCCCAGCCCTGATTACTAGTTCTGCAGTGCTGCAACACTGCCTGTGATTACTATATTCCTTGATCAGTATGATGGAATTGTCATTAATCCTTTGGATAAATATTCTTCATTTGGATACACATTTAAAAAGTCTCATTTCAATAAAAAGTCAAAATTCATGGGATATTCTTTTCAAGATTTCCAACTGAAGGAACAGGGAAAGCTTCTTTCTCATGATTGGAACTAAACTACTGCATTTTAGCTAAAAGTGTTTACTTTAATAAAACAGTTTCATTTTTATGTTATGTCATATTCTAACCATTCCATATTTGGAACATTCTTCAATTTCTAAATTTTGTTTAAAAAGTTACAGACCAAGATCATCACCAGAGGTAGAAGTAAAACAGCCCTACACTGAGAACCATCCACCTACCTATCCACTTACTCACGTAACAGATGTTCCTCTCTCATGGAGCGTCCATTCTGGGGGATGGGAGGAGCCGGACATCCAAACAGGTATGTTGGGTAATGATAAATGTCAAAAATTTAATTATTTTTCTAGCAGCGCTCAGCTTATTACTAAGCTGATTTTTTAAGCTTATCAACTTTTGATTTGTTTTGTTTCACATGTTGGCTGAGACTTTATATATATTTCACTCGTGGTAAGACATAAAGGGCAGAGTCTCCAAGACTTAAATGTTAAATCAGAGGCAGTTTATTTATTCTTCAAAGTTGTTTGAAAGTAGTGGTTATTAGACTCCTGGTGATGATGAAATCTCTTCACTCACTCAATGAGCTAACTAAGCTCAGAAAAAAAAGCCCAAAGCATGCAATTTTGTTAACAGTCTCAGGTGGCCTAGTATCTAAGGACACTAGACCAGGAAATTTTATTTCAAAGAGAATTCATTATCAAGGGTGGGTGTTGGGTGGAGGAAAGGGGTGGATCAGAAAATTCTACCCAACTTAGATTCTATGATTCTTGTATAACCATCTTTCTACAAATATGGGGGGGGGGGGAGCATAACAAAACTGATCTCCAAAGATGTTCAGGTTTCCTGGATCCTACTCCAATTTTCCTTCTACTATGATTTCCATTATGGCATAGACCTCTTGAGCAACTTCCTCATTAAACAAACCATTTTCCATCATTGAGACTACTGCTACATTACCTGCGAAAAATTTTAACCCTAAATCCTTTTACCATTACCCAGTCCACATACTAAAGGAAATAAAAATCAAATTTATTATTAGCCTAAACTCAGTCTTGGAGCGGGCAGAAGACAGCATGCCATTTAAAAACAAATTGATTTTTATTATAAATGTCGTACATGGAACAAAGTGAAAATTTCCAACAGTGCCGAATGCTGTAGGTGAAAAGTAAAAGTCCTACATCACAAACCAATGTCCCACAGTTCTGTATCGCAAAGGTAACCTAATGTGCTCTTTCCAAAAAAATCAAAGATTATG
This sequence comes from Camelus ferus, assembly GCF_009834535.1. Classification (NCBI taxonomy): domain Eukaryota; kingdom Metazoa; phylum Chordata; class Mammalia; order Artiodactyla; family Camelidae; genus Camelus; species Camelus ferus. Next base: position 11,694,413 of record NC_045696.1, on the reverse strand, counting down.
AAAGCAAACATTTGCACACACACACATATACCTCCGAAAAATACAATGGGCACACAGGACTAGAACATTTAAATACTAAGGACGAATTAACTATTCATTAGGAGAATCAAGTGCTAATTACACTTGGCAATTCCACTTCAAATACAACAATTTATTATTGAAAGGTTGGTCACTATAACAAGTATATGACATATTCATTTAGAATTCAAGCAAATAAGGGTAAGGCCTCTTAAAGATGTAAACAATCTAAATCATGCTTCCCTTGATCGCAGTAGTAAAGTTGCAGGTAAAGAATACAACAGATGAACTCTTGCAGGAGAAAACTGAGGGGTCAGTGGAAATGCACACCTTAGGCGGTGCAACTGTCACTCAGGTAACAAAGCCATTTTATTGCAATGTATCAAAGATGATTTCTTTACTAACCCAGAGAGAAAGCTACCAAAGTCCAGGGAATTTAAATATTATAAAAATTAATCCAGACAGGAAAAAAAAATCTATGTTGTCAAAGAAATGCTATCTCTTATTAAGCTGGGATGTCTGGGGTTATGTCAATCATGAACTTTGTACCAGTTCCTTTTTTACAGAGATTAGCTTCATCACTTTTCTATACCAAATTAAGATGTGCAAATCCAAACTTTAATTCAAGACAAATAAACATGATTTGATTTTTGAGGCGGTCTCTTGAGGGAGGGTATTCTTGGTAAAAACCAAGTGCATATATTTAAGAAGAAAATCTTCAAAGAAAAATATTAGCCTCAGAGAATATTTTACCAACATTAGCATTGTTTATTAAAAAAACAAACTTGGGCAGGGGAAAGAAAAGTAATGATAAAAAAGTTAACTTACCAAGAAGTGAAACAGGCTGGGTTACAGGAGGGGTGGGCAGATTCGTGGGTGCAGCAGGTGGCACAGCAGAGCCATACATTTTCACACTGTCACCAGACTCGGCATTTCCTCTAGCCCCAGACACCACTGTTGGAATGGGATTTCCAATAGATAAGTCTTTTGTAGTGTCTTCATTTATACCAGCGATAGTAGCTAAGGAATATAATTACATCAACATGTGAAGCTGAATAATTAATTATCTCCCCGGTCAACATTCTTTTGCCATACTACAGATCCTATTACTGGTCCATTCTCCCTCCTACTCCCAGCTCCAAGAGGACAAGTGAACACAAAGGAAAAACATGCTTACAGTTTGGGATGCTTATTGGTGGAGTGTGAGGAGGAGGAATGGATACTGGTGGAGTTATAGGAGGTGGGGGTCCAGGAGGAAGAAAACCTAGAATAAGAAAAAAAAATGTCAATTCAAGCTGTGTCATTTTATTTCAGGCTCTAAAAAAAGAATGTCTTCTCACATAATTCAGTGTACCTGGTGGTAAATGCATTGGGTTGAATCCTGGGCGCAAAAACGGTGGAGGAGGTGGAGGAGGAGGAACACCAGGACCAAAGCCGGGAGGCGGAATTCCCAAAGGAGGTGTGAAAGTAGGTGGCTGGAGAGTACCAACTACAGGAGGTCCTGGCTGATGTGGTGGGACCTAGAAAGAAAGAAAAATGGAGCCACGTATCTAGCCACCCTCCCAGCCTTTTACTGTGTAGAGACAAAGAAAATACCTTGTTGAAAAAATAGTTCTCTCTAAATTGTTCCTGCTATATGATAAACTTATTAGATAATAGGTGGAAACCTGTACCTACCCCAAGTGATAGAAATCATACATTTTATATGATATATGTTTACCTTATAGAAACATTTTTAAATAATAGAAATCACTTATTTATTTGCTCTCTACTTTATGACAGCAAATTCACACTATATTTCACTAGCACCTATACTGGTATTCTGCTAGAATATAATGTTTAAAAATGTCTTATGGTCAGGACAGTAATTTTGAGAAATTAACACTAAGAAAAGCTACCTGGTAATTTGCACAGGATTAAGATCACAGGTCCTAGGGTCAAACTGCCTGGCCCCCCCTTTTAAGCAGTTTGTGACACTGAGCAAGCTACTTACATTACGATCTCAGTTTACTCATTTATAAAATGGAAAACTGCCAACCTGACATAATTAGGGAGATTAAAGAGTAAATAAATGTTAAGTGCTACTGCCTGGCACTTAATAAACACCCAACATATGTCAGGTATTATGTTTTAAAAAAAGTATGATCAACTTTTATAGATTAGTCAAGTTTCTTTAAATGAGTCATGACATAACACTGAATCTTATCTAGAAGGCATATCCTTCCGTATCTGGAACAGCATATTCAAAAGGTCAACTGAAGAGTGCCGATTTGGGGAATCCATTTATAAAATACCACAGCTAAATTAGGTATCAAAGCATGTAATTTTCTTACATTGAGAAAATCAAGAAGCTAGGCCACCTACTCTGGTGACAACTCAGATTTATCTGATTCAATTTTATGGTGAGAAACTGAGGAAGGAAGGTATTGAAAGAAAAGAAAAATCTAGTGGATCACGCATAGACGTATGGGTCAAGTATTCATAATTTTTACCAAAATGTTACTTACTTAGCTCTTGTTATGTAACAGAAAAGTCACACCTCAAGTCAAAAAGCTTATGTGGTAAAACATGGAATAATCCAGACAGATATAAGGCAATATGAACTTATTCTGGTTTTTAAGAGTTTATAAATAATACGCCAACACACAAAAAAGTAATATGCTCATTTACATACTCGTCTTTGACTATGAATCTAGACACACATCTACAGTACGATTAGAAAGGTATGTTCCACACATTTAAAAGATTAAATAATGCCCCAAATATTCTTACCTGTGGAGGTGGTACTGTTATAGGTGCAGGAACAGGAATGGGAGGGACAGGCACAGGTAAAGGCTTAGGGATGGGTGATACTGGTTCTGTGTGTGAGGTTTCTGCCCCTCCATTTTGAGCAACTTCATTTTCATGCTTCTTGGGAATTCCCTTCCAATCTATGAGAGTTAGAGAAATGTAACAAAAGCTTACACTTTTAGTTTGTAACTTTAAACTCTTTTAACTTTCAGTACAAACTTTAAACTTTAAAGTAATTTTTTAAATGCTGATATTAAAATCAGACAGCAGTATGATTATTAAATGCCTATGCTAATTTTATATAAATTATTTAAATTAATGAATAACAACAGCAAACATGCAAAAAGAATGCTTACTATGTGCCAGGCACAGTTCTAAGCATTATATATATTACATATACCTTCATTTAATTCTCACAGGCATCCATCTATAAGTAGGTCCTATTATTATCCTCATTTTATAAATGAGGTAAACAAAGACAATTTGTCCAAAGTCACATATCTAGTAAGCTGGCAGAGACGGGACTCAACCCCGACATATCTGGCTCTAACGTCTATGTTCTTAACCACAACAGTGTACTGTTTGGATTAAAGATCCTGGGAAGGAAGCAGGATTCTTCTTACCTTGGACCAGAACCTCTCAGAACACCTGGTACATAGTAGACCCTAGATACCTGTTTGCCTTAATTGAAAGGCAACCTTAAGTGAAGGCAACACGCACCGTGTAGGGAAGGGGGATGGATATGAGAATAGTCCAGCACTGTTTCACCACCCTTTGGCTCTCAAACCATCACTCCTGTCTGAAGCTTCCCTCGAACATTTACTCTATTTTGCCATGCCATCCGGTGCTCCTCTTTGTCCTGCTATGTATCAGTCTTCAGGTCATGCCCCCATAAGCTGCAAATTTTCCCAATGCCCTTTTCCCCAATCCCACTGTCCATCCAGCATTTAATATTCAGGCTACAAATAATTGCACCTCCTCGTCTTACACATTTACTTTTGATAGCCTCTGTGAACATTTAAACATTTTTCAAAGAAATTATTATGAAGCAGTAGATTTTTACTACAACAATGTTCAGTTTAAGACTCACTTGATCTGTTAGGTTTTCACAGTGAAAAATCCTACTTAAGATCTACTTAATACCATAATTAATAATTAACCCCACAATCAGTAATTATTTCATTTGTTGTGTCTGCATCTCTCCCACTAAATATAAGTTGCACGAGGGCAAGGACCACAATTGTCTTATTCACTGTTGTTTCTTCAGTTTATAATGGAGAGACAGGCACCCACATAGTATTTGAAATTATCTCAAAAATCGACTCCTAATGCAGAGAACATTTGTCATAGCACTACCAAGAAAATAGATAAATTTTTTAAAAAATTAAATACTGCTTTACCTGGATTAAGTGTATCACTGTCCAACATTCCTCCTTCACAAAAACTCTCCAGTTCTTCAGGCTTGACTTTGTCCCATGGAATATAAGTAACACCAAGTTCTACATCCCAATACTGCTTATAATCTGCCTTTATTCCTTTGTTTAAGGCCCAGGCAATCTATTTCACCATTAGTTAAAATATAAAAAGATAAGGGAGAAAAACGTCAAAAATTTTGAGCGTTAACTGTTTCCCACCATCCTAATCACCAAGACTTGGTCAACAAGGCAGAAACCTGGCCTGGTTATCCCTGGATCTCACTCAAAGGTATATTTGGCACTAGGAAACTGGTTACCCCTTTATCCCACTTTGTCCTAGGATGTAAATTTGACTGGTAATCATGTCCTTACCAACTCACCACCCCCTAACTCGGGCAGCATAAAACTTAAGAGAAAAGGAAAAAGTTACCAGAGACAGGGTGAAGTTCCCCATACAACTAAGAATAGAAAAGTGAGGAACACTTTTAAGTCTCAGGTACCTCAGGATTACTCAACATGAGATAAAGTCCTTTGCAGTGCAATCTAAGGGTATAACAGGGTATTGTGACATTGAGGAAACACTGACTCTGGCCCCTTTGGGGGGGGAAATACTCATGTACCTACATCTTTTCCTCTATCTTCAGTAAGTATTTTTCATAGTAAATTCTAAGATGAGATGGCAAACTTCAAAATTAAAATGTAAAAAAATCACAATTTTTTGAATGACAAGATACAATATTTTACAAAATTTGACATTATATTTGAAGCACCAATTAAATACCCTGATGAATCTATCCATCTTGAAAAAAAAATCCCACAAAATTCTACCATGCATGTAGGACTTAAAATTTTGTTAACTCTTAAGAGATAACCTCTTTAAAAGAAGATGCGTATGTAATAACACTCTGGTGTCTAAAACTGGTTTTTAAAAAGTTGTGTAGTATTATGTATTAAACTTTTAAAGAAATGAATTATACAATATAAAATAGTACCTTTATGGATTTCTGGTTCACTTTATAGTTTCCTCGGCTCAGTTTCTGCAGGGCACGATAAGCATCTTGCCTATGAACCATAACAATATAGGCACAACCTCTGGGAGGAATCATCTGCTCCAAAAGATTTTAATATTATAAAATATGATAAAGAAATCAAAGAGCAACAAGATATAATAGTAATTGATCAGTTAACAACTCTAACTCCAACCCCCTGCACCCTCTAGCCAGTGTTCTATAATCTGAGATTAAATGAATTTGTAACTGGCAGTTCCAGTTCAGTCTCAACTGCCAGTTATCAACAAACCTACGGTCCCCCAAGCTTTGTTATATAAAGGTTTCTTTAGAAAAAGGTTTTAAATTAAACTTGGTTATCCAAGAAATGTGGTTAAATGCAGAGAATGCTAAACATGAAATCATAATACCTAAACTCTAGTTGTATCTTCTACAAATCTGGGCAAATTTTAACTTAGGTCTCAAGTCCTTGATTTCATAAAATAAGATTAATCACATCAATCTACTGTCATTAAATAATTTAACACTCACATTAATTGATTCAATTGGCCCAAACTCTTCTAAGAGACTGGCAACATCTTGCTGAGTAGTCCTTTTGTCCAGTTGTCCCACCCAGAGTGTAGTACTACAAACTTAAAATAAAATTATAATCATAAAAATATACATATTTGATAATGAGCAGCACTGTACTTTACAGAAAATATGCATGAGTCACATTATGATTCCATCAAGTTTAAGTAGAAAAGCCCACATACATTTTAAAAATTCTAGTAAACTGTGGTAGTACTTCCAGAAATGGAACCAGGATAGTGAAAGGTACACCTTTGAGATGGGAAAAAAATGGCTTTTATAGACATCTGAAGATTTCATCTATGTAAACCAGGGTCAGGGAAGCAGTATCTTGCTCAGAATCACCCTTGGCAAGTGAAAGGAAGAGCTAAAATTTGATTCCAACTCTCCTTGATCACCAACCAATTCGGTGTTTGGTTCACTATATGTAGCTGTCCCTATCTAACCATCACATGTGTATGATTTTTCTCTTATGTTGTGTCCTAGCTGATAAGCCTTAGAGTCAGAAGTTTTATATATGCTTCAGTCATATTATAAATTAAAATTTCACTTAATTTTGTTTAATAAGATGTGTCTGGCCCATCTTACTAAACATATTCTAAATACATGATGAAATTCAGGAGATAATGCAAGTTAATACATTCTCTAAACTGTGCATCTTTATAAAAATAAGAGGGCATTAGTTATTCTTGAGGAAAATAAAGACCAAACCACCTTTCTACTCTGTGTAGTACAGGGAAGCTAGTTAATGGCTTCATATTTCATACATTCAATCAAAGACACCCTATTACTCATTACCGTTGGTTTGATTCACTCACTGCTTTACAACTGGCTTAACGTACAGAAGCAAATCCAAGGGTATATGCCAAAGTACAAACAAAACACGATAAAGCAGTATTTTGCTAACAGTTATAAAACACTTTACACCCATCCCATGAAAAATAACGTAGGAAGGTTGAATGTAAGTGTTCATTTACCACTAGCAGTTTCTGATTTGATTTGAGGAAGGCCTTTTTGTCGGCGTTCTCTTTCTTTTTCTCGATCTCGTCTTTCTTGGGATCGAGATCGAGGAGAATGTCGGCGTCTATCTCTGGATCGAGATCGAGATCGTCGGTGACGAGACCTTCGAGATCTAGAACCAGATCGAGATCGTCTCCTTTTTGGTGACCTAATATTTTCACAAGGAGAGAGAATGGATAACACGTGGAGAGAAAAAGAAATTGTAAGCATGTGTTTGTTAACGTGAAAAAGAAAAAACACAACTAGGTAATTTAATGTTTGGATATGTAAGAATCTGACAGTAGGGAATTCATTTTAAAGATTTTTAATACGTTCAAAATTAGAAAGCATGCATATATTACAAACAAGATAAATAAGGCTGCTAACTTTGCATCTCTCATTTTTCAAAATTTGTACTATACTAAATGACATCTTTGTAGTGCAGAAGCTTAATGTTATTGAGATATATTGTGACTACTATTCTCTATCTGCTCAGTAAAACCTTTTCTGTAGTAATTTTAAAAACATAATCTGGTAATAGTATTACTTATTATATTTCCATTTTTTGGTTGGTAAATTGGTAACGAAACTTGGAATATATAAATATTATAATTCCATGTAACACTGTAAGCATGCATTAGAGCAGCTCAAAAGGGAATAAATGTGGGTTAAAGATGACTGACTTAGTTTTTTTTTATTAATACTTCTCCTGCCCCCACTTCACACATACATACAAATATACCAAGTGTTAGTTTATTAACTTTGCACATCTAAAAATAATCCAACTTGATTTTAAATTCTACATCTCCTAAGACATACAGATTTGGAATAACATTTTAAATTACCTGGATGCTGATCTAGATCTTGATTTTCTGTTATCAGGTATGTGCCGCTTCACTTCTTGAATACAAGGCTGCTCTACTTCCATTTCCTTTAAAAACAAAACCAAAAGCCATCATTAAACTGGAAAGTAGAAATTATAAATAAAGGCAAGAGGACAACATCTAAAAAATGCTAAATTACAAATCCCTTGCTCTGAAGCAGTTTTCTTTGGGACTTACCTAAGATCGTATTACTAGTTTAACAATGACCAGTCACAAGTGGGAAAAGTCTTTGTCTTATATGGTTTACAAGATTAGAAGAAATACTTGTCTACTGCTAGAAATTATTTCATGTCAGTTACATACTGTTACAATAAACCATCACCTAAATAAATTAGTGAATTAGGCCCTGGTTAAGCTTTCCATACTCCATCTCAATCCTCAGAGAACCCAATGGAAACTGGTAGTATTAATTCATCCACTTTCCGAATGAAAATCTAGGTCACAGAGAGGGTTAATATGTACCTAAGGTAACAGTGTTTCCTCATATTCAAAACTGAAGATAACAAGCCAACAAGCAGGTATCTGCTAGAAGTCAAGGGAACCAAAAAGATAATCAACAATCTTGAGAATGAAGTTTTACCTGATGTGTCTTTTGTGTAAGTGGTTCATTTTGTGTCTGAAAGGAAGTTTGGAAAGGCTGCTGCACAGGTGGAGTTGGAGGAATCACGGACTGAGCCATGGGAGGAAATGGAGGTGTAGGAAGAAGGCCAAATCCTGGCATCTGTCCATTAGGAGGAAGTGGAACCTTTGGTTTTCAAAAAATTGTATGAACAGATTTTAAGTAATAGCTACCAAAAATAATACGAAAAAATCTTAGTTACTTTATATATAACTAAAATATCTTCAATAAATTTTGACCAACGAAAAACTATGACATGCAACAACAATTAACATTTCTACAGGTACAATCTTTATCCAAAGAACTGTTACATATCTAACCACACAGGTTAAAAATCCTGTAACTCAGTTTATAATTGTGAATACACAAATTTGGTTTTATAATTTAAAAACATAACTTCATTTATGCAAGGAAGCAATGAGACAGACTAAAGAAGCTCAGAGGTACTCTACTGCAAACTCTCTACAACTTTAAAGGCAATCAAGCTTTTGAACAGGAAGAGTGGCTAGAAGCATTGACTTCTGGGATGATTTTTAAAAAAAATCTACTCCAAGGGGGAGTTTCAACCAATATGCCTACTTCTAAGGTTTCAAATATCACAGTAACTAGAGTAAGCCACAATCTAACATATTTCTACAGGTGTCATTTCAATACCAATAGAATTAAAAGCATAAATATGTAATTACAATATCACAAAAAAAGCACTCTTTCTAAATTATTTATAAACTTTAAGTAATTGTTAAACATTTGGAAATAAACTCATAGGTTTTCTTCATATTTTAAACAGGCTCATAAAATATCTTTCAAATGTCATTTATCAACAAGTCATTAAAATCACAGCATCAATTTCATATGACCAAATGCAGGCACACCTCAGAGATATTGTGGGTTCAGTTCCAGACCACTATAATAAAGTGAATATCACAATAATTTTTTGGTTTTCTAGTACATACAGAAGTTATGTTTACATTATACTGCAGTCTATTAAGTGTGCAATAACATTAAGTCTAAAAAAAAGTATATACTTTAATTTAAAAATACTTTATTGCTAAAAAATGCTAACAATCATCTGACAATGCATGGTTGCTACAAACCTTCAATTTGTTTAAAAAAAAAAAGAAAAAGAAAAAAGAAAACCCCAAAGAATCCGTGAAGCACATTAAAACAAGGAAAGTTTATAGTAGGGACTGAACATGATACAGATAAGAAAATGAATATATTCTAAAGAGATTTCTTAGAACACTTTCTAAACTAAGTCTATAAAGTAGTATTTCCCAAGGCTGGTTGTAAAACAGAATCACTACACAATTAGAAACAAATAAACAAACAAAAAAACCCCACAACAGATTCTTTAGAGTGACTATAGCACTAGAGGCGCCAAATTTATATTTTTTTAAAACATCCTTCCCCTGCCCCCATAATTTAGATGCACAGTCAAGTTTAGGAAACTCTGAATTAGAGAATTTATTTTATTTTATTTATTTTAAAAAATAAACCCAATTTAAATAAATAAAAAAAATTTATTTTAAAAAATAAACCCAATGAACAAAGCTCTACTAACTTCCTGTAATCCTCTAAGTACACCATGCTCCTTTTACTGCAGATTTCAAACTATATTCCTGAATGCTGTGAGCTTGAAAGCCCTCTAAAGCACTGAATCACACAATATAATGAAAGAAGAGAGATAAGCAGAGAAGAAAAAGAAAGAAAGGAAGGAAGGGAGGAAATAAGAAAAGAGCTATATAACTAAACAAGCCAGTTCCCTGAAATAGAACCAAAATCTCTCTCTAAACTATTTTAATAAAAATACCTAGTATTAAATTATTAGCATGCAATATTTATTAGCATCCTTGTTTTAATTAAATCAAAAGGCAACTCAAATCAGTTATGTGCTCAACAGCTTTTATTGCAGCTCTAGTACTATTTAGCCACTCACACCAGCTAGCAATAGTGACCTAAGAAGTCCAATCCATATGCTCTAATGAATAAATCTTCAGTTACTAAAACTCAGCTGTAAGAAAAATGTCCCTACCTGATGATGCGCTGGCTCCTGCTGTATTGGCATCATTCGAGGTTGAAACTGATCCATGTTTTGATGCTGGGTATATGCCGGCTGCTGCATGCCATCTCCAGGAAATCCACTAAAAAATGAGTAATCTTTTTACCCATTCAAAAACACATGCCTCTTAGCCACATGTATATTACAGAAACTTAAAAGAATGCTGCTCAGGAGTCATTAATTATCAGCATTTGACTGAATCACACATTTGTCTATATTAATTTACACATTCAGCATTATTCCTAACATAAAAGCCATTTTTCTACTGTAAATCTGATAGGACCCTCTCCATTTAGAAGAAAACCTGTAATATCACAATAAAAAAATTTTCTTTAAAAGACTGTATGAAAAATGATTATTTTTTTTTTGAAAAATGATTATGTTATTGTTACTTGCATCATGCCTTACAATGATTACTAAATCCGTATCTGCTGAGAAATCAAAAGAAACTCACAAGGGGGCCTGTGGAGGAGAAGCCGCAGCCGGGGCAGCAGAAGGCACGGCAGCAGCAGGAGCTGGGGGTGCGGCAGCAGCAGGAGGTGCCGTGGCGGCACTGGCAGCAGTGGCGGCGGCAGCAGCAGCAACAGCAGCGGCGGCGGCGGCGGCGGCGGCAGCGGCGGCAGCAGCATCTTCTTTCTTTGATTCCTCCACAGCTTCTGGCTCATCATCGTAATCAAATCTATCAAGTAGCTTCTGAAATAGGCATGTCAATATTCCATTTTAAAATTTAGACTATGCTTCACTGCACAAAAATCTTTACACAAACAACAGATATTCACCATCATGCATAACCCCACCATGCTTTCAAGTATAATCTCATTTTCCCTTATGTCTCTTAGGACCTTGGTTCATAGACAATTTTTATACAAATGTCATTTTGAAAAGACATAATTATTTAAATTCTGCTTTTCTTCCCCAATTCTAAGTAGTGTTCTCTTTTTGAGTATTTTCTACATGATTTTATAGCTAATTTAGTGACAGATTTTTACTAGACTAAAAACTTCTGGAACTTTGCACATGTGAAAATGGGTATACATTTTCAGTCAGCTTTGTAAAATGTACAAAAAGAAAGACCATCTTATCTAATCATTTTAAATGCCTACAGAAAAATGTCCATATGCTGCTTGCTCAAGAATATACTAGTAATACGACAAAGAAGAAAGAGAATGGCACAGACAGGGCCACACAGTCTACCTGATTACTTGCTTCTTTCTTAAAACTTCGCAGCTCACCTTAGATTACCAGAAACGCTCATTTAAAAAAAAAAATCAAGAAAGCCAATCAGGGCACTTCACAAAATCATATCAAGAAGAGCCACTCAAAAATATTATCACATTTATTTAGAAAGGTAGGAAGGAAGGAAAGTAATACACCTAATTCCATAGGAACACCCACTGCGTGTTTTGGTAGGTTACATACAATACTTCATCATCACAAGAAGCATACAATGTAGATATAATTTCTTCTTTTTACAGACAAGGAAACTAAGGCTCAGGAATTAAGAACCAAAAACCAAGACCATACAGTTAATAAATGATAGAATCAGGATGTAGACAATGGTCTTTACTACTTCAAAGCCCTGTCTCTGGTGTCAAACAAGCAGTCATCTCTCTCAAGCTGTACCCTTCCTGCTCATGGATTTCCAACCTCAGATTCCTGTATTTCTATTGTTCTGTGATAGTTCTGCCTAGAAATTCTGATTCTACTCTATTGAACAGATTTCTAAATTAGGACGAGAAGTCCCCTTCTTGGACAACATTTGTCTTTCTTCCTTTCTTTGTAATTCTAGGCCATGTGATTAAAAGTTCTTATAACTGAGCAATCTAATATGGCTGAGGCATCCTGCTGCTTTACGCACATTAGCTTACTTAACCCTCAGTGGCAATAAGAAAATACAGGTATTTTTTAAAATTTATTTTAAAATTTTTTACTGAAGTACAGTTATGACGTGTCAATTTCTGGTGTACAGCACAATGTCCCAGTCATGCATATACATACATATATTCGTTTTCATTTTCTTTTAATTAGAAGTTATTGTAAGATACTAAACATAGTTCCCTGTGCTACACAGAAGAAACTTTTTTATTTTATTACACTGGTATACAGTGAGTATTTAAGTAACCCAACATTAAGAAAGAGTCAGTAACAGGAGCCAAAATTAAAACTCGAGTCTAAACTGCCTACAGAAAACTCAAACCCTATGATCTTCGCAGTTTATCACATACAGGTGTGTTAAAATTTGAGATTTATAACTATTGCTTTGGAAAAAGATTTGAAGCAATTAAAAAATTAAACTTTTATATCCAAAAAGGCATTTCTGTTGCTTTTTTAGGAAACTGAAGATCTATGAAGCAGCTGAAACAGACAAAATGTTCCCAGTCAAGCTGTTTGACTAGCTTAAAATAGACCTTTTTTAGTCAAAAGCAAAGAATTCCTTCTTCTAAACTTTATATAACTAAAAAACACTGATTAACTCACTTAAGGTAAAACACTAGAGAATTACAATTCAAGTTAATAACAAAGTAAGAATGCCAGTAGCACTGCTATTACTCAACATCTTTTTCCTGGAAGTCCTAGCCACCAGTATAATAAGAAAAGAAAAAGAAATGCCTATGTTGATGTTGAGAGGAAAAGTCAAGTTTAGTAGCCTAGAAAATCTGAGAGAACCAATTAGAAAACAGCATTTAATACCAAGACCATTTACAAGATAAAATAAAAATTAAGTTTTCATCTATGGCATCATTAACTAAATAGAAGTGTTATAAAAAATTAAACATGGAAAATGAATAAATACCTAAGAATGGATAAATGGAACAAAAAATGTATACAACTTACATTAAAAACCTAATAAATGGAGATTCTGCAACAGAGACTATCAGTACTTCTTAAATTAACATATAAATCCATAAATTCTAAAATTTGTTAAAGTTCATCTGCAAAAGTATATTATGATGGTTAATCGTATGTAACTTGGCTACATTATGGTGCCCAGTGGTTTGGTTGAATATTAATCTAGATGTTGCTGTGAAAGGTATTTTAAAAATGTGATTAAACATTTAAATCAGTAGATTTTGAATAAATATTCTCCATAATATGGGTATGCCTCATCCAATCAGTCGAAGGCCTTAAGACCAAGAATTTAGGTTTCCTGGAGAAGGAATTCTCAAGATGGCAATATGGAAACCTTGCCATGCAGAATTCAGACTGAAGACTGCAACATTAAGTCTTATCTGAATTTCCAGCCTGCCATTCTGACGTACAAATTTCAAATTTGCCAGCCTGGACAACTGCGTGAGCATGAGCGTGAGAGTGTGCGTGTGTAACTGCTTCTGTTTCTCTGGAGAACCCTAATACATATGCTCAAGAATAGCCAAAGAAAGTCTGAAAGAGAATAAGGGCAGAAACACATCTGGAAATAAAATACAAGTTGCAAGTATTTAAATTGTTATGATGCAGAAATAAGCAAATATATTAGTGGGACAGAATAGTGTCTAGAGATAGACACAGAAACAAACGAGAATTAAGTGTATGACAAAAATTGTGAGGGAGAATCAGCAGTTTCCAAAATATGAAGATATTCTAAAATATGGTTCTGGATGGATGGACTGAGAGACAAACATAAAAAACAAAAATATAAAACTACTAGGAGAACTACAGAATTTTTAATACCAGTGGGAAGAGTTTTCCTAATTATAACACAAAACAGAAGACTAATAAACAAAACCACAATACGTAACAATTTATGTTCACATATGCTTGAAAACAGGTCTGAAAAGAAGAAACAAATCTGTTCAAAGCAGAGGGGAACTGATTCCCTTTTTACTTTGGAACTTTCTGTATTACTTGCTTTTTTTTCCCTATAATAAACATGTATTCCTTTCTACTTAAAAATTTCATTCAACCTTTTTTTAACCAATATTCATTCATAAATCACTACAATATAACCAGTATCTGTTTATATATGGATTCTTAACATGGACTACCAGCAATAAAGTCATTGTATCTTGTAATTATAAATATAAATATAAATATAAATGCTAGAAAGAATCAAAATTCTAGAGATTAAACTGAAAGATATATCATTCCAGGATCTTCAAACTTTTATTGTTTTTTGCAGCGAAATCTGTAGAATGAAATGAAATTTTGTATGGCCATAAATCCAATACATAGACAAGATAAAAGTGGAGTTGTTTGGGTTAACATCTCAACAGGAAGCTCTGAGCTGTGTATATTCAGCACATCTATATCCTCAGTGGCAGCTCCTTCAACATATATAAGACCCAAGAGAACAGTTGGAAGACACTGAACCAATCCAAACCCTCATATAGATATAATTAACGTTTTTAACAGCAAAAAAACAGAAAGCAACTTCAATGTCTATCAATAGGGGGAATGGCTAAATTGTGATGTGCCCATGGAATGAAATACTCCTAAATGATCACTCAGTAAAAATGTGTATCTACATCTATTAACCTCAACAACAACAAAGAGACAAGATTAAGATCAAAACATGCAAGTCAGAAACAGTGTTTATATATACTAAAGACATACATATATTTTTTAATATGTATATGTATGTACACACATATATAAAACGAAAGAAAAAGTATATAACCCCAGGAAATTAATTCTGAAAAGATATACATCAAAATGTTATCTTCAAGTATGTTAATGGTGAATGTTCTCCTGTTTCCGTTACACTGTAAATTTTGCAACAAGTATATATTACATTTATAACCAGAAATAATAATCCATGTTTTGATATAAGGGGGAAAAATCCCTCAAACCACAACGCAACGAAATGACAATCCAGAGAAGCTAGAGAAGGGAGAACCTTCCACATTCCGACCTGAGTGATATAGACAATAGAGTGGGATATGTGAGAGAAGCGTACCTTGTCAAATGCAGTTTTTTGCTCAGGTGGGGGGAAAGCAGCTTTTTGTTCAGGTGGTTGTGTAGGAGCTGTCTTTAATTGAGCTGTGATAGCCTGAACCTGAGCCATCACAGCATTGTCAATGGCGGGAGACTGTGGTTTTGGAGGCTGTTGAAAAGTCTGAAGGATCTGCTGAAGCTTAAAGAATGGGAAAACTGATAAACCACATAACAAAGTATAACCATAGTATCAAAAGTTAATTTACTAAAGAAAATCTTACAGGTGGCTCAAAATAGCATAGGCACAGAGTACACTGGGAAAAAGAATCCACTTTTTGGTAATGGTTACATTTGTTGTGAATGTCAGGGAACAATGTCACTTAAGGTTAAAAATGTATGCCAACAACCCCAACAGTAGAAAATGATGGTCAAAGAGAAAAGAAAATACACCAAATTGTGAACAAGGTAAATATATACTCTAGAAAAGTGTAAAAAACTATCTCCAATCCAAATAATTTTGAAATCAACTGGAAATTCTGGAACTGCGAGCAGCCATACCAGCAATTTGGCAGTTCTTAAGTTCTCTCCAAAGGGGTACTGCTATTTCTCAGTGTGCTGTTACCCTGTTTCTCACCCTTTCCCACAGTTTTCCTATTAGCCCTATGCATTTACCTTCCTGGTGAAGGCTTTTCTAGTTGAAAAGTAGAAATATTTCCTCCCTAAAATGTGCTTGATAATTAGGAATGAAAAATAAGAACTGACAACAGTATCTTAAATAAACAATTTAATGTTTCTTCGGATAAGTGGTTTACCTGTTGACCTTGAGTTGTCTGAAACAGTTGGGCCACAGCAGCAAAAGCATCAGAGCTGGGCAACTGTGGTACAGTTGGTACAGAGTTTGTAGTGGCCTGTGGAAGTTCAGAAGCAACCTTGACTGGAGGTGGAGGTGAACCTAAAAAAGAAAAGGTCATTAAGGCCTAAGAAAACTTTAACCTATAAATTTTTTTTAAACTCCATTAAGTTTCTATACAAAACATTCCATTCAGTTAAACACACAGTAAAAATATAGATTATAGTATTACAGTTTATACTAGCATTGAAAACTTTTATTAGAAATAAGAACTATGGAAAGAAAACCATACATTCCAAGATGTAAACTCAAGTTTCCTTCTTATGGAAAAAGTCCATCACCATAAATAGACTCCAAATATTTCATGCACAAAAAATTATATCATTTCTAAGTTCACAGATACACTTGGCCATACCTTCATTATTAGTAACATTTTCTGCTATTGGGGCTGCATTACTGGTTCCTGCTGCCATGTCCAAAAGAGGCTGAATAATTTCAATTTTGAATACCCCATTTTTTTGCCAAAGGTTCAGCACACGAACTATTTTACTCTGTTATGTGTGAGAAAACATGAATATACAATAAATATTTGCTTAAATAATTTATTATACTTCTTACAAAGAGAAAAAAAATACTCTAAGCTAGTATCTTCAAATTAGATCTGTTTCATAAAAAGAATTAAATCATCTGAATTACAACCTGATTAAACTCCTCTAATTGACCTTTCTTCAGTAGTATAATTTGGTCTAAGAAACAGGAGGGAAAAAAAAAAAGGAATATAATCTAGATAAAAAGAAATTTACTATAATAATGCATTTGAAGTTTTCATTATATTCATAGTTACAAAGAAACAAAAATAGTTATCCGAGAGAACTGAAGTAAAAAAATTTTCAGGATGACCGTAACAGTTAAAAATATTAAGAAACTGGCCAGCAAGTGTTATGTAAGTTGTTTTGTGGACCAGTAAATATGAAGGCAATCCAGAGAAAATGTGCTATTCATGGGTATAATTCTTATCTCCTACTTAAGGAAATCACCTTTTTCTCTTGTATACTTTCCCAAGAAGAGCATTCCTCCAAGAGTATAAATATAGAATCCATAATACTCAAAATTTATGCGCCGTTTATTGTAAGTCTCTAGCCTTCACTGAGTTTACCTTACCGGTGTATTTCTTCCACATACTGGAGTCTAGTTTTCATGTCTATAATTTTTTTAAAAATATTTTTATAGTACATTGTAAAGCCAGCTATATATGAGAGGAATTAGATACTATAGTCTGATTGCTAATGAAAACCATTTACACTCTAGCATCTCTATATACTGGGGAAAGCCATCAATTCTTAGTCCCTTCTGGAATAAGCAACAATCTGAGGTGAGCACTGCCTTCCTCTACTGCAGAATTTCTTTACCACTCAACACAAGAAATCTTTCCAACAACATCTTCTTTAAAGCAAGATGGTGCTCCTTTTAAATTTTAACAATACAACATTCCTGAAGGACTTCACAAAAAAAATGGATAAATACGAGATGACTACTACAGAAAAAACTGGGTTTTGTTTCAAGTTCACAGAGATCGCTACATAATTATCTTTCTAGTACCAAATATCTAGTATACATTTAAACAGACTTAAATAATAAAATTATAAACTATACCTTATCTTCAGATGGACAAAGATATAAATATTGGAATGTGGCAGTTATGTTTTTAGAGAATCTTGGCCCAAAAACATCTTTATCAGTTCCAAACTGATGACGAGACTGTCGCACAATTGAGTCGATTACATACAATCCCGGAACCTTGTACTCTGGTTTACACTACAAAGATAAAGATGTAAAGTCAATACAAGAAAAGCAAATCACAATCTGATACCCATTAACCTCACTTTTATGAAACTCTATATATCCAACATTTATTTTTATTTAGAAACTACCCGAATGTTTAGTTCTCTTATTGGCTAGTTTGTCAAATTTCCTACAAGTCTGTAGAGAACTGCCATTCTCTTGAAACTTCAGATCCCCAATATTTTACTTTTCTCTGATCCCTCTATCTCCGCACACACAACTGCACAGAATCAACATTACTTTACCAATCCCAAAGCCACTTCCATACAAATCCACTTATTATAATAAGTCTCTATTCCAATTCATCCTGCTCAAAAATATAATTTTAACCTTTTAAAATTATCAAAAAGATAATTTTAACAACATATTAATTTTAATTCTATTACAGTACCAGAGAAACAAAAAAGGAGAGGCCTTTGTTGGCCTACCAAATTGGCAAGATAGAAAGAACAGAGAAAAAGACACCCACATACATCTCTGGTGGTACAATCTTTATGAAAGATGATTTAGCAATAAAAGCAAAGCCTTATTTGATTCAACAAGTCTACATCTAGAAATTTATTCCAAGGAAAACAATTAAGATGTCTCTAATTTTCCCCATAAAGCTAGCCCCTGAAGTGAAATGCCCAGCAGTAAGGAACTGGTTGAGTAGATAATGAAAACATATCCATCAACAGAAGTGTATAAAGATAGGGTGTGCGTATATGTATATATATATATATACACAACAAAATTCTACTCAACCGTGAAACAGAATAGAATTTTGCCATTTGCAGAAACATGGATGGACTTGGAAGGCATTATGCTAAGTGAAATAAGACAGAGAAAGACAAATACTCTATGATATCACTTACATGTGAAATCTAAAAAATACAACAAATGTGAATGAAACAAAAAAGTAGACTCAGATATAGAGAACAAACTAGTGGTTATCAGTAAGGAAAGGGAACGGAGAGGGGCAATACAGGGATGAGGAAAAAGGTTATTATCGGATTACATGAATTCATGTGTGTGAAACTTTTGAAAATTACAAAGCATTATAGATTTTTTTTAAAGCACTACAGAATTTAAGAATCTTTCATTCAATAAAAAAAGGAGAAAAAATAAATTGTGAAAACAATCACGATGAAATACTTCACAGATGTTTATGATAAATTCAGTGGGAAAGCAGATTATCAATCAGTATGTCTTCATTTTTCCTTTTATAAATGTACATGTACATACTAAAACCTGAGTAGATCCAAATGAAATAAAGACATTCATAGTATCTGGGGTGATGGCATATAGGTAATTTAAATTTTTTTCTATTTTATTTATTTGTACTTGGATTTGCTACTATAAAAACCTCTACTGACTATCCTTTTTTGGTCTGTTGGAGCTCTAACTCCTATCTCTCAGCCAGTATTAAAAGGCCATGGGCCAGAGACATTTCCACACACAACTTTTTTTTTTTTTTTTGGAGTCCATACACATTTATCAGTGTGTACTACATGACACAATTCCAGGTTGGGGAAGCAGACAAAGATGTCCAAATCTCTGCTCTCGGTCCTCTACTGAGACAGACGTGCTAATCACACAGTTGTAAAGCAATATATAATTGTGGAAGTGAAAAATGGTTCAATTATGATGGGAGCAGGGAAAAGTTGGAAAACTTTACAGTGATTTCATTTCAAGTACTCCAAGATGAGTTAAATGTCAACAGAGTAGACACAGCAAAGGGGAGAGGAGACCTATCAGGCTCAAGGAAGAGAGTCTTGTCAGCAGACAAGAAATTCTGTTGTTGAATGGCTATCTCACAGTAATTGTTCAATCAACAGTACTGCTATAAATTTTTGTTCTGTTAAAGAAAAAACCCCCCAAAATCTCTAATGATTAAAACGAACTCCTAGAGACAACTTTTTTGTAGAGTGGCTTTAGAAGCAAGCATCCAAATTACAAATTACAAAGTAAATCACAATTACTGATCATAACTAAAATGAAGTAGTAATGAAATGGATAGTTACCTTTTTGATGAACTTTTCTACTATTTGAACTACATGCTTATAAAGCTGAAAAGAATTAAAAGAAAATCATTATCCAGTTTACATTATTTCTACATTTCCTGTAATCAGAAAATACTCAAAACCTTGAAATTTGCAGAATCTGATTAATTCCCCACTGAATGACAATGAGAAATAATTCATACTCAACACACAGTCAACAACTTAAGAAATCTTAACAAATCAGGAAAAAACTAACTGAAACAGAAAACTATAAAAAAAAATCCCCCGAAACAGCAGGCCCTTTTCTTAGACTTTTAATCAGTAAATCTCATAAAGCAATTTATCAGAGAACTTTATGACAGGAATAAGATCAATGGAATTGGGACCAAATAATGCAGTTTTTAAAGTGACTCAATTATTTAGGAGTGATCTTGGGTAAGACATTTAATTTCATGAAGCCTGAGGGTTTTTTAAAATAAAAATGAAGCTAATATGCTGACGATTTGTAAGAATTGAATGGAAAAAAAAAACCTGCCATTCTACTTTCTACTTCAGTGAGTTCAACTTTTTTAGCACCCCACACACATAAAAGATAATCAAAAGGTAATTATGTGAAGTGATGGATGTATTAATTAGCTTGATTGAGGTGATCATTCCACAATGTACACGTGTATCAAATCATATTTTATTAAATTATATGACTAAATTTATTTGTCAATTATACTTCTTATAGCTAAAAAATATAAATGGGAAATACTAACAACAAAAAACTCAATAAGGTTTTAAAACAATATGTTACAATGCAAATGCACCATACTGTACTATTATGTATCTTCAGTAAAACCTGGTTAGTGCTCTTTGATTCAGGCCTGAACTAATTCACAAGATGAAGCCACATTTAATAAAAACATTTCAAAATTTCAAAAACACTTTTCAAATTAAATATATTTATTTTACTCTTACCTTAATAGCTTTAATAGCAGCTTTCGTGATGAGAATCATCTTGGCTCGAGAGATGGGAGGCTTCATATCCATAAGTGAAAAGAGCTTAAAAAGCAAAAAACAAACAAAAAAAAATTTAACTAAAAGTAAAATTAGCAGTTAATCCTTCAGTTCTACAAATATATTTATAATACATTAACTAAAAAAATGATAAATTTTTGGAAAGTTTAACAATTTGTGTAGTAAAGAAAAGCCAAGAGTGTTCCTACATACCAGCACCATCACTTTGAAAATATAATGGGAAAAGATTGTTAAAAGCAGCAAAATGGGGGGGGGGGAGGAGGTAAAAGGTAAGAAATCTTCAAAATCTGTAACAGAAAAAAATTACAAAACTTTACTGAAGAACTCAAAAATGATCTGAATGGAAACAAACATACCATGGTCCTGGGCAAAAGTGGCAACAGTGTGACTCAGTATTTAATATTTCAATCCAAGCCTCACTGAGATTTTAAAGAACTTCAAATAATTCTAAGCTTCATTTGGAGAAGCACAGGTATTAAATCAGGCAAGAAATTTAACATGCAATTATAAAGCTTGAATTCACAATTTCTTGATTTAGTCAGGAATAAAAATGACACCATATTTAACAAATCTCACCACAGTAAATCCAATAATCAGATGCTCCCATGAGACTTAACCACACATGCATAATAATAATCCTTCCCCCTAAATTTTAAATCCAACCAAAACATGAGAGCTCACAGAGTTAAAAAGATAAAATTCTGACATTACTAAGCTTGTATCTAATTTCTTAAAAATTCTTAATTTTGTTTTGTTTTAATCATAGGCACATATACACACACTTCTAAAAATATATTTTGAAATAAATTTCAAGGCTTCCTGAGCACTTTCAATCATACCAACATTCATATTACATGAATCATATTTCCATTTCTTTCCAATTAATGCTGATATTTCAAATATGGAATCCCTAAGACATAGATCACCTTTACTAAGAGGTGAGCCTAAAGAATTAAAGTCTTTTTTTCCATGTAAATAGCCCTACCTGGGAACATATCTTAAATTCTCTAGCAACAGAGAATTTTCACAGCTTTTCAGAACTACAGACACAATGGGACTATAGGTAATGGTAACTGTAAGTTTAGAAAAAGTATGCAATGCCAGATATAATCAACATATGAACTAGTTATGTACTCTGTTTAAGTGGATAAAGGTAGAATTTTCCTATAAATAATACCAAGATACAGAAAACAAGAGAAACACAAAGATATTAGCATAGGAATTCATTTTTTAAAAAGGGATTATCTAGGGCGCAGGGTATATAGCTCAGTGGTAGAGTGCTTAGCATGCACAGGGTCCTGGGTTTAATCCCCAGTACCTCTATTAAAATAAATAAGTAATAGATAAACCTAATTATCTCCCCTTCTCAAAAAAAATTTAAACGGATTATATAAATAAATATGGTCATGATTCTTTAATTTACCAACATAATAAAAATTCTCCCTGAGAATAAATGCTCAGAAATTGAAAAACTATTAGAGAGGAGATAGTAATCTTTGAAATTATACAAACCAATGAGAAACTAAGAAAATTTAAAATATTTCAACTTCAATACAAATTAAAAAAAAATCAACACTGCATGAAATATACAGCACACATTTTATGAAAGGGTTTATTCTGCCCACTTCTCAGTTATAACAGTTATTAAGATGGCTGTTTATTACTGTTGTTCTATTTCCTTCTCTGGACCTAAAAGCAGAGAAAGGAGATGCAAAAAGGTTTATACATGATCTTAAGAATGAGCAACAGTAAGACTACTTCTCTGGCCATTAAAACATTAGAGAATCGTGTTTTAATGAAGCCTAAGCCAGAGCTAATATTCACTTAATGTCCCAAATAGCACTTCTTGATTATCTCAGCAGTAATGAACTTGCTGTATTAAACAACAACAACAACAACAACAACAACAACAACAACAACAAAGTCAACTGAGCAACACCAGACAGACCAATGCAACTTCTGATGAAACACTCCAGTCTATATTTAAATCATAATCTACTTAAAAAATTAAAATAAAGACTATACCATATAGCAGTATAACCATCATTCAAGAAATAGACCAGCAAGAAAGCCTTCAACTGATCACCTAAGAGACAGAGGAAGGGTGTTTATTCTATTAAAGAAAGTACAACTTCGGAAAAGAGAAGAAAACCTATACTGAGCACTTATGAATAAGGAAGAATTAAGTTTGCTGGTGCATTACTTTAATCATACTAATAAATAACAGATTGTTACACCTCTTTTGAGATGATACTCAAAAGGGTTATATCTGTTTTGGATGATGCTCAGGAATAGGTCTGGACTAGAATTTGTTGATTTTAAATTAGCTCACAATCCTTAACAGCATACTCATCTCCTTATACAATGCTGATTACTGACTAAACACATGCAGAGACCATTAACTATGACAGAGAATACAGACAAAATATCAAGCAGGCATCTGTGTCTGTCTGTATTTACATTGTACTGATTCAGGGATAATGATGAGACATACTGAATTTAATTTGGGATGCCTACTGAAAATCCAGGCAGAGATTTCAGCAGACACTGGACTATGGATCTGTGTCTGGGCTAGAAACTGAAAGGTCACAGGATCACAGCCATGAGGATGAGTAAGAAGAGAACCAAGAATATATAATTAACTAGGGCATACTAGAAACTTCAGCGTGGTACAGAGAAAGGGGATGGACAAATGAACATGAGGATAAATGCTGGAAATTAAAGGTATCTGAAAGGGTCAAATGCTACTGCTAGTTTTTGTATATGGCATGATATACTAGTCATCTGCAACAGGACAAGCGCTCCATAAACGTCACTAGCTGCAGTATTCTGCGCTACTCCAGCTCTGTATTCACAATTAATGTAATCTGTCAATGAAAACAAATGTGTCAAAGCAGCCGGAGAAACCATGCAATTCTCTTACTGAAAATAATAGCAGCAGTAGGCCTCAAAAGGTACAAAACCTTCTTAGAAAGTCTTAGTAAGAAAAACATACTTGCCAGCAGCAGACCTGAGTTTGTCTTTTTGCTGTCACTTTAGAAAGTCTAAATACGAACACTATTCTGCTGGATGCCTCATACACAAAGTATTCTAAAAATTATGAAGAATTGCTCATCATGATCCCTTACATCAATAAAGAACAGCTTCAAGACAACATAAGGAATGAGCATATCTGGCCCATGACACCTGTAGAATTCATAGTGTTTGGTAGTTAGTCAAAGTAACATGATACTCTGCTATTTACTAACAGTATAAACTTTGATGTTTAGTTCACGTTTTCTAAATTTCAAGGAGTTTTCAAATCTGTGAAAGAGGATTAATCGTACTCACTTCGCCTCATAAGGTTATTAGGAATGTATATAAATCTCTTAGCCTGGTACGTGATAACATACAAATGGCTCAGAGGTATATAATGCCCTGGGAATTCTGACACACATACCACCCCCCCGAGTTTTTAATTATTTGTGCCAGCTTACCATAATTATCTTTTTTGTATTACATTTATTATTCAAGTGCTGCATGTACAGAAATCTTCTCTGTATTGAAAACACAGTAGTATCAAAGAGTTTTAAAGCTATATAGCACCTTAGTATCAAAACCAGTATTCTACTAAATTCGGAACTGCTTTCACAATATATCTGCCAGATTCCATGCAGTCACACAGGCTTAGTAACTCACAACTAATCAGCTCCACTGGTTACCAGCAGTCTTCTCTGTACTGACCCCCAATCTCCTTTCTGATAACCTTCCCTCTCCTACTTCCAGTTCTGCCTCTGGAGCACATAACAATAGTGATCTTTCTCATGTGATAAAATATTTATAATATTTAAAGATAACTAAGCATGTTTCCCTCTCTCTTCAATATTAGAATATTAGCCAAATGATATGGTTTCTAGATCTGACTATCCTGGCTAAAACCTTTTAAGTATGATATCTCAAAATAAACAGGGTCCAGATCTGCTCCTGTGGAAATCTAGTGGATTGTCTTTTGCATCAGTTTCCTATTTCTGCAGGAACACATTACCACAAACTCAGTAGCTTAAAACAACACTTTTGGAGGTTAGAATCTCACTAGTATGAAATCAAAGTGTTGGTAGGACTGCCTTCCTTCTGGGTGCTCTAAGTCAAAAATCTATTTCTTGCCTTTCCCAGCTTCTACAGGGTGCCTAAATTCCTTTGGCTCATGGCTGCCTCTTCCATCTTCAAAGCTGGCAGCATAGCATCTTTTTCCTAACCTCTGCTTAAACTGTCATATCACTTCCTCTCCTGCCTCTCTCATATAAGGACCCTGCAGGTTATATTGGGTTCATCTGGATAATTTAGGATAATTAACCCAAATCAAGACCCTTAACTTAATAACACGTTCTAGGATTCAGACGATGGACATGGGTGGGTGGGAGATCATTCATTATTTAAAAAAAATAGTGCTTAATTCATTATTAACTCACATTTATAATCAACTGAGACCCGCACTGGAATCTCTATCAAAACTAGATCTTTATGTTGACTTTACATTTGTTTCTGACAGTCCTTTCAATCTGCGTAGGTAGTCTGGAAATCATTTTCTGCTATTTGAGGTAGCAGCTACTCCAGTCAGCTTGTAAATTTCATAAACCTACTTTATATGGCTTCCTCCAATACAATGGTTTTCTTAAAAATTAAAAAAAACAGGACCCACTTGTAGGATGACCTTATCTGCTATTTCTTGAGCCCTACCAGTCGGCTAACAATCACTTAACAATACTCTCATCCTGTCTACAGTCTTCTAATTTATTCATGACGAAATCATGGTAAATATCTTTCTGAAATACTTGGTTTAGAGTCCTCACTAGAGGAAGTACACTTCACAGAAGAAAAAAGTTTAATCTGATCTGTTATTAATTATTAGTGAATCTCTTCTGGCTTCTAGTGACTAGAAATCTTTCGACAGAATCTCTTTCAATGGGATACTTATTATCCCCCACCTTTTCCCCTTAAACTTAAACTTTTAAGTATTTGCTTTCTTTAAATTTATTTCATAATGAATTAAATTGATCACATCCAGTATTCCTTCCTTTGCTATTATGATGCCCAAAATGACAAATTTTATCTTAAGTGCCTGTTAAAAATTGTAAAGTTTAATATAAAGAAAAAAATATGGATGCTTCCAAAAGGAAATACACTCACAGTGACAGGCTGGTACTCAAATCTCTGTTCTGACAGACTCAGATACAAAATTGTTTAATTCTACAAGCTTTCCTCCTCTTTCATTCATTTGATTCAACAAATCTGATACACTGGCTTCAAACAAATCAAGAGTTAAAGCCAACGTAACTTAAATGTTTATTGGTAACATATACTTTATAAGAATACATGTTAAGTTTAATAATAATTAGAAAAAAACTTTTAAAATTATTTTCTTTGCAAAGATGCTTTGTCCATCTAATTATATAGACTGAGGACAGCTCCATAAAATGCTTACTGCTAGAACAATTAGATAAGGGATAGTTTACAGTCCCTTTTTACCTGACATTCCGTTTTACACCTCTACATATACTTTACATAAGGTTTGTTTCAACTAATTTCTTAATACTGGGCATTTAATATGTTATATTAATACGTTAATAAGTTACTGAAAAGATCTGGTAACCACATATAAAATTTTCAAACACAAGTGGAGGGGAAAAAAAGACTGAAACACTCTAAAATGTTAATGGTATTAGGTGGGATATTTTCTTTGTTTTTTAATTTAAATTTACCTAATTTGCATTGATTTTAAAACGAAAAAAATAAAATTCATGGATTAAAAATGGAAAACTTTGTGTCTGAGACACAAAAATGCATTTCTCCAACTTGATTTTAAATATAATAAATAAGTAGAATCGTTATTATCAGACACAATTTGTCCATGGAGTAAATCTTGTCTTTGAAGTTAATAGTTACGTTTAAATCAATGGCTTGAAAATCTTTAATACACCTTTTCAAAATTACTACAACAAAATTTTAAAAATATAAAATTTTGCCCTTTAAAATCTTTATAACTGAAGCCTTTGTGCATATAAAATCCAAATCTTAAGAAATTACAGTCTTAAATATATTTTTTGACATCTGTGCATTAAAGAAAGCATCCCTTTAACTACTGATATATAATTTACTCCCATGTTAATTCTGTTAACTTTCCAGAGAGTCAAATCCTTTGAAACCCAAATGTTTAAACAATTTTCCACTTGCTTAGAGGAATTTATAGAGACAAGACAGACCTGGCATTAATACAAAATATCCCTAAGACAGGAGTTTTTAAAATTTTCATACCTACTTCTTCCTACATTTCTTTACCTTACTACATTTTCCCACAAATGCGCCAACTTTCCTCCTAGTTCTAGAAAATGCTTTACAAAACACATAAGTGCAAATATGAACTGTTACTATTATGGATGAAATTACTTTCAAATTAACTACTTATGTTTCTATGTGCATTAAGAAAATTAAGAAAACAGAATATAATAATACAGCAAACAGTAGTTTAAACGTCATCTGCATTATTTCACACTTTTTATTTATGTCACCAGCCCCTAGTTCTGTTACCATTTGCTGCCAGCAGAACTACTTTTCTAATTTCTGACGACTCATTCTATAAAGTATGCCCTAATTTATTCTTCACCTAAGACTAACTCCCTTACAATTTCCAGAGGTCTATCCTTCACTCAAAACTTTTCACTTTAGAAGCCAGGCTGCCTCTCTCATCAGGGCTTTTAAATCCTTCAGTTCCACTTATTACAACAGGTCATTTTCTATTCCTCACCTCCCTTTTGGTTAACAACTACAATCAACCTTCAATTCTTTCGTTTTCCCTTGCTCAAGAAATAGGGCAGGATGTGATTTTAGGAAATGCCAAATATTTTATCCATGCCATTGCTCTACTTTACTAGCATAGGACACAGGTTTCAGAAATGCTTTTATTATGTCTCATTTAAGTAAACTTTGTGTCTGCCCAAAGTTGGCCATAAAAAATTTTCATGAATTAAATAGTTCCTCCTAGACTTTAACTGAAGAAATAAAAACTGGTTCCAGGATATAAAATCATTTGATTAGAAGAAAAAAAATTATCCCATACATTGTGTATTTTATCTATATCTATTTTTCTCCCCACAAAGTTGTAATGACTAGATCTATACACAAGCATGGGATTAAAATGGAAAATGTCAACATTTATAAAGTCTCTAATCAATTTTAAAATTTTAAGTGTGAATATTAATTAGCAAATGAAATATAAATGCCTATAAAAGCGTATCTTAAGTTTTAAACACTGATTGCATCTATTCTACTACTAGGGATGAGTCACAAACTTACCAAACTTTATTATTCTTAAACTGTGGCAAATTCATTCCCAAGTACACATTATAGTGCACCTGCCACCATGCTTCAAATATACAAAAGTTGTTTAGGGAGCACTCTCCCTTCATAAGCAGTATAGTAGACAAAGACTGGCTGCTCACAAAACTTCATTACAGCCACATGGGGGTGTGGACTGGGCTTAGGCAGCCTCTGACAGTACTCAGCCAAATCTCAGAACTGCCATTTCTACACCGTGTGACCTTGGACAAATGACAACACCCCTCCAGTTTATGTAAAGACATATATAAAACACCTAACCCTTAACCTGGTATCTGGTTAGTATTTAATGAGCAAATGCAGGATTCCTTTCCTGTCCTTCCCTTGAACTGTCTCCCCTGGATTACTTCTTAAAATAGCATGTAAAAACTAAAGATATCCTTTGAACAAACTTAGGATTCAGGATCAACAAAATAATTTACAGAGCCCCTCAGCAGCTAATAGATATTGTTTCCAAACTGACAGAAAAATCAGATCAAGCAACAAAACAATAAAAATGGTGTTAAAACCAGACTTTTTTGCCTTTTTCTTTAAACAGCTTTGAGCTGTAATTCCTATACCATAAAACTCACTCATTTAAAGTGTACAGTTTAGTGGTTTTTACTATATTCATATAGTTATACAACCATAAACACTAATTTTAGAAAATTTTCATCACATCTCAAAGAAATTCCATATCCATTAGCAGTCACTTCCCATTCCTTCCCCATCCCTCAACTAATAATCTACTTTCTATCTCTATGGATGTGCCTATTTTGGGTATTTCATATATCCAAAACCCACCTCTAACTTATAAAATATGCTCTTAGATTTATTAAACAATGGTTAAGGTCTTTATGGATTTGAACGTATCTCCAATTGAACTCCAAACTTGGCTGTTCTTTCCAAAGTGATTTATCATTTAGCGTCTCTCTCTTAATTAAGGTGAACTAGGTAATATATGACCATAAAAATTTAAAGAGTATTTTACCATTTCCTAAAGGCTTAAAAGCCATATTACCAAAAATTTCCATATTATAGGTTTCCTTTAAGCAGGGCATTATAATTCGACATCAGCTAAAACTAAGCTCTGACAAAAGGAGAAAATAAAGTGGAACAGTCATGATAATGTACATAAAGATATAACGGAGATATTGCAGAGGGAGATTTACAGATTATGGGGTTGCTTAACCATTGCTCTTCAACGTAATAACACACCTAGAGTGGGGCAATGGAAGTCCACCCAGCGGAAAGCAAAAAGTGGGTCTCTAAAAACTCTACATACAATAATAAAACTGAGAATTCTTTTATCATCAAACACCATCAATTCTAAGTATCAGGGATAAAACATTCCTTCCCCTAAAATATTTTGTTGACCAAGATTCTTAAGTTTTAAACTACTGCTGTGGTTATTGATGAGTTTTAATATATAAGCATCAAATCTGTATATTTTTATCATGTATCTTTTAATAAGCAATCTATTCTAAGTGGAAATTCATTAGAAAACCCTCCAGTTATGTGGTCAATGTGCAAAACATGCAAATTCACTACACCTGTTCATTTGGAGAATCACTACAAAGAGGTTCAGGATAGCCTGCACCCTCCTCAGGCTCAGTTTATGTCTCCAATTCTGTGGTTCACACACACACACACACACACACACACACACTTTTAAACAGTGCACTTAAAGTATGATAGCTGTGTGCAATTCTTCTTTCCTGACATATCTTTTTTCTGGTATAAATATTTACAAACAGCCAGAATCAGCCTTTAACAAAGGAACACGAAGCTTGAAGATCCATGAACAAAAATTACAGAGATTGCCATTACTGTTCAACAAAATATAAGGAAGTGAACATTTACACATAATTTCAAAAATGTTTATCAAATATAATAGAAACCTATATTGAAATTTCGAGTGAAAACACTTTAGTGAAATTTTTTTTGTCCCAGAGGACATTTGAAAGTCACTAGAATCAATCCTGAAAAGACATGGATAGCATTGTGATTTCTAGAATTTACTGTGAAGTGAACTTTTTCTAAATTTCTGCCGAAGTAACCTTATGTTTAAGACTTTCCAACTATCTGTATATCTGCTGCTTTATGTACAACTTTTTGTAATTAGAATTAATGAGAAGTGTTTTTCAATCAATTATGGGGGAAGATAAGATTGTTAAATCTGACCATAACTGTCTACTGAACTCAAATACGTGAAAATCAACTGTGACAGTCATTGACAAATATGCAGAAGTTAAGGCTTAAAAAGAAACCAGAATATTACTATTCATTATTGTGACAGACCAGTACATAGATAAGATTTTCTACTTTTATTTTAAAAAGTATTTATGAAATTTAAATATATTAACCAACTTCTACTCTCTGTTGTAATATTTATGTGTAAATGGTATAAAGTTCAAATTTCTTTCTTGGTCAATTTCATGATTATTTCTGAAAATAATTTTGTTGTAGAATAAGGAGTGTGTTTAAAAAAGGAAAGAAACCGTTCTGTTCTGGGTGTCGAATATGCTAGGTACACTACTGCTCTATGGTCTCTTCCAACTGACCCACATGGATTTATACCAAAAATCACAAATTATCCAAACAGAAATTATCACTTTCAAGAGGTACTCGGATGGCCTTTCACCTTTCACTGAGCTCTGCTACTTTTCTTCCTCTAAGCCTTGGCTTCTAATTCTTAACTCCACTCTAGAGTTACACTGAATTTCTTGCTGAATTCACTGCTAACCTGTACAATACTTCATTTGTATTCAAAGTTTCTAAGTATTTAATCTATGACTTCACAAGCACCAATAAAGAGCTAACTATAAAGCAATGAAATGTAATCATTAAACCATGCAAATACTGAAAAGAATGAAGGTGACAGGAGCATAATAAATTATAATATTGCTTGGAAAATCTAGTTCTCAAAAAAAAATCATGACAATACATTGTTAATTACACTTAATATTAACACAGAAAGGTAGACGTGTCTCTTCTAGATTAAGTTCCTCAACAGATCTTGATAAAGCCTGATTAATACAAATTTAACAATTACCAACTCTACCAAAACTTCAACTGTTAATAGGTAAGCTTATTCTATACACTACCTGATAACACAGTACACGTGTTTTTAGCTTATCATTAAAGTTGTATGCTGTTGCTCTGAGGTATGCTTAAAAAAAAAAGATTCGGCATATTATTTCAAAAAATGTTATCAATAACACTAGAGGTTCATCATTTATGTAACAACCTTTTCCCTATCATGTTATCAAGGGACCTTTTAAATGTTTTGAATATGTACAGACATGCATAGAAAAGTTACTTGATATACAACTCAATATTAAAAAAACAAACATCCCAATCAAAAAATGGCAGAAACCTAAATAGACATTTTTCCAAAGACATACAGATGTCTAACAGGCACATGAAAAGATGCTCAACAACACTAATTATTAGAGAAATGCAAATCAAAACTACAATGAGGTATTACCTCACACTGGTCAGAATGGCTATCATCAACAAGTCTACAAATAATAAATGCTGGAAAGAATATGGACAAATGGGACCCCCCCGCACACTGTTGGCGGGAACGTAAAGTGGTGGAGCCACTATGGAAAACAGTATAAAGGTTCCTTAAAAATCTAAAATAGAACCACCAAATGATCCAGCAACTCCACTCCTGGGTATATATCCAGAAAAAATGAAAATTTTAATTTGAAAAGATACATGCACCCCTGTGTTCCTAGCAGCACTGTTTACAATAGCCAAGACATGGAAACAACCCAAGTGCCTATCAACAGATGACTCACTTAAGAATGTGACACACACACACACACACACATATATTTATACACACACACACACACACACACACACACACACAATGGAATGTTAATCAGCCATAACAAATGAAATATTGCCCTTTGCAGCAACACGGGTGAACCTAACGAATGTTTAGTGAAACAAATCAGAGAAAGATATCATATGATACCACTTATGTGAAATCTAAAATACAAATGAATCTATATACAAAACAGAAACAGACTCAGATATAGAAAACAAACTTATAATTACCAAGGGGGTAGGGGGTGGTGAACAACTGAGGAATAAAGGATTAACAGATACAGACTACTATACATAAAATATAAGCAACAAGGTTTCACTATATAGCACAGGGAATTATATCCAGTATATTGTAATAACATAAAATGGAATATAACCTGCAAAAAAAACCCTGAAATCACTATGCTGTACAACTGAACTAACACAATATTGTAAATCAACTATACTTAAAAAAAAAAATTTCCTGAAATGCTAGGTAAATTATATTCACTCGAGATCCATGGTAGAGCAGAGCAACCTATAACTTGTACTTGGTAAAAACCACTGCCACCAACAAAACACTCCCACAAAAACACACATATACAAAAACCAACTACCATTTTGTCAACTTTTTTGGGTCAGCTGTTTATTAGGTACTTTTGTCTCCTGAATTGTTTCACAAAAATTTACAAGCCAACTTTTCCATTATTCTAGTTTTTCTCTGAATCATTCCTTATTATACGTGTATGTAACTTTTTCTGAGAAAAAAAAAAAAAAAAAAAAAACTAAACAAAATGATAGACCAGGAAGAGGGATACTTTCAACAAGAACATCAGTGATAAATCCTGCTAAAGAAACCCTTGAAAAGTCAGCTTTATTCCACTCACCATAAAGCCAGCTCTCTGCTGTTTTTGGAAATAAGCAATTCTCTGAGAGTCAAAAGCAAAGGAATAAAACTATAACTAACTTTTAATATTCTGAACTTCTGTGATTAATAGTGTAACATGGCCAATTTTACTTCAACTGTTGCCCTGGTCCTCTACATCTCTTCCACATAGTGAGAACCTTGTTTCAACTCTTTGTCCACTTATTTCGATAGACCTCTCAAAGGAAGGAATGATCAAAAATAACGAGATTAACATTACAGGCTAAAAAAAAAAAATTACCCTCATCATATGATCTAAATTCTAGAAGACAATTACACCTAGTAATCAATAAGTGAAATATGCAATAGTCCATACAGCACAATTCCAGTGGGAATAGGAAGGGTGGCAAGCTCCCCAATAAGATGTGGAACTCAATTCTTCCTTCAGGATAACAAGGTTCAAGGTTGACAGCCCAAGTGGGTAAGAGTAGCAACATCAATTCATACAAAGTACTCATAAAGCTTAATTTCTGCCTGATTTTAAAGATAAAGACAAATATAAAAGTACTTATATTTTCTTCCTTCCTTCCCCTCAAACTAGCTTATCCATAAGCACACCACCTCAAAGCTGTGGCTCTCAAAAAATAATTCCAGGATCCCTGGGGGGCCTGAGTTCCTTTTAGTGGTCTGTGAGGTAAAAACTGTTTTCATAAAGACATTTCTTGCCCTTTTCATTCATTTTCTCACAAGTATACAGCAGACTTTTCTAGAGGCTACCTGATGTGTGTAAATACAAAAGACTGAATGAAGAAGGAAGTACAAGAATCCAGGTTTTATTAAACCAGTTTAAATGAGATTTGCAAAAATATAAAATCATGTCATTCTTCTAATTTTTGTTTTGGAAATGCTGTTTTTCATTAAAAATCTTATTTATGTTAACATGTAATGGATTTATTACTTTTAATAAATACATTTCTCAGTTTAAATTTCTGATATGCTAAGTATCAATAGATATAACCTATGGACACAAAAGCTCTCTGTGGTCTTTAAGAGTTTAAAGGAGTCAAAATTCAAAAAGTTTGAGAACAGCTGTCCTAGAGAAACTTACACAGAGACATGTTTGAGAAAGTTCACTGCAGTGTTTGTCAGCAACAAGTGAGAAACAAATGTTCATCAGCTAGGGAACCACATAAATAAGATTTATTCAAATGATAACATAACTACACAGCAGTCAGAAAGAACTAAAACATAATATATAGTATTAATAATGTTTAAGCAAAAAACCACATTGCAGAATATGTACAATATACACACGTGTATCAAAACAGACTATTATATATATAGTATATAGACCACAAAGATTGATACTAAATTCATGATTTGATTGTTTCTGACTGGGGTAGGTGGAGGGGTGGGAAAAGAACTGGAGATAAGAGGGAAGGAGGACTTTATAATATTTTATTTTTTAAAATAAAAACAAAATAATAACAACTGTCAATTCTTGTTATATTTTCTTTGCACTTTTCTTGTACTTTAATTAAACGTCTTAAAATCATAGATGTTGCAAAAAAAGGTGGGAGAGAGATTCTTTTGGATTTAGAGGACTGATTTAGAGGCTAACACTGCAATCACTGGATTAAAAAAAACCCCAATCTATAACCTTTATCCATTCAACACATGAAATACTAAACTCTTCACATTAGGTTGTGTATAAACATGGAACACAATTAAGTAAGCACTGATTTTTTTCACTCATCTTTTCATCTTTTACAACACTGAACACAGTGTCTTGCCATAAAAGTCCTATCAAAATGTCTTTAATAACCTCACCTATTTTAATCTTCCTTCCTTTCTGTATCAGGAATATACTGACCTTTTACAACTATGCTTCTGATCTGTTCCTTTCCTCTCATCCACAATTTTGCCTGTTACTGCTTTAAACTATGTTTTTCTGCACAACTCCTTCAACATGCTCAAACTTCTACACCTAATAGAGACTAGAGCTTGAACACTATTTAGGTTAAGACCTTATATATACACTATATAAACATACGAAAGGCCTACCACCAGTGCTTAGTACACCATTAATTGGTCTTCCTTCCATTCATCCTTGAAGCAACTTTTCCTTTCAATTTCTCACAAGCAAACTTCTTAAAAAAAGCAAACAAACAAACCAAAAAATCCCAAACCACACAACAAAAAACATCTACATTTGCTACTTATTTTCTTATCTCTCCCAGCACTATTCAATCTTAAACTACAGATCCCATTACCCTCAAAAAAGTTAGTGGCCTTTTTCTTAAGTCTTAACCCATGACCACTCCTCTGGTATTATAAAGAATATTATCTTCAGGCAGTAATTAAGATGGAATCATCTGCATTAAAATCTCAGTTCTGCTAGTAGTATGCCCTTGGGCGAATTTTTATCTAACTTCTTTGAAAATCAGTTTCCTCATCTATAAATGGATGTCTCTGCAAGGCTGTGGGAGTATTATATTAGATATGTATACATAAAGTGCCTGTCATGCTATCGATGCTTATTAAATATTAATTCCTTTTCTCTCCCCCTCTCAATTTTCTCCACCACACATCTGAGAGTGACTCCCCATGTCTCCTCCATCTCTTGCTTGTGTCCAAGTTTGAGTCCTACATGACCAGCTGCTTGCCAAAAACTTCTGCATTACTGTTTCACTCCAATCAACCTGTTCAAAAACCAAACATTTTCCCCTTTACTAAATATACTTTTGACAACTGCTTGACATGTTAATGGCATCATCACTCTCCCAGCACTTAGAATGTAGGGGCAAAAGGGCAAAAAACCTAGCAGATGTCAGGACTATATATCCTTCCGGTCTACATCCTTCCCCTCCTCTCTATTCCCTCTATGGACATGCCAAGTTCAGATTCTACTTTTCTCCTATCTCAGTCCCCAATCTGTCAAATTTCCCCAAATCTCTGCCTTCTATAAAACATACTACAAATCAAGCAGCATTTTGATTATATCACTCCACTACTTAAAACTTTATCCATAGCCTTAAAAAAAAAAAGATTTCAAACACATTAGACAGACATGAAACTTGTCAGGTCCCCAAACTACTTTAACCATCCTTACTTCCCAGCAGCCTCTGGAGTCAAACTAATGTTCCTTATTTCTCACCACTGTTGCCCTTGAATCACTTCTCCTACATCTTTGGAAATCCTGAAACTGACACTTCTTCTCTCAAGTCTGACCCCTCCCAAAGGCCATCTTACAGCAGTTTATAAGGGCCCCAAAGGAAGCTGTTCCATCACATATTAGTTACCTGTCAAAGTTTTGTGTCCTCTATTAGTTTAGGTTCCTAGGAGACAGAGATCCTCAGTAGTAATGCCATTGTATTCAGAACAGGGGTTTGCAGCTGAGCAGGCACTCAACAGTTTGTAAAATGAAGATAAGATTTGGGAGATTTGAGCTTACAGGAAACGAACTAATCAATAACATTTCCTGAATGGGGACAATTAACTGAGAATCAAATCACTACAATCAGGCAGGCACAAGGAGAGGGATTTTGAAGTCAGACTAAATTCTCCAGAAAGTTTTTTCAGAAGAAAGTCTGGCAGAAGAGAGTTGAAATTGGTAACATAAACCTAACATAACGCAATTTGCACTTGATAAAGACTAGAAATGGAAATGAAAATTATTCGAGGAAAATAATCAATGATAAGAAAATTCTCAGTTTGTACATTACCATTTTCCTTTTTCCAGGAGTCAATATCATTCCTAATTTTGGCTTTTCAACGTAAAAACTACTGATCATATTTTTCTGGAATTAACATAAGACATTTTGCTTAATAATGTGCTTAATGTCAACTTTCATAATGCCTAAATCAGAACTAAATACTTCTGATCTTAAGAATACACTAAAAATCCTTCTCTTCGTTTATTAAGTTGCCATTAAAAATATTTTAAAAGTCTTTATCTGGAGAAAGAAATATACTTATCTTTTACAAATTGTACCATTTGTATAAATTCTCATTCATTCAACAAGTATTTGGGAAGCATCTGCTATGCTGTCGGGAGGAAGCAAAGAACAGAAACTCCCTGCCTTCATGGAGTCAACATTTCAGTGTATTCTGCCTTCAGGAAACAAGTCAACTTCCAGCCCTGAAATCTTTGGGGCACTATTACAAATTCTCTAGCCATCAAAAATCAGGAAATATTATTTCACCATTCCGAAAATAATCACTACTGAACTTTGCAAGACACTGTCCAACTTCTGCAGTTAATACATTTTATGTATTAGTTGAAGACAAATCATTTCTAGGATAATTAATAAGGCAATAAACGGTCCTAACTGCAGTGCTACTGGAGAGTACGATACTATGGCACTGTAAATTGGAAGTTATAGCACTCTAATTCTGACACAAGTAAAACTACTAAGTCTGACTGTGAGATGCAGCAAGTTTCTAACACTGTCCCGGGACATCTAGCACTACTACATCTGAGTTTGTCAATGCTGGATTTATCTTTAGTATTTGGAAAAACAATATAATCCAACTCAACCCATGACAATTGTTTCCACTCATTAACTACATTTTACTCATCAATGGTCAAGACCCCTCTCCCCAAATCGATTCTAAAAAACAGAATGTGTGGGCTCTAGCCTCAAAAACAGCACCTGGAATGATTTGAGATAAAACCATAGAGCTTTAGGGAGGCAGGCAGCTTTGTTCCCGGTTTTGGGACGTTTTCACATGTAAATGTTTCTAAAGAAGGGAGCTGAGGATTAACTACCGCGGGAAGGGTGCGAGGGTGGGGGACTGGAGGCCAAAGCCGGATCTCTAGCGGACTAAGGCAGAGCAAACACTTCACTCCCATTTAACTTTTTAGGTGTCACGTTGGGGCCACAGAGCCCGTAACGGGCTTGTGTTCACGACTGGGTATGATAAGGAGCCACCTCCACTCCGTTTATTAATCCTACTTCCCAAATGTAGGAATTCCGGGGGAAGGGGATGAACACCCTCTCCAACTCCTCTCCGACCTGGAATCAGAGTCCGGCCACCGTTGCGCGGCGCGGCCCGAGCAACAGGAGAGCCGAGGCCGCTGCTCCCGCAGACCGGCGACCGGCAGATGCTCCCGCTCTCCCGTCCCCCACCCCCCACGCCCGCCCGCGCTTCTTTCTTAGCCTCCTGAGGGCTCCCGGCACTGGGAAGCCAGTAACGGAGCTGGAAGCAGAGAGCGAGAGCGCCCGGACCTGGAAGGGGGCGAACTTAGAAGCACCGGCGCCTACGCGGGCTGGAGGAGACCGGAAGGGGGCGAGAGGGGCAGACCGAGGTCGCCGCCCAGGGGTGGGCGGTGGGGGAGGGGTGTGGGGTGTGGGGTCCGCTCCCGCGGCGGCCGCTACCTCCCCGGGGCCACAGGCCGCTCCGCGCAGGCCCCGTCGCCCCGGAACCGGGGCAGGAAGCGTCCCCACCCCGACCTAAGCTTTAAACCTCCGGTGGCGGGAGAAACGACGCCCAGACTCCCGCGGCAGGCCCGGCGCCCCCTGTCCTAAGCACCCCTCACCTCTTGGTTGAAGGCGTTGACGGCGTCCATGTTCGCGCTGCGGCGGCGGCTGCTCCGGGCCCGCCGGTCACATAGACCTCGCGCCGCGGCGAAGCGGGGCCGGGGAACCGGCCGGGCCTGGGGGGGCCGGAGGCGGCGATAAGCTGCGGAGCTGAAGGCCGGGCAGGAAGAGGCTGCGGCCGAGGCAGCAGAGCGGGCGGACGAGGCAGAGGCAGAGGCGGAGGGGTGGCGGGCCCCCTCTCAGTCCCGTCCGGAGGATGAGGAAAAAGAGGCAGCGGCGGCGCTGGGCTCCAACATGTCCGTTTAGTGGTGGCGGCTGCGCTCTGCGTCTCGCTGACACGGCCCCCCGCGCCCTCACGCACTGGCCCACACTGGCCCGACCGGCAAGCGGGCGGGCCTCTCTCTCCCTCTAGCCAGCGGGATGGCGGCAGCGGCCCGAGTCCACGCCGCGCGAGGCACCCTGGGATGGCTCGGGCCTCCAAGCGCTTCCTGTGCCCGGCTCCCGCCCCGCCCGGCCCCGCCCCCGCCCCGGCCGTGGTGGCCCCGCCTCCGCCCCGCCCCGGTCGCGCGCGCGCGCGCCACCCGCCCAACCACTGGCACGTGACGCCGGGACGCAGAGCGCTTTCCCGCCTGCTGGGGCAGCGGGCCGGGGAGACTACTTGGCTCCGAGTCTAGGTTCCCGCGAGGGGCGCCGGAGAGCGCGGGATCCCAGGGTTGGGAGGCTGGCACTGAGAGCGCCCGCGCTACGCGCGTCCCTGCCCGACGCTGTGTTTCCCAATGGCTTTTTGTGTGCCATTCCGCCCAGGCAGGCCGGGGCTGGCGGGCTCGGAGCCACTTGCTCTCCGCTGCCTGGAACAAAGGGTTTAGAATTTGACCTCAGCCCGCTGGGCGTGCATTTGCAAGCCCTTGTGCTGCGTGTGCCGATGCAGCCCTGTGTCTGCCCCAATTGTGCGAGTTAATTCTGCGTGAGCTGAAGCCACAAGAAGGACGTGCAGACACTGGATATCCACGCAGGCCTAAAGAACGCCTGTGCAGCCCTGTGCTGCAGGAGGAGTGGATTCGCTAAACCCTGATTTCGATTCCCCAGACCACGTTGTTTCCTTTTCAGTGGTAACAC
The DNA here is from genome assembly GCF_009834535.1 of Camelus ferus. NCBI lineage: Eukaryota > Metazoa > Chordata > Mammalia > Artiodactyla > Camelidae > Camelus > Camelus ferus. The sequence continues at coordinate 11,654,787 of NC_045696.1, read as the reverse complement.
TTTGCCCTGATTCACTTCCCCTGAGTACCTACTGTCTGCCGGCCACTGTGCTGAGTTCTGGCAATATGGAAATTAGAAGATAATTTTTCAATTTTTCTTCCTGCAGACAGCTCGGTTTAGTGGGGAAGGACAGGCAGATGAGCGCATAATAACTAAAGCGTGGCAAATGTTAGGGCAGAGACCCTGGGGAAAAAAGAAGAAAGATAATCATCTGACTGGAAGTCCAAGAAGGCTTCTCAGAGGAACTGGAACCCGAGCTACATCTGGAAGAAGCAAGAGTGGTTGGAGAAGACACTCGGACTTGAGCTTGATGAGTACTGTGGCATTACCCAAGGAGGACCAGCTGGAGCTCAGGGAGTGGTGTGGACTGAGACCAGGCTCTGAAGAGTTTGTGCCCTTACTAGAAGTTTGGATTTTGTCCCCAAGGCCGTGGGGAGCAATTGAAAGATTATAAGAGGAGGATGCTGTCATGGAATGTGCTCTTTACCCAGAAAGGAGTAGAGTAGCATGAGTGGAGTCAGGAAAAGAATAGCCTTAGTCCTTGGGGATGCTGAGGGATTAAGGCAATGGAATAGAGGAGAGACAAGGTCAGATACTTAAGTGGAATGGATGGGCTGGGACACAACTGAGGTTAAGGAAGAGGGAGGTGTCAAGGAGGATGCTCTAGGAGGTTCTAGCTTGGATGAAGGGCATGGGTGGTGGGTTTCTAAGTTCGGAAGTATGTGGTAGGAAGGAATAGGTTTAAATGAAGGCAGAATAATGGTTCACACTTGTAGATTGTTTACCATGTGCCGGAGTCTAACTGACATGCTATTCTGTGTTATTTCAGTTAATCTTCATAATGGGCTTCTGTATGAGGCGGCTATTGGTAATGGCCCTGTTTTATAGTTCAGGGAGTGGGGCCCAATTCGGTTAACTGACATGCCCAAGGCCAGAGGACTTCCTTCTGGGGCCTGTGGAGTCTGAGCTTCCCCTGGGGCAAATAAGTGAAGATGTCTAGGAGGCAGTTGGGTAAACACATGTGGAGTCAGGGGAGATGGCTGAGAGGAGGTGGAGATCTGCGAGTCATTAATGCACAGCATGGTGGGAGGAGCTGAAACAGACAGGGGAAACAAGCCTGGGAACGCAGGTGTGTGAGGAGTAAAGAAGCTGGAGTGAGAAGAAGTCAAGAAAGAGCATGGGAGAAGTGGTCAGCCTCATCCAGATGCTGAAGCCAGAACTTAGCAAGGTAAAGATTGGAAAGTACCTGGTAGCAACCAGGCCTTCAGCAGGGACTTTGGCAGGAGTGGAGAGGGCAGAAGCCAAACTGATGTGCATTCGAGTAGGGAAGGCAGCAGAAGATTCTTCACAGACTTGATTGTGAAGGCAAGTTTGTGAGTGCTCCAGGCAGAAGCTGTATAATGAAGGAAGAGTGTGCTTGTTTCTTTCACGATATGTGAAGTACACTCGTAATTATTTGTTGAAGGAACAAAACAAAATAGATCCCAAATATTCTTTTGGGCCCATCCCTCATCTATTTCATATCTCTACCTTTTAATCTCAGCTCAACTACCATTATGTTTGGGTTTTTTGGGGAGAGGGGTGGGTAATTAGGTGTTTTATTTTTTTGGAGGAGGTACTGGGAATTGAACCCAGGACCTCATGCATGCTAAGCATACATTCTATCGCTTGAGTTATACCCTCTACATCAACTACCATTATGTTTTTTAAACCCATTTTGCTTCTGTAAGAGTAGTAGCCATCCATAGGACCACCAGCACTGCATTGGAAAGTACAATTCTTTGTAGATGTACCCCTTGGCTTTTCTGGGTATCTGTTGTCTACCAAATACTGTCCAAGATCCCCACACCATGTTTCCAGCCTACTGCCAGGGCAAAACCTAAGTTTTGTCATTCCCTGGGCATGTCGGAGAATTGTCACAGCTTGGCCTTTGCTCTCATGTAAAATCCCTCCCTGTTCCTCCATGTAGGCAGGCCCATTGAACATCTGGTTGATGTTCAGATATTACCTCCTTTCAATCATTAATCACTTATCAGGCACCTACTTTGTGTTAAGCATTATGCTGAAAAGCTTTCTAACTCTCCTCCCATCCAGACTCAACATCTCCCAGCATATGCTTCCATGATCCTGCTAATAGCAGATATGACCTTGTATTGCTATTAGAAGGGGGGAAAAAAAGTCTGCTGTGCCTTTCCTCTCCCTTTCTATGAACAGTGGCAGAACTTAAAAATGGGCCCACAAAGCCTGATGGAATTCCTTGTCCCCCAGTTCATATTTGCAGTCTTCTTTCCTCCTGTGAGTCAGGGAAATGGATTTTGACTTAGGAAATTTGAAGTCTTGAGTAGAGATAGGAAAGAAGGGCTTGGGGGACAGGTGGAGAGTTCAGGTTTAATCGTTTTGCATTTGGGACCTCAATGCTTTATGGCTGTTGAGCTCTGTAATGGCTGTTGAACTGAGGGGATGATGGCTTGGAGGAGAACATTTTCTGTGCACCATCCTGTTAAGATTTGAATGTACGAGGAACAAGATGTGATGTCTAATATCCTTGTGTTTGAGATAGATAATTTAGATTATCTAAATTAGATTAATTTAGTTCTTTTCCTGGATAGGGTTGTTTGGTTTATATGTTGGTAGTTGGTTGGGGCATATGTGTTATCAGCTAGGCTTTGGGTGCCTTGGCTGCATTTTCTACCATGTTTCTGTTCAGAAGATGGCAGCACCTCTGTCTGCTTTGGGACATTTGGCAGCCATCTGCATAGCTGCTACCAGATTTCCATCTCTATCTTGCCCGGCAGACAAGTCAAATCCTCCAATAGGACATTTTGGTCAGATAACAAAAACTCACGAGGACTGTCCTTCATGAGCAGACCTTGAAGCAGTAGGAATGCAGCCTATTAAAAGGATGGCTGGAGGATCATAAATACATGCAACTGAGAAAAATCAGCAAGACATTTTATTCACTTGCAAACTAGCCTTCTCTCAAAGAACAAAGATTTAAACAGATTCATGTGTTCGTAATGTGGGTGTGGAAATAGACAGTTCTGAGCCATTCCAAACAGACTTGTGTTTTTAAAGAGAGTGGATGAAATCAATCTTCAGAGGAAAGAAAAAATGGCATTCAAAAAGTATTATTCTGGTTAATTCTGTGCCCTTTGCATGTCAACTCATTCTCTTGAGAGGAATGCTGGCTGTGGTCCACAGGTGTGGAGAATACAGAAAGAGAGCATTTCCTGAAGAGCCCAGGAAAATATTCATAGATAAGAATTCTAGAGAAAGCGAGTTCTTTCTAATGCTTTATCCCTTATACTTTCTGGAGCAAGTATAAACTAATTACAGTGTACAAGACTCCTCCTTTCTTCTTGGTCTGCTTTCCTTCTCTGGCCAGCTTCCTCACCTTCCTGAAATTTCAGCTGACACCTCTGGGATCCCTCTCCCTCCCCACTTACAGATCTGAAATCTCTCCTGGTTTACAACTGCATTTCCAACTCCCTGCTGGAAACTTCCACATGGTTGTCCCCTTCTGTCCCCAAGCAACCCACCTGATTCTTTTTGTGTCAGTCTCTATCTCCATGCCCTTTATGTTGTTGATGCTGAAATAGCACAGCAGACAATGAGGAAAACAGGAAGCAGAAGAAGGAAGAGCTCAGTGGCAGTTGAGGTGATGGGACTTTAGGGAATTTTCACTTTCTTCTTTATTTTTCAGCACTTTCTAGACTCCCTACAGAAGGCATGTATTACTTTTGTAATTGGAAAGAGGAAGCTCCTTAAAAAAAGAAATCATGCAGATTAAGTGTACAGCAAACCTGAAATGCTTTGGATAGATAATCTTAGCTATGACAGTGAGCATGTGAGCATGTGAGCATATAAGTAATGTATTAGTGTTCTCTAGAGAAATAGAACCTTTTGAATATATATATATATATGTGTATATATATTATACATATATATATACACACACACACATACACACACACATATATACTCTTTCTCTATATAAATATGTGTTCTCATACATATACCATTATATATAGTATATATAGTATTTCCTCCATATGTATATCTTATATACAGTTGATCCTTGAAAAACACAGGTTTGAGACAGATATGCAGATTTTTTTTTGATAAATATGCAGTTGGCCCTCCATATCTTTGAGTTCTGCATCCACAGATTCAACCAACCGTGGATAGCAAAGTTAATACATGATCCACAGTTGGTTGAATCCTTGGATGCAGAACCAGCAGATACAGAGGATGGACTATGGGACTTGAGCCTCCCCAGATATTGGTATCTGTGTGGCAGGTCCTGCAACTAATCCCCATCAGATACCAAAGGATGACTATATAGAGATTTATATATATATGGATTTATATATGCATACCATCTGCCATCTGCAGGCTAGAGAATCAAGAAAACTGGTGGTCAGTCCCAGGCCAAGGTCTGAAAACCAGGGAAATGGATGATGTAAATCTCCATCCAAGGGCAGGAGAAGATAAGATGAGCTGTCCCAGCGCTTGCTGTGAGGCAGGAAATAAAAAGAGCTAATTCCTCCTTTTTCCACCTCTGTTCTGTTCAGGCCCTCAGTGGACTGGATGATGCCCACCTGCACTGGAGAGGGCAGTCGATTTTGCTGATCCTGTCAATTCAGATGCTAATCTCATCCAAAACACCTTCACACACATACCTAAAAACCAGCTAATCTCAGCATTTCATTCGGTGGCCCTGGTAAGACACATAAAATTAACTATCACAAGTAACTACTAAAGGAAAACACTTTCTCCTAGCCATTTTCCAAAATTGAAGTTTTAAAATCAAGTCTTGACTGAAGTGAAATGTCACCTTTTAGGACTGAACCACCCCAGTCTAACATTTGCCCATTCATTCATTCATTCATTCATTCACAAAATACATACAAATGTCTACTGTGCAGGGCACTGTGCTAGGTATTAGGATTTCTTGGTGAGCAAAAATAGATACATTCCTTCCTCATGGAACTACTTCTCCAGAGTCCAACACCTGGCCCTGATGTTGAGCATTTTTTCGTATGCATATTGGCCCTTTATACGTGATCATGTCTTGTGAGAAGGAAGTTTTATTTTTTCCAGCCACTGTGTATGTCTTTTACTTACTTTTCCTGTCTGCACTGACTAGCCCTCCAGCGCAATGTTAAATAAAACAAGCGAAAGGTGGACATCTTTATCCTGTGTCCTACCCCAGGGGTAAACATTCTTTCACCATGACTTACATCGTTAGCTGTAGATTTTTCATAGACGCCCTGTAACAGGTTGAAGTTCCTTTCTATTAATTTCGTGAGAGTTTAAAAAAAAAATTCTTTTAAATCATGGGTAGGTGTCGTATTTTGTCAGATGCTGTGTCTGTGTCTATTGAGAGGCTCATATGGTTTTTCTATTTTATTCTGTTTTAGTGGATAAATTAAATTACATTGATTGGTTTTTGAATGTTAAACCAATCTGGCATTCCTGAATACACCCCACAGGACATGGGGTGTTACTCTTTTTATGCATTGCTGGATTCAATTTGCAAATATTCTGTCAAGACCACTTCCTTCTATGTTTATAAGTGATATTGGTTTGTAGTTTTTTTTTTTTTTTTCTTGTAATGGTTTTGGTGTCTGAGTACTCTTTCCTCATCAAATGATCTGAGAAGTGTTTCCTTCCTTCTCTGTTTTCTGAGTTTGTATAGAACTGATATTATTTCTTCCTTAAGATTTTGTTAGAATTCACCCGTGTAACCATCTGGGTCTAAAGTTTTCTTTTGGGGAGGTTTTTTTAGTTACTAATTCAATTTTATTTAAAGGTTGATGATTTATTGGCATAAAGTTTTTCATGATTTTCTCTCATTATCCTTTTAATATCTGTGATATCTCTTCTTTCAATCCTGATGTTGGTAATTTGAATGTTCTTAGAATTTTCTTGTTCAGTGTAGTTAGAGATTTATCTATTTTGTTGATCTTTTCAAAGAAACAGGTTTTGGTTTCATTGATTAGCTTTATTGTTTGTGTACTTTCTAGTTCATTGATTTTTCACTCCTATCTTTATTAATCTCTTTATTCTGCTTGCTTTGTATTTAATTTGCGCTTCCTTTTCTGATTTTTTAAAGTAGGAGCTTAGATCATTGATTTGAGACGTTTTCTTTTGTGGTATAAAACTTTAAATTTCCCTCTCAAAATTAAAAAAAATTTTTTTAACTTAATTTTAATTTTTTTTGAGGCGGAGGTAATTTGATTTATCTATTTGTTTATTACTTCTGCTGAAGGTACCAGGGATTGAACCCATGACCTCATGCATGCTGGTCATGCTCTCTGCCACTGAGCTATACCCTCCCCTTGTCCCTCTCAAAATTTTGTTGTGTTGTGTCTCCATTTCCACTTAGTTCAAAGTATTTTGTAATTTCTCTTGTGGTTTCTTTTTTATCCATGAGTTATTTAGAAATGCACTGTTTAAATTCCAAATATTTGGGAATTTCTCAAGTATCTTTCTGGTATTGATTTAGAATTTAATTACACTGTAGGCAGAGATTATACTTTGTTTGATTTCAATCCTTTTAAATTTGTTGAGACTGAAATCTATTTTGTCAGTTACTGATACAGCCACTCTAGCTTTCTTATGATTAGTATTTTCATGATATATTTTTTCATCCTTTTACTTTTAACTTGCATCCTCTCCAATCCTCCAATATTGCTGTCCCATATTTTACTTCTACATATGTCCACAATACATTAGTATTGTTTTTGCTTTAGGCAGTCATTTTTCTTTCAAAGACTTTAAAAACCAAGATAATGCTTTTTATATTTCCCACATATTTAACATTTCCAGTGCTCTTCATTCCTTTGTATAGATCCAAGTTTCCATCTGGTGTCAATTTCTTTCTCCCTGCAGAAGTTCCTTTAATAATTTTTTTAGTGCATGTCTGCTGTCACTGAAATCTCTCTGCTTTTGTTTATCTGAAAAAATTCTATACTTCATCTTTAGTTTTGAAAGATATTTTTCAGTAGGTATAAAATACTACATTTCAGGGTTCCCCAACCCCCAGCACTTTATACATGTTCTCCCATTGTTTTCTGGTGTGCATAGTTCCTCATAAGAAGTCTTCAATAATTCTTGTATTTGTTCCTCTGTCAGTAATTTGCCTTTTGTCCATTGTCTGAAAATTGTTGTTTCCTATATATTTTCCAGTTTTCAAAATTTATGTTATGGTAGAAGGGTAATTCTGAACCTTTGTTACTACTTCATCACTAGAAGCAGAAGTTTCTAGAAGCTTTTAATTTTTATGGAGTAAAATTTATTAATTCTTCCTTTCATATTTAAATCCTTTTTGTACTCTGGCTAAGAAATCTTTGCATGTCTAAGGTCATGAAGATATCTGCTATGATTTCTTCTATAAGCTCTATGGTTTTAATGTTCATATTAGGTCTCTGGTCCATCTCATGTTAACTTTTGTGTATATGTGAGATAGGGTTCAAGTTTCATTTTTTAAAATGTTGTTCCATCCTCATTTATTGAATAGCCTTCTTCCCCTCACTGAATTGCATTGACATCTTTGTGAATAAATGGCTGCATATGTATTTATGAGCTAACTTATTATTTTGTTCCTTTGGTTGCTAATACCATTGTATCTTGATTACTATAGTTTATGGTTGAAATAAATGTAAGTCCTTTAACTTTGTTGTTCTTCAGGGTTATCTTGGTACTCTAGTTCTTCTGCATTTCCATATATATTTTAGCTAAAGCTCATCAATTTGGAGAAGGAGTAAGCTCTACTGGTATTTTGATTGAAATGTTTGATTCTCAGTTAATATTCATGACCACAAATCTGAAGTGAACCCACTGCGAAATCCAGCACTCACACTACATTTCCTTTGTGAAGAAAGGAACTTATCCACACAGTTCTTCTTAGCTCTTATTTACCAGAACTGAGCCATATGTTCATCCCTAAACAAATGAAAAAAAGAATGAGATTCCCTATTTAAAACCAATCGAGCTTCATTCACTAGGGCTAGAATGTGGGTGACTTTCTTCATATTAAGAGATGTTTGCCTACTATTTAAACAAATAAATTCTATTAGCAAGATAGAAGGGGGAGGAGGGAGCTAAACTGTGGCTGCTGAGTGGACAACAAAGATTAACTGTTGTCCAAACAAAACACACCCCCTGTGTGAGTGTATGTTGTATGATTGTATACACATTCAGAAAATATGGAAGGATATATACCCAGTTGCTGGTACATGCTACATCACAGTAGGGTAAGGGGCCCTAATGTGGATGAAGGCAGGAGAGGAGGCAAGAAAAAAAAGTGCCCTAAAAATACATGGATCACATGTATGCATTTACATCAAATTCTGTACATTTGTGAATACATAAATCAATTAGAAGATTTTTAAAAAGTCATCTTTTGAGGCAAAATAGCAGCAGCATGGCTGAGTATCTGTATTCAAGCAAAAGACAAATAAGTGAAGGATGAGTGAATGATTAAATAAATGTCTGTAAGCAACCACAGTAGATGTTCCCTCTAAACGAACAAATAAAAACAAATCAGTAAACAGCCAAAATAGATGTCTTATTGTCCACATATTAAAAAGGTACATGCCACCAACCAGACAGTTACTCAGCCCTCACTCCTAGTACAGTTATCCACCAAATCTAACAGCTTGAATCTTTGATTTTTAAGTCCAAACACATTAAAGGTAGCAAAATAGGGAAGGAGGCTGCTGGAGCTAGGCTAACTGGGGCAACAAGAAGTGGCTGCTGAGAGGCTGGCAGTTAGGAAAGAGAAAAATCTGTAGAAAGCAGACACAAGAACTCATCAAGGCAAAGGGGAGGTGTGTCAGGGCCATTCATTTCATTTTAATTTTTTTAATGGAGATACTGGAGATTGAACCCAGGACTTCATGCATGCTAATCATGCACTCCACCACTGAGCTATACCCCCCACCCCCACTTCCACTCCAGCCCGTTCATTCTAAAGGAAACTAGTTCTGGGCCCCTCCAGTAGCATCTGTTTTACAGCAAGTCACAATAAGGCTGCTGTGTGGTCAGAGCCCAGGTGACAAGGAAATTGAAGGCGTGAGCCACTTCTTTGCTTAAGAAAGCAAGACAGCCTCTGATAAAATGGAGGGCGATGGCTATGTCTTTTTTTGAGAAAGGAACTAGAGCCAGTTCATCCTGTGACTTTAAAGGCACAGCCTTCATGTCTCTACTGGATGGGCCAGCTGGAGCCCGCAGCCATCTCTAGCTCAACGCGTTTGAAACATTTCCTGCCTCATTTTCAGTGAAGGTGCCAGTTTGTCATCAGCTACAAAACTGATTGTGAGGCCAATTCGCATTTTCAAGGGAAATGTCTGAGAAAGTGTTGCACAACTCATCCCCACTTTGAGATAATACAAGTGGTAAGGGTAACTCTCCTACACTGTTGGTGGGAATGTATTTTAGTGCAGCTATTATGGAAAACAGTATGGCGATTCCTCAAAAAACTAAAAATAGACTTACCCTGTGATCCAGCAATCCCTCTCCTGGGCATATATCCAGAGGGAACTTTAATTCGAAAAGATACATGCACCCCAATGTTCATAGCAGCACTATTTACAATAACCAAGACATGGAAACAACCTAAATGTCCACCGACAGATGACTGGGTAAAGAAATTGTGGTATATTTATACAATGGAATACTACTCAGGCATAAAAGAGAATAAAATAATACCATTTGCAGCAACATGGATGAAACTGGAGATTGTCATTCTAAGTGAAGTAAGCCAGAAAGAGAAAGGAAAATACCACATGATGTCACTTATATGTGGAATCTTTGAAACAAACAAACGAAAAAGACAAATGTACTTATTTACTAAACAGAAACAGACTCACAGACCTAGAAAACAAACTTATGGTTACCAGAAGGGGAAAGGGGATGGGAAGGGATAAATTGGGAGTTTGAGATTTGCAGATACTGACTACTATATATAAAATAGATAAACAACTAGTTGCTTCAGTATAGCATGGGGAACTATATTCAATATCTTGTAGTAACATATAATGGGAAAGAATATGGAAACGAATACATGTATATATATGTATGACTGAAACATTGTGCTGTACACCAGAAATTGACACAACATAGTAAACTGACTATACTTCAATTAAAAAAAAAAAGTGGTCAGGGTACAAAGAGATGGGAATCGGTGTAAGGAGATTGGTAATAAGAAAGTGGCTGTCTTTCTTCAGCTGCCACCCCACCTATTTGGGACATGAAATGAGAGGTGGAGGAAATGTTACCTCTGACCCCGGGGTTGGCAGACTTTCTGCCTGCAGGCCAAATCTGGTCACCACCTCTTCATAAATAAAGTTTTATTGAGACACAGCCATGCTGATTGGTTTACATATTGTCTATATTGTCTATATATTGTGTTTCAAGCTATAATGCAGAGTTGAGTGGTTACCACAGAGACCTAGAGCCCACAAACCCTAAAATACACTACCTGGCTCTCTTCAGAAAAAGTTGGCTGACCCTTATTCTAACCTCATGCCTCATGAATATCATGATCCTCAGGGATCACTGGAAGAGTTTTGAAATGTGTTCTGTGGAGGCAGGAGACAGATATAAACTATGTCTAAGGCAACTAAGGTAGCCCAAAGGCTGAGGTCTGACTCCCACAAAATCCCAAGGGTGAGCAAAGGACTGAATACCTTTTCTAGTGGGAGAACGAGTGCCATGACACCTGGATCCAGGGTGGGTAGGGGAAGTGACTGAGGATTGAGTGGGAGACAGAAAGCAGTGATGCAGTTTGTTTTGGGTCTTATTGGATAAGACACCTGGGGACCTCAGCAGAAAGAGGCTGGGGTTGACCAGGAATTGCATGCCCAGGGATGAAAGAGGGAATTGCAAGAGACCAGACAGAATAGGTACATCTCTGTGGTCAAAGGAAGAGAGGGAGAAAAGGATCCTGGAAGGAACCTCTAAAGAGCCCACCAGAGCACCCATGAGCGAGAGCCAGCACTCACCATCTGTCGGCTCTGACACTCAGCATGAAGCCATCAGCCAAATTAGAACTGGTCTAGACCCTTCTTCTCCTCTTTCCCCACTCCTGCTTCAGCCTGGTGGCCCCACACCAACACCTGGCAAGCTAGAGAGGACGTGGACGAAGGAGAGGAGGAGTAGAAGCTTCTAGTCAAGAAGTCGGGGAAGGGCAAAGATTTAACACTGTCAGGTTGAGTTTTCTGACACTCTAATAAATTGAAACTGTGACTTAGTGTGACTCATTTATGACCTGGAAACTAGTAGAAAAGCTGTGGGATCTGCTAGAGTTTCATCCAGGCTCATGAGGAGATTACTTCCACTGAACAGAGCTTGAAGGTGGTGAGGGGAACTAGAATGAAGATTTTGTTCGTGGCGTGACCCATGCTTGTTCAATGTAGTGAATACAATAACTAATATTTATGGAGCTCTCATGTGTGCCAGACACCACGCCAGGTACTTCTCATGCGTGAGCACATTTCATCCTCCCATCAGGTCTTGACTGTTAAGCCAGCTTCATGGGTGGGGGACTGAGACAAAGGGAAAAGAAGCTATGATCCACAGCCTCATAGCTAGTAAGTGGCAGAGATGAGATTCAAATGCAGGCAGCCAGAGCTCCTGATCACTCCGTGATGCTGCCTTGTGGCATAGCAACCCAAGAGCTGGTTCTCTAAAGGTTTGTTATTTGCTGAGAGGTCTTGACTTTTCCTGGAACCACAGGGTCATCCATTTGGTTCTCCTATCAGGGCCCACCACAGACTCTGTTGCATCCCAATTGGCCAGAGACATGCTAGGCCTCACTGGATCAGCTGGATCCCAGTTGCTAAGGGGCAGTTGCTGGCACTACAGCCTGGACCTGCTCTGGACCTTCTCATTCTAAAGCTGAGAGCCAGTTGTGTCACCCATGGAGTCAGATGGCACAACTGGTGTATTAATCAAGTCTGAAGCCCTGTATAGGCCCACTATATGACTGTATGATTCCTAGTCATAGAGCTTGCAAGGTATAACAACTTACTTGTCATTTTGGAAAGAGAGCCCAACATGCTCTCCATTATCGGAGCCCTTTCCCCCACCTCTGCCCCAAACCCACCGCCCCAAATCTGATGTAGTTTTGTGAGACTTGTCTTCCATCCTTCGATGCGAGTTGTCTAACCTAGTCATCCTGGGTGTCTGCTACTTCAGCTCCCTGGATTCTGTCAACTTGGTTTCCTTTGGACGATTGGGGTTCCTGCACACCAAACTGTGGCACAGGATCAGAGAAGTAACATAATACGAAGAGGTAAGACGATAAAGGTGTACTGTTGTCCTTGCCAGGTAAAACAGACAAACAAACACTTGCTTCTGGTGTTCTCTGTTGGGATAGAGAAAACATGCTTTTGGCAAGTCCACAGATGCATACCAAATACCTGGGTGTTTGTATATTTGCTTTTGTAACATAAAGGCTGTAGGAACAGCAGATGTAACTGATTAAGATTATAATAATCTGTTGTCATTCCCCAAGACCCATCTGGTTTTCTTTACTGGCCAAACCAGAGAGTTAAATGGGAATGTGGTAGCAATCATCACCTGTGGGTCTTTGAGGCCTTTTAATCTCCGAAATTCTCCTAGGGTTGTGTTATCGGTTGTGGTGTGCTGTTTTATGTATAAACTCCATGAGTTTGCACTTGGCCATTCCTATCATAATGGCCCTTACTTCATGGACTAGAGAGCCAACGTTGAGATTTGCTGTTTGTTGTATGTGTTGATTCATTTCATACCTTTGTAAGCTAAGGAAATAAACACAGATTTGGGGGCTCTTTGAGCCTAGACAAACAATTCAAAATTCAATTTATTACCTTACTCCCCATAAATCTCTCTGACTGGTAGACAATGGTGGCATTCTGGTTCCAGAGGAATTAGCATTAGTAATGGACCCAGTTTCCAATAATCCTCTGAAGATCTAGGTATGTCCCCTTCTCTAGTATACACTTATCCTGATTAATGATGGTAACTGTTTTAGAGGACGATAAGGATGAGGATTTTCAATACGTGTTTGTGATCTTACTGTGTTTGTTCTCCATCAGGAGTTCCTGGCCTTTCCTTCATTCAAGAGGCTCTGGGTCTGTGAACGAATTCAAGTCTAGGGTTTGACACTCTCTGTTGAAACGTTTCATACTGTGACTCTGGTTATCAGACACTTTAGTGGGCTTTTTATGAGTTTGGTCCTGGAAATTTCATGGTCAATTCGCCGTGGTGAGAGATCCCTGCCAGGCAGACCGTTCCGATTCTACCCTGACTCTGCTTCCTTGGGTCAGTTGCTCCTGGTTCACTCCCTGGGGGTGACGTAAGGCAGGGGAGGTGTCCAGTTGACCAAGTTTCAGCCACTGGCCCACACCTAGCTACAAAAGCACCTGGGGAGGGGTAAATCTATCTTTCAGTTTCAATCATGGGGATTAGAGTCTGCCTTCTACCAGGACTTACGATCTGGGGAAATAAATCCAGATTCTTATCCTAAGCATATGAAGGAGGTTCAGAGGCTACTCAGCCAAAAACAATGACAGATGCTTTCCCTGATCTACTTCACCCCTCTACTGTCAAACAACTATGAAGTTTAGATTAATCTCAACTCCAAGGCTAGCCCATGCTTTATCCAGGACAAGTTTAATAATGTCATCGCCCTTGTTAGTGATTTGTTCAGAAATGCAGACCTAAGCCAGCTCCACAGGATGTTCCTCTGACCTCAAAGGTTCGTTCAGGAATAGGTATCTGACACATTTTAGTCTAATGAGATGCAAGAGGATGTCTCGGGGAGATTCTGGGGGAAATTTCTCATGTTCCAGAGAATGACAGAAAGAAAGTAGCATCTTCTGTACGTGATGCCTGCAACCATCTTGATACCAGCTTGAGAATGAAGTTGCCATTAGATGGTGAGCAGAACCAGGAGACTCCTAGAAAAGCGGAGCTAGATCTGCTGGATTAAACCAACCCTGAAGCCTGCTCTACTTCTGGGCTTGGAATTAGGAAAGCCAATACATTTCCTTATTGTTGAAGCCAATTTAAATTGGGTTTTCTGTTATTGGTGATTGAAAATATCCTAACTGACTCAATATAGGATCTTCTGTGTTTATAGCTCCTAATGGCATCCCCCAGAACTGTTATTCCTTTATAATAATTACTACTGTCCTGCAGGATGGGAGTGACTGGAATCTGGACTAAGACGGCACTGTAACAAATGTGAGTATTGTCGTGAAAGGAAATAAATATTGATTAAGTTAAAGAATGACTGAAATGTATAGTTTTATAATAAGAGATACACTTTAGTTGCCAAACATTTTAAGTATATTGATAATTCAATTCTAAGTAATAGAAATAAATGAGACACTATTAAGCATTTAGGAAAGACTTATACAAGTAAAATAATAAACCTACTTAGGCCTCACTGCACCATTTCCCTCACATTGAGCTTCTTTATTATTGTAAAGCCTCGGAAATAGTCCAGGGAACTGGTTTTTAATATAACCTTAGGCAGATGAATTTGATTCTCTGAATCTTAGATTTCTAGCCTGCAAAACAATTGTTGTTAGTATCAAATTAATTCATATATGTGAAAATCATTATGGAGCTGAGGGCAGTGTAGTGGCAGGTTTTGTTTATCTGAATTCCACAAGGATGAGGTGGTCACACTGATCATGAATTTTAGTTCTAGTATCAATCCTGCATTTCTTATTTTGATTGTTCTTTTTCATATTTGAAAAAATAACAAGTCCATTGGGGTGTATCTCCCAGTGCTTCATAATTGGTATTGTGTGTAAATATATATATACACACACACACACACACACACATATATATATATATGTTAGATAACTGAGTACTGATATTAGCTAACATTTTGTGGGAGCAGACAGAAGTAATGAACCGCTTTCAAATGCATAATCACATTTGATAGATGCAGGGATTCTGTGCAGTCAAGAGGGAGGGCAGTACTGTGATGACAACTTTCCAAGGTTCTTAGAGAGGAGTGTGTACCAGCTAGTTGTGTTGTCTATATAGTTAGTTGTGGAAGGAGAATTGTAATTCGGTCTTCTGATAACATTTCTATGAGAGTCTCTCCTAATTTGATTTTCTTGTCTTCCATGATTACTACCTTTTTGATGTTGGGCAGGTGACAGCTTTTTCGCATCTTAGTTTTCTTACCTGTAAGATGGGGATAATAATGGTGGTCTGTGATAGGGTTGTTCTGGGAATTAAATGAGCTAAAATTTATGAAGTATTTGGACCAGAGCCTGAAACTTTAGTAAGCATTATGTAGGCATTTGTTAAATAATCAATAAACCAGCTTTTTTCTTCCCTCGTTACTCCCATCATCCCCACCGTTAATTCTCACTTTCAAGTATTTCTCCTCAAATACCAGTGTCATTTTGATCTGGCTTGTCTTCACCTACTATGCGTGAAAGAATGTTTTAAGTGAAAGAGCATTCTTTGTTACTTTTTGTGCAGTGTTCTAGACTGGGGTGGGCATACTGCGGGCCAAATGTGGCCCACCGCCTGTTTTTAGAATTAAAGTTTTATTGGAACACAGTCACGCCCCTTCATTTGCATATCACCTATGACTGCTTTCATGCTACAACGGCAGGGTTGTGTCATTATAGCGGAGAATATATGGCCTGCAAAACCTGACTCTTAACACAAAATGCTTGCTGACTTATTTTAGATACATCTTTTTAAGTTTTAAGGTCTTTAAGAGAGAGGAAATCTCAAATTTTTAAATTCAAAAATTTCAAAAAAGTTAAATATTTCCCTCTTACTTCTATTGGATTACAAATATAAATGATTCCTATAAAACTGTTCTTCTACCTTTCCTATATCACAGATAAGGGGCGATTATTATTGTTATTCTTATTCTGTTATTATTACATCAAGTGCAGATTGTCATTGCCTAGCCTACGCCTGCCAAGAAGTTGTGGATTTGGCTCTTCTGTGTTTGAGGAGGCTCATTTCCCTCCTCAAACATGTCTTATGATCTAAGGCACTCCTTTGAGATCAAAGGAGTGATTCATCTCCCCCTGAGATCAGATCAAAGCAGAGTAGGGGCCTACGTCTTATGCTGTCCCCACCCCCCCATCTCACTGACACTTCCTGGACCAGAGCAGTTCCCAAGTTTGATCCCCAGTTATAACAGCTAGCTTTCCACTCTTTCATGATTGCCTGTCACCCTCTTACTCTTGGATATTCGTCTTCTACATCTGTGCTTGTAAGAGATTCAAGGAGAAGAATTTGGATAGAGTCTGCTTTCCACGAGGATTTATAATCTGGGGAAATAAATCCAGATTCTTACCCCAACCATAAGAGGGAGATTCAGAGGATACTCAGCCAAAAACAATGACAAATGCTTTCCTTGATCCATTTCACCCCTGGAAAAATAGTTTAGGGTACATGACACGTGTCTCCTGCATAAACAGACCGAGCTTAAGTGCCTGACGTGTGGCTATATCATTTTTTAATGTCCTGATGTTTTATGTTTTAAAATGATCTATGACTTAGTGGCTGCATGAGAGTTATCTCACATCTAGTTCCTTCAGTGGAATTGCTTTTCACAGATCATTTTCGTCAATTTGTCTTTAAATTGTCTTAAAATTATCCCAGTATTCTTCTGTAATACCTGCCACTCTAAGAATCTGTCTCCCCTAGACATAATTCCTGTCACTCTATAATGCAATGACATTGCATCATTAATCTTTAATGTATGTTACTGTTCAGATTGACAGATTTTGTACTTATTATCTATGACATTTCCATTGACTTCTTTTTGCAAAGTGACATTATTGCCATCCCAGCCTGGGTAAAATTTAATACCCGATCTTCCCTCCATTCATTTATCAGAATCATAACTCCCTCTTTCTTTTCCCTCCCCCTACACAAAGTATAAATACAAAGATTTTTCTTTTTCTTTTACTTCCTTGGATATTTTTCTCTATTACTTTGATAAGGAAATATTATTATCTAAAGGGCAGTAGCTTTCCCAATCCCTGTCTACCTTCTGATTTATTAAGATAGTTCATGGGCTTTTTATACGAAATTCCTAAGGAAGTCTCCAAATATATTGCTAATGACAAAGGACCATTGTTTTATTATTTCCTTATAAACATTATTTATAATGCTCTCACTAGAAATAAATTGTTTCTTAGGTGTCTCTATGTGATGCTTAATATTTATGAAAATATAAAATTTAAAGTCTATTAAAAATACTATAATATATATTTAATATTCTTGAAAGCATTGATCTTGAAATACTAATGTATTCCTTAATCCAAACACAGTAGAGACACAGATCTGAATAGGGCAGAGTCCCTGCCTTCATGGAGTTTGCAATTTCAAGTGAGAGTTTGAGAAGTTTAGGAAAAAAATTGTAATGTGGGACGTGCTAAGGGAGCTACTGTCATGGGTGAGTTGTATGGGTTTCTTGGAGCCCATGTGATGGTGTCATCAAGGAGGACCTCCTGGAAGAGGTGAACTGGGTCTTAAAGGGTTTGAGGAAATTCTTCCAGGGTGAAGGCGCAGGTTGTGCAAAAAAAAAGTAATTCTGTTTGGATAATCTCCAGCAGGTCTACATGAATACAAAGTTGAGATTATCTAAATCTACGCTTATAAATGTAAGTGCTAAGGGAACAAAACCGAAGTGTTATCAGGCTCTCTCTGGGAGATGCACCAAGGTCTAGAAGCAGATTAGGGGTATGGGAAAGAAGTCAAGGACCTCTGACATAAGAAACGAATATAGTTGCAGATAAAATAAGTTTTGAGCAATGAATTATAATTACATGGATCATTCTTTAAATAACACTTTATAGTCCCTATCTAGGGTGCTAACAGAGCAATCATAACTTTTTTTCTTATTTTCTTTCATGGCTCTTACTGAGTAAGACTCAGTGTACATGTCTATAGACTGAAGGGAACAAGCTGAGGGGAACAGCTTCCTTTCTGTGTGCTAAGTCTAATTTTAGGAGGCAGCAAAGCAGATAATAAAAACGGATGTTTCTAAGTAGATTGTGTGTGCGTTAGAACTTTCCCCCTGTTTCTGGCCTCAGTAATATCAGAAAAATTGAGCAAATTGGTTCTTTGATGATACTGTTTTTATATCTAAAACATGCACATGACAGTCTGGGGGATGGTGGGTATAGCTCAGTGGTGGAGTGCATGCTTGGTGTGCACGAGGTCCTGGGTTATCGTCAGTGCCTCCATTAAGGAGACACACACACACACACACACACACACACACACCCCCCCCCCACACACACACACACAGCATGTTGGTTTCTGGTCTCACCCCCGGAACCAGGGTTTTGCCTTCAAGATACTATAATGTAGTGACTTTGAGCAAAGACTCTGGAGCTAGGTTTCCTGGGTTCAAATCCTGACACTATCTTTTCTAAATCTGTAAGTGGGGGTGCGTTACTCAGCTTTGTCACCTGTAAAATGGGACTAATATTCATAGTGCCAACCTCATGAGAATTGTTCTAAGGATGAAATAAGCTGACATAGACAGGTGCTTGGAGGAGCACCTGGTGCACACTTGAGCACCGGCCAGCCTCCTCTGTCAAACAGCATCTCAGCTTACTTAACACAGCACCGAGAACATTTGTCCTCAGGGCTCTCTGTCTTCCTTCTGTCTTATTCACCATGTAGTGTCCCCTGTCTTCACCCCAGTTTGCTCCTGAGGCTCCAACTTAACTTGTTCAGAGGGACAGTGGCCTGGCCAGTGTCAGTGATTGGTAGCAATGAGTTATGTTGTGTTTTAATTGAGGCTACGTGGCGTCCATTAAGATTAAGATTAAGAAAAACCTGGGGCTATTCCTCCATCACGCTTACCAGCTGTTTTTCTTTAGGGAAATCTAAAAATGCCATGACTCTCAGATTCCTCACCCTTAAAGCTGGGAACAAAGATGACATCTCTGTCCGCATCTCACCTGGACATTGTGAGGGTCGCAGGTGACAGTGCTTAGAGAACTCTTTTGTACACTGCAAAGTACAAACAGATATAGAGGACTGTTTCCATTTTTTGACCTGAAGGAAAGACTTGTCAATGAATGGTACTAGCTTTTCTGTTCTTAGTGTATTTTCTAGTACCTGCAGTACAATACTGAATAGGAATCTTGTCTTATCTTTGATTTTTATGGGAGGGATTTATGATATTTGACCCATAAAGTGGCTCTTGCTTAAGTTACTAACATACTGTATCAGTTTTTAGACATTTCTTCTCTTGATTTGCTGTCATGAGTTGGTGCTGAATTTTAGCAAATGCCTGTAAAAAGTCTGTTAATACAATCATATGGTTTTCCTACTTTCATCTCTTTGATAGATTCTTAAGGATTGAAACATCTTTACATTCCTAGAATGGCAGTTTTTTAATTATTCCTTTAATATACTGCTGGATATGGAATTCTGTATCTTTATTAGTGATATATATATATATATATCATATATATCATATATATACATATATGTGGAGAGAGAGAGAGAAAGAGATCAGTGTTACATGAAACCTGTGAAAGGATTAGGTAGGCTTCTTGTCTTTTCCAGGTTCTGAAAAAACTGTATATAGAATTCTCTCTCCTCTAAAGGTCTGGTAGAATCTACCTGAAATGCCCTCTGACTTGATGCCTATTTTAGGTAGATCTTTGAATAGCCCTTCAATTTCTCTTATGGTTGAGATTCTATTCAAGTTTCCTACCTTTCCTTGGATTAATCGTTACACTTAATATTTCCTAGGAAGTTAGTTATTTCATCTAGAGATTTTCAGAATGCTTGCCATGAAGGTCAACATTCTTACAATTTTTGCCTTGATATTTTACCTTGTTTTGTTCTTTTTATAAGCATGCCAAAGATTTGTCTTTCCATTAATTCTTTCAAAGAACTAGTTACTCAATTCTATTGTCTTCTGTTTTTTAATTTTTAACTTCTACTTTTATCTTCCCCCGTTGTTCCTTCCTTCAACTTTCTTCAGATTTCTTTTTTCTCTCTCTTCTCCCCATCTCCCCCCAGCTTCTTGAGTTGGAAACTTGGTTGATTCATTTATTTTCAGCCTTTCTGTTTTTCTACTATATGTGTTTAAAGCTCTATCTTTTTCCTTTGAATGCTGCTTTATTGAAGCCCATGGGCTTTGATATGTATGTAGTGCTCTTGTGATTCTAAATAGCTTGTTATTCCCAGTTTTATTTCCTTTCAAAACTGTGACTTAGTTAGCAGAGGACTGTAAAATATCTAAGAGGATTGATTTTTGTTGGTTATCTTTCTGCTATTATTTTCTAATTTATTCCATTATAGTTCATGAATATGTACTGTCAGGGTTTCCCTTTTGGGGTTTTGGTGTGATTTCTTTTGTAACCTAAGACACTTGGAGAATGTCTCATGAAATTTTGAAAAGATTGTATAATCTCTGTTATGTTAAAAGTATTTCTTTCCATATATCTATTAAATTGTAATTGCTAATTTTATTAGTCAGGATTTCTCAAGCCTTATTCATTTTTGTAATAATTGATCAGCCAACTTCTGAGACATGTGTTTAAAGTCACCCATTATGAGAACTTGTCAATGTCTCCTTGCATTTCCATCAGGGTTTGCTTTCTATATTTTGAGGCCAAGATTTTTAGGTTCATAAAAGTTTATGGCATATTTGGTAGGTGGTAATTTTATAACTATGCTACATTCCTTTTAGTGCTTTTCATTCTGAATTTTATTTTGTGTGAAGTGAATATTAATATGTACCTGGCATGTGCCTTTTTCTCTTTCCACATCCTTATATTTGATTTTTATGTTACTTTCATTAGGTGTTATAATTAATTACTGATGTTTGGCCTTCTTTCTAGTAGCGACAGAGGTGGTCAGTTGACCACCAGAAATTCATGCTCCCCCCTCCCTGGTGTGGAAAGTCACGGCTCAGACCAATACAGTCATGTGATTAATTCTCAGCAGTGGAATGCAAGCAGCAGTGATGGGAGTCACTAAAGACTGAATTATTTTCTCTGCTTAGATTTGATGCTCATTAACTGGAGATGATTTCGCACATAAGTGGAGGAAGCAGAGGGGAGGAAAGAGCTCCATTTGTGTGCTATTTCTGAACCCTCAAATTGCCAAGGGACCAGAGGTATCTAAGTCATTTCTGTGGTCTGAATGGTGGTGTCCCCCTACCATTTGTATGTTGAAATTCTAACCCTCAAGGTAATGGCATTAAAGGTAGGGCCTTTGGGAGGTGATTAAGTCATGGAATTGTATCCTTATAAAAGAGACCCTAGAGAGCTCCCTCTCCCCTTCCACAGTGTGAGGACATAGTGAGAAAGCAGCCCTCTATGAACCAGGGAGCAGGTTCTCACCAGACACGGAATCTGCCAGCACCTTGATCTTAGACCTTCCAGCCTGTAGAAGTATGAGAAATAAATTTCTGTTGTTTCTAACCCTCAGTCTGTGGTATTTTGTTATAGCAGCTTGAGACTAAGACAATGATGTCGGTGATTCAAATGACTTGCTTGATGTTTGTCTTCCCTGTAGCTGTAATTCCCTGAGCACAGGGCTGTCCCTACCTGGTTCACCATGGTCCCCCTAAAGCTCAGCTTATCACAGACACTTCATTAATATTTATTGTATAAATGAATGAAGTGCTGGCCCTCTTCTCCTTCACATTTACCTTCTGGTGACCCCATCGACTGATTTTTTTTTTTTTGAGCGGCGAGGGAGATGATTAGGTTTGTTTGTTTGTTTGTTTGTTTATATTAATGGAGGGACTGAGGATTGAACCCAGGACCTTGTGGATGCTAAGCACACGCTCTGCCACTGAGCTATGCCCTCCCCTTCGATTGATTCTTTTGATAGGTGAATCTTTGCTTATACCACGCCGATATTTTTCTCAATAAGGAACCAGGCCAATGAATGAAGGAGTGAGATCATTAAAAAAGACATCTCCCTTCTGTATCTTTCAGTCACGTGTCTTGCAAAGAATAGCTGGAAAGGGTATACATTGAGATGCGTAAAAAGAAACTGTAAATATTAATAACAGAGACCTACATTGTGTCAGGCACTGAGCAGGGTGCTTTTTATACACTTCTTCATTTAATTCACACGATGTAGGGGTTATTCTCCCTGCTTTGTGGATGCATCAACCAAGGCCTCGGTGTGGTGAGTAACAAAGTTAGAATTCAAATCCACATCTTGTTAACTTCAAGCTTGTGTTTCCTCCTTCTGTACCTAATGAAAAGAATTCAGCAGCCTGAGGTTCAAGGCTCAGCTGCCTGATTTTAGGAAGTCATTTACTTCTCTGAGCCTCAGTCTCCTCAGCTATGGAATGCAGATAACAATACTGATTTTCAGGCCCTCTCAGGATTATTGTGACGACTAAATGAGCGGATGTTTACGCTGACTTTGTTTTGTAAACTAGTAAACTCCGCAAATAGTGGCTATTTTTTGGTATATTGGAGAAGTTTACATCAGACTTCGACATTTCTAGGTTTGAGTGTAAGATTTTTCTCAGGCAACCCCCACAGTATTCAGAGCAGAAATAATGCTCCCAGTCACACAAGAGACCATTTTCTTCTTTTATTTTCTTCTATTTTAAGTATTGAACTTTCTCTGCTGTGCTGTTTGTAGGTAGGCAAACCATAACAAAGTTTCTGTTCCTGAAATCAGTTTCTTAATTTGCATCCGGGGGAAGTGTTGCATAAGCTTATTTTATTGTTGTTCAGTCTTTCATAATCTTTGCTGAGAGACAACGTAGGGTTGTCGAAAAAGGCCTTGGTTGTTGTCACGAGCCTGGATGGAGCTGAGCCCTGGCGCTCAGCAGCCGTGTGTGACCAGTAGGTGAGCTACTTCACCCCCCTGCTTCTCAAGCTCCCCATCTGTGATGTGACTGGTGGGGCTCTCTTCCTCAGGGCCCCTTGCTGTACAGCTTAAGAATGATTGCAAAGGGTCTTAACCAAAACTGAACACCTGCTGTAAAAGTCTGCACCTCAGCAAGATGGCCCACAGCAGAATCTATATTTAGTTGTGTCAGTATAATTTTCCCTTCTCTTTTTGCTTTAGAGCTTCCTACCTCCAATTATTTGTTTAATTACAGCTATGCCCCATTTTTGCTCTCCTGTTGTGGGGGAGATGCAAATAGGCCTTTTGTGACTTTTGCTGGGTCTCCTGGGCCTGACGTTGACAGATAGGAGACAGAGGTGTTGTAGGAGTACATCTTGGAGCTGGCAGGCTTGGGGGCTGGAAGTGTGAATCGATGCACAAGAAAAATGGGGCAAACAGCTGGGAAGGGAAGAAAGAAGATTTGAATCTAGGAAGAGGGCTGAGAAATGGATTAGTTTCAGAGATCTCTGGCTCTGGGACTCAAAAGAGGGCCCAGCCGACTTGAGCGTGGCCAGGGTAGCACTACCTTTTAAAAGAAAAATGAGATCATGACACTCTCCTGCTTAAAACTTCAGTGGATTACCAATTCACTTAAAAACAAAAGAATCTGTCCTTATATTGGCCGACAAAGGCCCAATGGTCTAAGCTTTGCTGTTTCCTTTTTCTCATTTTCTGACACTCTTTTCCTTGCTCCCTGTGGGTCAGCAACACTGGTTTCTCAGAGTTCCTTAGCAACGTCCTGCCTCAGGGCCTTCGCACCTGCTATTCCCTCTGCCTGGAACACCCTCTCTTTTTATCCAAGCGGCCACATCACCTTCTCAGAGACCTTTCCTGACCACTCAAGCTGAAGGAGCCAGCCTCACTCCAGGTGTCTTTGTCCCCTCGCTCAAACTTGTTTTGCTTTGCAGCACTTACCACTGTTTGCCCTTATGTTATAAATGGGGCTGTTTGATGTCTGACCTCCACCGCTGTGTGAGCACTTCAAGGACTAGGAGCACGGTGAACTTTTCCACAGTGCTCCCGGCACATGGTTTAGTGCCTGACTCATTTGTAGAGTGAATGAACGAGTGAGTGAATGAATGAATGAAGAGACGGATGGGTGACGGGATGCCAGGCTTACCAGAATGGCACGCTTTGGGACCTGCTTCTGGTTCCTCAGATTCCCCTTCGGTCATCTTGGTCCCTGGCCTCTTATTTCTCCATATTTCTAAGTTCTACTCTCTTCTCTGGCTTTTTGCTTACCCACAGTCTCAGTGAGAAGCGTCCTCGTCCCATCCTGTTTCCATGGCCCCTCGCTGGTCGGGTGGTGACCTTGAGGAGGAAGTAGTGTGGTGCAGGGGCAGGCAGAGGCTCAGGACACAGGGTGGATTTTCTCCAGCAGAGAGGATGCTGTAGCTAAGGCCCACTGCACCCCTGCAGGAGAGCCCCCAGCCCCCAGCAGGAGCTGCACAGGCCTCACTGCACATCAGAGGCTGAGCATTAACTGATGGGCTCTTCAAGAGCCCACTCACCCCAGGTCTGGGTCCGGGCTGTGAGAACAGTGGGACAGGCACCTCGGGCCAGTGGAAAGGACAGGGTGCCAGAGCCCAGGGGTCTCAGGCCAGATCCTGGCCCTTACTCACTACTATGAAGCTTATAAAGGTAAGAACCTCATGGATCAGCTATAGTATGTTGTTGCCTTCAAAACAAGACAGGCTAAATAACCAAACATCATTTCAAGATAACTCAGATTTGTTTCATCTATTTCTTGAACTCCAGGGAACTCATAATCACCCAACAGCAGCTCTGAAAATCCCCCTTCCTTGCTCCCATTCACAGCAAATGTACAACACAGGTGCTGTTTTCACCACCACCACCACCTCCAGTGCCTAAAATACCCCCCTGACCCTTGCTCTCTCCCGTGCATGCCTCTTGTGTTCCTTCTCTCCTTCCCAGTTCTCTGTCTCAAAAGACTTGGAGGGAGGAGGAAGGAAAGAGATGGAACTTTTCCTTAGTGATTACAGGCATGGGGTCAACTCAAAGCCCTAGTTTCCTCATCTGCCAAATAGGAATAATAGCAAAATCCACTTCCCAAGAGTGTGGAAGGATCAACCCAGCTAACTGGCAGGGAGCCAGGGTCTCCGTCAGAGCAGAGAAACAGTTGGTTTTCTGGATATTTTCCTTCCTGCCTGATAAGGTTGCCCCAAGGACTCATAGCAGAAAGGGATACCACTGACCTGGATGAAAGAAAGATCTGGATGCTGAAGCCCAGAGACAAACTCTCTGATCCCAAACAAGAAGGATGTCTGGAGGCTGGGAAGGGGCAGGGAGTAGAGGAGGGGGTGTAGGACGATCTTGTGGGCTGCGAGGGGACAGGGACAAGGGCACAGTGTGGAGGGAGCAGAGTCCTTAGCCCCAAGCGGAGGAGGCAGAAGCATGAAGCTTCCAGCGGTCCAAATGTGCTGGACAGACGCTTGGGACTCAGGCTCCTTTGGGTGAAAAGAGATGGGCAGAGTGGGAAGGGACAAGTCTCCCCTAACCAAGGTCAGGTTGAACTGAGGGAACTTTCTTCTAAGCTGGGTAACTGGACACAGCGACAGTGACCCTCGCAGGTGCCACAAGGACTGTGATTTGCCCTTGGCCTGATAATTAATGTTTGTTGCTTTTCTCTTCTGTTGGTAAATTTCAGCTTTATCGGTAAACATGCTACCAGGAAGGGGCGTGGCATTGGCCTATAAGACACTTCTGTGACTCTCCTGGGCTGACATCACAGGGGTCCCTGCTGCACGGTTGTTGTCTGTGGCCTTGAGGAGGGAGATGGGAGAAGCAAAGCTTTCAGCTGGAGGGGGAATGGAGTGGGAGCTACATTAAGCATCCTGTTTGGGCGTGATGCTGGGAGCCTGTGCAGTGGAGGGAACAGACTCCTCCCCATTCACAATGTGGCGGGGAGGGCAGGAAGACGCTCCTTGTGGATTGGATGTCCAGAGCCCTGTCTGCCAAATGAAAGTGGTTGGCTCCTTCTTCCTGTCTCTCCTCTCATCACCAAGATGAACAATGGTTAACCGTAAGATATGTGCTTTGTCTTCTTGTTTTAATATAACAAATAAAACATTTCAGATTGGGGGGAGGGTAGAGCTCAGTGGTAGAGTGCATGCTTAGCTTGTGTGAGGTCCTAGGTTCAATCCCCAGTACCTCAGTTAAAAACAATAAACCCAATTTCCTCCCTCCAAAATAAAATAAAAAAATTAAAACAAAACAAATAAACAAACAAAAAAACATTGCAGATTGAATGCAAGTCCTTCTCCAGTTCCAGTATCCTCTCCTTCTTCTAAGATAATCTGTGCTATAAATTTGCCAAGGATCCTTCTGGCCCATTAAAAATATATATTGCATACCTTTAAATATATTTTCTGTGAACATTATGTGTTTATAAAATACATGATACTATACTGAATATTCATTTAGAAACTTACTTCTTTCACTCAATACTGTATTTTTGAGAGCCAACCAAACGCACACACAAACAAACACAGAGAGAGAGAGAGAGAGAAAGAGAGAGATCTAGCTAGTCTTTCTATTGCTGCCTAGAATTCTACCCTATGGATATATCACATTTTTATTAATCTATTCCTTTACTATGTTTTGATGTTTGGATTGTTCCTGGGTGGTTTAGGATATACCCACATGCTTCAGGGAGCCTCCTGGTCCTGCCCTCCTCGGGTATATGGTGAGAGGGTTCTGCAGTCCCTCTCAGAGACCATTTGTTGGTCCTCAGTTTTGCGCTGCAGTGGTTCACAAATTAGAGGCTCACTGCTATTCCAAAAGCACCCCAGTTAGGCCATATCAGAACACCTACCTGCATCAGTTGTCTGTATTTGGACCGCTAATGATTTGTACCTGCTTCGTAACACATTTTACTTTTAATGAGAAGAGGGCATTGTAACAATTCTTTCGGTCACCCCCTGCTGGGATCAGCACTTCTTTCCATGCACTTGACACTGCCCCAAGGCAGGAGGCAGCCAGAGGGATGAGTTTTGGTCTTGTTTGTGCTGGGTTAAGCAAGATTTGATGGATGATGAAGATGAGGCCATGGCTTTCCAGTGGGATGCTGGCCGGTCCTGCCCAGGGAGGTGTGACCTCTCAGGAAACCCTCCTACTGGTCCGGGGGCTGTCCTGTTTAGTTGTGCAGGAGGCCAGGGAAACCAGTGGTCTGGGAAAATATGGAACTAACTGGTTTAAAATTTAGTGAGATTCAAGCTGTAGCAGGGAAGCACGATTTACGCCAATCACGTTCGATCCCACTTCCACCCTAATGTGAGCATCACCTGTTCGTACCACTGAATGCTGACATCTGGATTTATAGGTGCCATGGGCCCTTTGCCACTAACTACTTGTTATGCCACATAACAGTTCTCCTGGGGCCGATAATAATGCCCAACTTAGAGACGAGAAGGATGAGGTTTGAAGATGCAAACTACCTTGCCTGGGTCCAGATGCTTTTTAACAGATCCAGGGAAATATATTAGAATTTCCAATTTTTAACTAGTTGCTTTTCTGCAAGCCATGCAGACTGTCAGGTCCATTCTAAGGGTCATGAAAAGTTGAACAAAAAAAGAAAGTCACAGGAAAATAAGTACAGTGTGACTGCCTTTATATAGTGTTAAGGAATCAGCAAACTGACTAATGTATATAGGGGAAATGCAGAGGTAGTTAAACTACTAAGATAAAAGATGGAATGATGACTGCCCAGATCAGACCGGCAGTTCCCTTTGACGGGGAGGGAAGGAGAGAGACGGGGGAGGGCTTTGTGAGGGTAGTTGTGTTGGTGAGCTTCCATTTCTTTAGCTGGGTAATGGGTCTTTATTTTATAATTCTTTAAATCTTGCATCTACTGCTCACACGCACTCACACCTACATGTATATACATATATTCTTTATTTTGTATGTAATATTTAGTAATAGGAACATGTATAAATAAACAACCTTTTTGAAACTATTTTTTTTCCCATAGCACCTACATCTCTCTGTCCAACTGAAAGACCCTTCAAGTCTGGCCCCTCCAGCCTCGTAACATTGGCCTACAATGATTTCATCCTAGGTCAGGACCAGTCCTAAGTACTTTTTAATTGTTTTACTCTACTTAATCCTGGTAACAATGCTACAAGACAGATACTATTATTAACCACATTTTACATAGGAGGAAGCTGAGGCCCAGCAAGGCGAAGTCACGTGCTCAAGTTCACGTGGCTTGTAGACGGCAGAGGTAGTACTTGAACCTTTACGGTCTGATGGAAGAGTTTAAATA
The DNA here is from genome assembly GCF_009834535.1 of Camelus ferus. Taxonomy (NCBI): domain Eukaryota; kingdom Metazoa; phylum Chordata; class Mammalia; order Artiodactyla; family Camelidae; genus Camelus; species Camelus ferus. The sequence goes on along the minus strand of NC_045696.1, from coordinate 11,626,613 downwards.
TTGCTGGTTGCTGCCCCCCACTGCCCCAGCTTTCCCCTCCTCCTTGGTTATGCCTGTCTTCTCACTATTTCATGCATGGTCCCACCTCTCCCACCCAATGCCTCCATGTGTCTGGTGCTCTGATTAGAATGGTCTTTCCCAAGATTATGGCCATACAACCCCAGGACCATGAAATCCTTGGTTGAAAAAAAAAAAAAAAGGTGGTGGGGAGGGGAGGGGAGAGAGAGAGAGAAAGAGTGCCATGTTCAAATAAATGGAGCAAACTTTGAAGATGAAAACCCACTCTCAGAGAAGACAACAGTTATCAGTTATTAGACAATCTAAGAGGTCCTGGAATAAAGAAACCTGATTAACTCTGCTCAGCCCAGCAATTCCCAAACTTATTTAAGCCCAGACCCCCACCCCACCCCACTAATGATACTTGCTGTTCCATTGGACAAGTGCTCCAGGGAACCCACTTTGGGAATTATTGATGAGCATTTGTCTAGTCACCCCTCCTCTTTTCCAGTTTTCATTATTCCCTTCTCCTCTGAACCACTAAAATCCTGGTTTGTATTAAGAACTTCAACTCTGATTTATATACTGACACATATCAATCCAGTTTGCTTTAAGGGTTTCTTTTGTGGGCTAGGCTTTTATTCCTCAGAGGGGTGTTAAATTCCTTGTGGGCAGGGACTAAACTTGGGGTTACTTTCCTGCCTCTCTAGGCCACCAGCTGTGACTACAGTACTAGGTACTTGGTAACTTCTCAAAATATGGAGAAAGCAGGCAGTGTGACTCGAGTGATCTTGGCAGAATATCAAATGTTTGCAGCAGGAATTGAGTGTTAAAGCTTTGTGTTCATAGGTCTCTGGATACATCCAGTCTTGTGGGAGATGCTACAGAGAACACAGCAAATGCCTGTTTATCAAAGGGGATTGCGGCAGGGAGATTGTGCCGAGTTCCTCAGCGATGGGTCTACTGGTTACACATGGTTCAATTCTGTATTGTGTGGCCTTTCCTAAATATTTCAGGATGTTTTCATCTCTGGTTCCTAAATGTCAGTAACCACCCTTAATCATTTTTGCAATGAAAGATGTTCTCATGCATATTCAAACGTCCCCCTACGGGTGGGAATGCTCTCAGCTGATACTTAACTGGCACCAGTCTAAGATTAGAATGGGTCCTAGGACTAGGGGCAACTATGGGCCTGGGGAAATCATGCCAGTCAGCTCTAGGTATAGGAAGATGCAGTGCGTAGAGGTAGGCCTGAGAAGTACACAATGTTTGTTGTTTTGTTGTTGATTTAAACGGCAATTATTTTCCAAGTCTTCTTTGTAATAGTTAATGTAGTGGTTCTTCCATTCTCCCAACCATCTTTCCTCCTTTTTGCTTTCTTCCTTTCAGTTTTATTCTGGCTTCTCTTTCCTGTTACCACTACCCTAGCTGAGGACCTTGTGATTTCTTTGATGGATGGTTGTACGAGCCACTTAAAGGCCATTATTTATCCTGCCCCTTCCCAGCTCTGACTGCCCTACGTACCCCTTCCGAAGCCTCCAGTAAAGCTCAGACCTGATCATGTATGTCACCATCCGGTGAATGAGTATTCTGGGGTCCCCACTGTCAACCCGGTGGAGGCCAAACCCAGCTGGTGCTGAAGACCCTCAGTCAGCCCAGCTGGAACACTCTTCCATCTTCCTGTCCCAGCCCAAGGGCCTAGGATTCTCATGGCTTCAAGGTATTTCTTCTGTCCGGCATCCCCTTCACCACTTGTTTCTACAACCTCTACATCATCAAAGACCAATTCATACCTTTCCCTTTATATTTTTATTTTTTCATACCTTTCCCTTTATAAATCAGCACCCTTTAGATGCCCTTCTACCTATGAACTGGTAAAGCACACTGGTAAATAGGACAAGGTTTCTCAAAAATGTTTTGAGCTGTTCAGTTACTGATTTCACGTGGCGTTCCTATGCAACAGCTATTATAAAGGTTTAGGTGCTTTTCATTCCTCTTTTAGCCATGCAGTTGCTACTTTTATGTGAGGACCATATCTGGATTTGGGTATTTAGCGGTGGAAAAAAGTTAGTCCCAAACATAAAACTCTTTGTTTTTCTCACTCAGTGTTGCTTTCTCGAAAAATAAAATATTGGATTCTATAATATAGAGCTATTGTTAGTTATGACAAGCTAAACTGTTCTAAAAATGTTTGGTGGTCATCGCACAGTATTTCTAGCCCAAGAGCATTTTACAAAAATTAGAGAACTCTGTTTCAATACTTTTACACTATTCAGCTGAAAAAAAAACCTCAGTTAATGGATACGCCCAGTCTGAACAGCAGAGGGCTCTTATGTCCGTCACAAAAAAAATCAACTGCCTTTTTTTTTTTTCCCGCAAGAGAATAAGCACAGGTATGCACACCCCATGTCGTTACCTGCATGCCTCTACAGGTGTAAGTTTGACAGGTATAATCCTGTGCTCACAGCCATCATCACCACGCCTTCTATTTCCCAGTGTGATTAAAAGGAGCAAAATGTGACAGGAAGAGCCTTTGGGGAAGTGGTGTGGTAACTCTAAAGTGAGATACACACACAAAGTGTTATTATTAATCAGTAAAATTGTGGAAGCATTAACTACCTCACAAGACGGCTGTGAGGTTAGTGAGCTGAGGCCCACGGAAGGTACTCCGTGAGCCGGAAGATGCTGTGTTAATGCGTATTTGTTACCTACACACATGGGATGCTTGACTGCCTCTCCAGGCCTGGCTTCTCTCTAGAATCTCAGACCTGCATCTCCAATGTCCTGCTTGGAATTCCTCCCCAATGTCAAGTAGGTATTTCAAAATTAATGGGGCTGAAATAAACTCTTGATCTGCTCACTTCACCACTTCCAAAAGAAAAATAACCAATTACTCCATCCTGGGTCTTTCCCATTTCCATAAATGGCGCCAGTATCCACCCAGCTGCTCAGGCCAAAACATCAAATCCTTGATTCAGCTCTTTTTCAGTCTTTCACTAATCCCAAAAAGGTCCTGCCTACTCTCCTGAGACACATCCCGACTCTGCCTTCCTCTCTCCGCCCACTCTGCTTCCAGCCAAGCACGAGCCGCCAGGATTGCTGGCCTGCGCTTCTGCCAAGAACCTTCATCCTGCTTCCCGTGCCCCCTCCCTTGTCCTTTTCAACCACAGCCAGTGTTCCTCAAACACACTGTTCTTAAAAACAATCACATCACAGCCACAACCTTGCTTAATCCACCCACCACCCACCTAGGCTTCTCCATAGCACTTAAAACAAAAGCCAAGATCCTTTCCGTGGTTTACAAAGTCCACCTGGTCACACCCTTCCTACATTTGCAGACTGTCTCCCAACATGCTCCTTCCCGTGCCTTAGACACTGCACACATGGGCTCCCTGTCTTCTCACAGTCAGCTCCTTTGATGCATCCAGTTTTCAGCTTAAGCATCATCTGCTCAGGGAAGCCCTTCACTCTTTTTCACCCTACCTGAACAATCTATGAAATACTTAACCACCAGCTGATATTACCTACTGTTGACAAAAAAATAATCAGTTGATCTAAGAAAGAAATGGAAAATTTTATTCGAGCCAAATTTAAGGATTATAACCCAGGAAGAACAATCTCAGAAAGCTCTGAGAACTGTTCTGCTCGTTAGAAATCCAGGCACAGTTATATAATTTTTCAAGACTGAGGGCTGTACATCAAATGATGTGTTATTGACTGTTTACATTACCCAGGTCTAAGCGTCATCCTGGTGGGTCACGTGACCCCTTCCAAGATCAAGAAGGAATGTTATCTTTTAAGGATAATGTTTTATGTGTTGCTGCTAGGAGAATGTTGCTCTTTATGGCTGAGTTCCTATTTCTGCTGATGGGGGAGTTCTGGTCCACGTGTAATATGGGTACACAGTGCACAGTCGGGCAGAGAGAAGGCCAAAGGCCAGAGAAGAATTTTTTATGTTTATATGTTTCTTGTCTTGCCATAAAATATGAATTTTATTTCACACCACAAATCACATTGTGTCCCTAATAAAACATTTACTTTCAAATCCCATCTATTGACATAATTCCACGAACCATATCAAAGCAAAAGCATGCTATTTTGTCATGGAGGTGCCATCCACAGCCCCTTAGTATTGTCACTCCACTCAGAGACTCAGTGATTTCAGAATCGGGGCTAGAGGGGAATCCAAGCAAAATACGACCACAGATGAGTTATGCTAAGTAAAACCAATCCCCCAGGGCTACTTACCTGCATCATCTTTTCTACCCTCCCAACCCCACTCCCTCTCCCTTTTATTAAAACACAATAGATGAATACTTAAACCTTCCCAAGCCTGTTCTTAAATACACGTTTTGTTTATCTGGGAGGCTGTCACCACAGCCTGAGTCAAGCCCCTCCCCTACTGCAGCCCCTACCCCAAAACCTATTCTTTAGGTGCTTCTCCAATGCCACCCCTCCCTTCCCACCTTCAGTGAAAGCTCCTAAGTATTTGGAGTAATGTTTGATTAAGGTGCTTCACATAGATGTGTGAACAACCAATGGCCTTTAGTTACCAGGTTATACTCTTCCTTTGACAGAGAATTTTAGAGAAACTCCAATTAGGAACAAATTGTTAGGAAATTTTATTTAACCAGTGTTTTAGAGCACAGTGTTTGGGACCTCTTTCTGCTTACTAGCTGTGTTACTTCAACAACTGATATAACCTCGCTGTGCTTCGGTTTCCTCCTATGTGAGTTGGGATCATAAAAGTACCTGTCCCATAAGGTTGTTGTGAGGATTAAATTAAGGAATGTATGTAAAGCATTTGCAATAGAGCCAGACAGAGAGAAATGCTACACAGGTATTAGGTATTACTGCCATCACTGTCACCGCTGTCATTATTATTACCATCATCACCATCATCATTATCAACACCATCATCAATATCACCATCACCACCATCATCATCACCATCACATCATTATCACCATCATTACCATCATTGTTATCAACACCATCACCACCATCATCATCACCAGCAGCAGCCATGGCATTTTCCTTCCATCATCCATCAGAAGGGCAGAACTTGACTTCTATCTCCTTACGTTCCCCCCTTCCCTTAGTAAATTCAATCTCAGATGAATTTTCTACATATTAACATCACCAAAGGGCAGACTATGGAAGGAAATTGTGATCAAAGTTAATAAATGTAAGAATTTTACTCGAGTTTTGAATTTAGGATCTGCCTGCATGTAAATTTCCCCAGACTGGTTCCCAAACCATGCTTTATAGATCTACTAAGCAGTGCTATTTTTATTTTCCTATTCTTCTGTCACAGTGAGTTTCTCTTGTGGGGTGAAATAAATACAGTTTTGAGTATTTGAACCCAGTATTTTCTTCTTTGCTCTAAATTCCGAAACGTTTTGCAAAATATGGGAAAACGGAGCTTGATATGTCAGTTGCGTTTTTTCCTGCCAAAAAGCTGTTTTGATTTTAGGCTCCAGTCATAGGTGGAAGACATTCAGAATATGAGGGTTTACATTTCTGAGCCTGCACACATGCGACCTGCAGGCCACCCTGGCCTCATGCTCTTGCCCGTGGAAGGTATTAGTGATAGATTGTGGTTTTCCTTGCTGAGTTCAAAGGCAGTGCTAAGGCGCCTTCTTAACACAGAGCTTTAGTCAACTTCCAGCAACCACCGGCGCTTGAGAGAAAACCGATTTCGCATCCCTGAGATGTTCTTCACACTTCCGTCACTTCCCATTCAAACTTTAGTGTTTGGGCTTCTGTTTTGAGAAGCATATCGGTGCAATGATGGTTCATTGGGCAGTTCCACACTTGGAGTGTTTTGGAAATCTGTGGGAATTTTTTTTCCTGTTTATTTTATTTTTTCTATGTTACCAATGTCTCTGGTTTTTCTGTGTGTGTGTTAAAATATACATAAAATATACATACCATAAAATTTACTATCTTAAACATTCTTAAGCGTACAGTTCAGTGGCATTAAGTACATTCACAGTGTTGTGCAACCATCACCACCGTCCATTTCCAGAACTTTGTCATCATCTCAAACTGAAGCTCTGTACCCGTTAAGCATTAACTCCTCATTCTACTCCCACATTTCCTTGTCATCATTCTACTTTCTGTTTCTATGAATTTGCCGGCTTTAGATACCACTAAAGTGGAATCACACAGTATTTGTCATCTTGTGAATGACTTATTTCCCTTCGTGTTGTAGGGATAGACCGTATTTTGTTTATCTGTTCATCTGTTGGTGGGCACTTGGATTGCTTCCGCTTTTTGACTATTCTGAATGATGCAGATATAAACATGGTCATACAAGCATCTGTTGGACATTCTCCTTTCAGATCTTTTTGGGTACATATTCAGAGGTGGGATTGCTGGATCCTATGGTAATTCCATGTTTAATTCTTTTTAAGGAACTCCCCTGGTGCTTTCCTTAGCAACTGCACTGGTCTGCATTCTCACTGGCAGTGCACAGGTATTCCCAATTCTCCACATCTTTGTGGGACTTTTTTGTTGTTACAGTGATTAGGGACATTCCTGGCACTTAGTAGGCTGGAGCATGGGTTGCTTGTCATCCTACAATGAGTGAGGTTTTCCCTCATAATGAAGAATTGTCCCTCGGCTTACATTATTCTCAAATGTCTTGTTGGTCATTCATGTAGGTGAAAAATTGGCCGATAGTGATTGAATCCTAGACCTGAACTCTAGTTTATAGGTAACACAAATTATTTTTATATACTTTTAATATGCAATAAATCCTAGTTGAGTTACAACCATATAAATGGAAATAACGTTGCATTCTGGTTTGTGAGAGCTCGTTACCAGGAGTCACCGTTTCTGAAAATATCATCACTGATGGCAACACTCTGCTGGGATTTGAGTTGCCAATGTGACACACCCATTTTAATCAGCAGTCGTAGCTGTCCTGTTCCTGGAGTTCTGCACGGAACACAAGCATCTGACTACTCAGTGATGTCTTCCATTGTAGTCAAGTGTGAGCATGACTTCAGGTGTGGGTTGGCCATACTATCTACCGATTTCATTTTAGGGCAGTAAAATAGATGATTCAAATACTTAATATAAAGACAGTCCACTGCTAAAGACAAAGGGTTGCTTCTCTTATCTCTGTCGAAGAGGGGGTTGCAATCAACTGAGTGTGTCACCTCAAAGTTTGTACGTTGAAACCTAACCCTCATATAATGGCATTAGAAGGTGGGGGCCTTTGGGAGATGATTAGGTCATGAGTGTGGACCCCTGGTGATGGGATTATTGTTCTTATAAAAGGGACCCCAGAGGGTCTCACTCTCTAGGTCATGTGAGGTTACAGGGGAAAGATGGCTGTCTAGGAAGCAGATTCACACCAGACACTGCATCAGCTGAGACTTTTTTTTTTAGCTCCTCCTTTTTTCACACTCCCCCCACCTTTTAAAAACTGAAGTACAGTTGATATACAATGTTTTAGTTTCAGGTGTCTAGCAAAGTAATTCAGTTACACACACACACACACACATATTTCCAACTTCTTTTCCATTATAAGTTATTATAAGATATTGAATATAGTAATATAGTTCCCTGTGCTATACAGGAGGACCTTGTTGTTTATCTATTTTATATATAGTGGTTTGTATCTGTCAATCCCATACTCCTAATTTTTCTCTCCCCTCTTCCCCTTTGGCAACCATGTTTGTTTTTCTATGTCTGTGACTCTATTTCTGATAAGCTCATTTGTATCATTTTTAAAGATTCAACATATAAGTGATATCATATGGCATTTGTCTTTCTCTGTCTTATTTACTTCACTTAGTATGATCATCTCTATGTCCATCCATGTTGCTGCAAATGGCAATATTGCATTTTTTATGGCTGAGTAATATTCCACACATATATATCACATCTTCTTTATCCATTCATCTGTTGATGGACATTTAGGTGGCTTCCATTTCTTGGCAGTTGTAAATGGTGCCGCTATGAACATTGAGGTGCATGTATCGAATTTTCAAACTAGAGTTTTTGTCTTTTCTGAGTATATGCTCAAGAGTAGGATTGCTGGATCATATGGTAACTCTATTTTTCATTTTTTAAGGGACCTCCATACTGTTCTCCAGAATGGCTGCACCAATTTTTATTTCCACTAACAGTGTAGGAGGATTCCCCCTTTTCCATAGCCTTTCCAGTGTTTATTATTTGTAGACTTTTTGATGATGGCCATTCTGACCAGTGTGAGGTGATACTTTATTGTAGTTTTGATTTGCATGTCTCTAATAATAAGCGACTTTAAGCACCTTTTCACGTTTGGCTAGGACTTTGATCTTGGACTTCCCAGCTTCCAGAACTGTGAGAAGTTAATGTCTGTTACTTGTAAGTGACCCAGTCTATGGTATTTTGTTATAGCAGCCAGAATGGACTAATACAGAGGCATTATGTGCTGGCCTTCTAGTATGCTGAGCTTGAGTGGCATGTGTATGTGTGGGTGTGTGTGTTTTGTTTGTTTTTGTTTTTCTGATAGTGGTAACTGATTTAGGCTAACCCACCTCCACTCCCTCCAAGTCCATACATACACTGACAAAAACCAGATTTTTGAGAATGACATCACCTGTGGCTCAGTTACCAGGTAAGATTCTCAGATGTACATGAGATTGAGGGCACCAGTTGGCCCTCGTTTCTGCCATTCTCTGACTATCCATGAAGTTGGGGTCTTCAAATAACTTTTAATTTTATGGCATCTTAAGATAGATTTAGAAATGACATGTCATGAGTACGTCTACCTCATTTGACAAAACTGATTAATTAAAAAAGTATTGATTGGCCTCTGTTTTGTGCTGGGCCTTGTTTGAGGTATGGGGGACGTGGGGGAGAACAAAATAAGTCCCTTAAAAAAGGTATCAAAAGTCTGGAAACTGAATCCCTTTTTGATATAGCGATCACCTAGGTACTTATCCTAAGGAAATTACTAGGAAATTGTGCAAAGGTGGATGAGCAAGTGTGCATTGTGCATCAGATGAGAGTAAAAATCAGGAAAAAGTCTAGCCGTTAACAATAGAGGACTGATTAAGTGAGTTATCATATACTTACACGATGGAGAGCTAGATAGCCATTAAAATTAAAATTATATGTACATTTATTAAAACAGAAGAACAAAACTGACATATATTTGGTGGAAAAGTTGACTATAGGCTGTATGTGTATCATTCACTTCAAAAACTTGTATATATTTATATGCATATATTTTTGTTCGAAAAAAGTTCTGGAAAGATATGCACCAGTGGTGAGGGAGGGGGAGGTTTAAATTTCATTGAATTTTTGTTTTCTGTTTACAGAAATTTCTTTTACAACAACCATGTATTAAATTGAATGTAATTTCGAAATGAATATACTTTCCACAAACATCTAAAATAAATAAAATTTGTCTATAGACTTGGTATATTAGTTTGCTAGGGCTGCCGTAAGAATGAACTAGAGACTAGTTGCCTAAATAACAGGGATTAACTTTCTCAGTCTTAGAGGCTACAAGTCTGAGATCAAGGTATCGGCAAGACTGGTTTCTTCTTTGTCTTTTCTCCTTGACTCGTAGACTGGCCGTCTTCTCCTCGGGTCTTCACATGGTCCTCCCTCTGTATGTGTTTGTGTCCTAATCTCCTCTGCTATAAAGACACTGGTCGCAGTGAATTAGGGCCACCCTAATGATCTGATTTTAACTTAATTACCTCTTTAACGACATTATGTCAAAGTACAGTTGCATTCTGAGGTCCTGGAGGTCAGGCCTTCAACATTTGGATTTGCGGGGAACACAATTTAGCCTGTAACGCTTGCCTTCCAAATAAAATAAGAAAGTCTAATAGTTTTCACATGGAACACTTTCTGCTATAAAAACATAATTACAGTGTGAAGCTATAATGATGCTAGTGATTATTTTATAGCATGCTAAAAGTGATTTTCTCCATTTAGATATAGATTCCCAGAAGGTCACTGGTGATATGAAGACAATCCAAATGCATACCAGCAAAGCAGTCTCTCTTCCTAACTGGGTTCATGATTTGCAATATTTGAATTGAGTACCTTTCTTCCTTTGAGGGCAGCAGTCAATCAACCCACATTTACTGGACACCCACAGGGTGTGGTACATTTTACTAGATGTGAGGGTGAATTAAAAGTAAATAGAAGCTCAACTTATGCCCTGAAGGAGCTTTTAATTTCTGGGGGGACATAGAAAATTCCCACTGAACATAAATACATTCATAATGAAACATTTTGTGTGGGGTTTAGAGACCAGCAATCTAATTTATTTTGTGGAAAGTGACATATTTTGTAATTAAGGGACCACGAAATAACGGGAGCAGCCAGGACTCTTGACTCCCTGCCCAGTTTTTTTCCCATCAGATCAGCTCCCCAGCTTCAGGGTAAAGTTGTGCAGCTAGATGCCGGGGGAGCTATAAGCAAAGAAAAAAAATCAGGTCCTGGCATCAGGAAGAGCATTTCAAATGCATCGTAGGGGAGGGAGGAGCCAGGAATTGGGAGGAAAGGCACAGGGAGAATGGTTTTAATATCCTGGTCTAAGAGGTCACTGTGTGTCACTGTGTGGCAGAGAAAGTAAGGTGCTCCTTTCAGGCCGAGGGAGGGAGATGGGCAAGGTGGGGTGTGTGTAGGGGGCGTTGAGGGGGATGGAGAGTGGGGGGGGGGGGGGGGAGGAAGGAGAGATTCTCCCCTGGAAAAGCGTGGGCGGGGCTATGTAAAGAGCAGGCCTGGCAGAAGTAGAGGTTGCCAGAACCCCTGTCATGTTCCACAGCTTGTTTCACTGCAAATTATTTCTTGATCTGGTTAGAAGAAATTTAAAGTTTTCTCTTGGGGATGCTGAAAAGTCCATAGGTATTATTCCATCCAATCCAGGGCGGTCAAATGGATTCATTTTTTTTTAAATTTTTAATTTATTTTTTTAATTTTTAAATTTTTTTTGGTGGGGAGATAGATTATTTATTTATTTGTTTATTGGTTTATTTATTTTTATTGGAGGTACTGGGGATTGTACCCAGGACCTCGTGCATGCTAAGCATGTGCTCTACCACTGAGCTATACCTTCTTCCCTGGATACGTTCTTAAAGACAAGCGTGTGAGTGTGTGTGTGTGAGTGAGTGTGTTTATGTGAGGGAGTGTGTGTGTGAGGAGTGCCTGGGTGTGAGTGCCAGAAGAGTGCATGTGACTGCATGAATACGCGTGTGTGTCAGTGTACATGAGTGTGCACATGAGTGTGTGTGAATGTGGGAGTGTGTGGGCGTTTGTACAGGAGAGTGCCTGTCTGCATGTTGGCCCTAGAAGCCACTGTGTTTGTTTCCTGTCACATACTGAGTGGCTTGAAACAATACAAATTTATTATCTTCTATTTCTGAAGGTCAGAGGTCCGAAATGGCTCTCATTGGGCTACAGTTGAGGTGTCGGCAGGGCTGTGTTCCTTCTGGAGACTCTAGGGGAGAATCTTGCCTTTTCCAGCCTCCACAGGCTACCCTCGTTTCTTGATTTGTGGCCGTTTTCCATCTCCAAAGCCAGCCAGGGCAGGCAGAGTCCTTCTCACACTGTTTACTCTGACCTCTTCTTCTGCCCCCTCATCTACTTTTAAGGATCCTCAGGATGGCACTGAGCCCACCTGGATAATCCAGTGTCATTTATTGTAAGGTCAGCTGATGAGCAATCTTATTCTATCTGCAACCTCAATTCTCCCTTGACGGGTAAACTTACATGTTCAGATTTCAGGGGTTAGGAGGGGGACATGATCATTATTATGCCTACCATAGTCACCATCATAATCACTAGAAGAGTGTGTAAAGCCTCTTTCCCCTTGTTTTCCCCATGTTGACATGCCTCGGCGGGCGGGGGCGGCAGACAACAGGCTAGAGAAGGAGGTGTATTTAGCAAAAGTGATTCAGCTCCACGCCCACTGAGATCCACTGGATGAAATGCTATCCTGAGGTAGCATTTGTCTTTTCTCAAACAGCATGTCAGGACCTTTGTGGTGACCTCTCCAAGCCCTTCATTTTTATGTGTGAGGAAATGGAAAGCCAGGCTGGCGAAGCGGCTTCTCCAAGGTTTCCCAGCTGGTGGGGGCAGAGCTCGAACAAGAGCCTCGGTGCTCCATCCACTGCTCTTCTGACTGTTACGCTCATCAATTTTGCTAGATTATTGTCCTGCCTTTTTTTCCAACTGAAAGAGATGTGGTTTTTGACCTTCGGAGGTATTTAATTCTCTTGACTAGCAAAGCATATCCTTCTGTTTGTGTATGTGTCTTGAAAGCAATTGCAATAATTGGATAAGATGCTTACATGGTTTTGCTGCGTTGACTGCCTGAGGCACCTAATGAGACGAGGAGGTGAAAGTCTATATGAATGTGCCTGGCATTCAATCCGGGGTACCGTGGTTTCAAGAAGATGCAGACAGATTGGCAGAGGTTCAGAACAGATCAGCTAGAATGATGAAAAGAGGGGAAGATTGAAGCAGCTAAGCAGGGACTGCTTCACTAAGCAGTCAGCCGGCTGGAAGGACTTCTATGAATATTTTCAAGCTACGACAAAGAGGGGGCATAATTACTTTAGCATTTTGGTAGGTCTAAGAAAACGCACTGTGTGTAGACACAATGAAAAAAAAACCTAATTTGTACCAACATTAAGGTATCAAATCATTTTACTTTAACTTTTGGTTGCTCTCAGCCTGTAGACATTCTTTTTCTCACTTTGGCTGATTGCTAGGTGACCAGTTGTCCCAGATTTCCTGGGCCTGAGTATTTTCCTGGGATGCAAGACTGTCAGTGCTGAAACCGACGCAGTCCAGGGCAGACCAGGGCAGTTTGCCTAGATGCTGACTATACCGGGTGTCTCATAGCCTATGAGGGTCATGATCTCGGCCTAACCTGTCTGTCCACCAGGGGACACTGAGATATCATAAGGCAACCAGAAATTATGTTTGCATAGGGATTCCAAATCTCCTTGGAAATGGTGAAGAGATTGCTGGGACTCATGGTTGAGTCTTAGAATACCTACTTGAGCAGTTTGGCTCTAATCAGGGAGGCAAAGCCTGCCCACCGTGGCTGTGATCAGGAGGCATCTGAGTGTTTCAGGAAGGTGGGGGGAATGGCTTGAGATTGCCCTGATTGTCCTGAGGTTCCTGTTCCGATGTAGTGACCAAGATGTTTGATATAGTACTAGATAATGTCTCTCAAACGCTCTCTAGTTTCAACAGAAAGTGTGAGGCTATGTTTTGGGGCCCTGGACATGTGTCACCACTGAGGGAGGACAGTGTTGGTGTTAAGGGCCCTGCAGAAGCAGTGGGAGAGGTGTTTGGACGTTGGCATTGGTAGCAGAGGATGGCTAATCACTTTTCAGTAGCAAAAACTGCATCCATCAAGCTAGACCATCAAATAATGAAAAAAAAAGAGTGAAAACAAAGTGAACAAAAACATCAAATGAGAGACCATGAGGCTCCTCCAAAAAGAGAAGACATTTAACAGAAACTTAGAAACACAGTAGTAAGTCCTGGTGAGCCTTCCTCCAAACCAAATATGATCTCTGTTTTGACCCAAGTTGTCAGAGTCTGAAAATCCTGTTTTTCCAGAACAGAGAGACTGGTGCCCTGGAGTTGGATGACCCCCTGGGAAGATTAGGCAAAGGTTCATATTGGAGGCAGGAATCAGGATCGAGACAGGTTGCTGAAATGTGAAAACAGAAAGAAGGCAGAGAAGTTGAGTTGAAAGCAGCCCAGTCGTGGCTATCAGAAGTGATGTGTGGGGCGGGCTATGGAAAGGATATTTAATTAGCCTTCTTGCACATACTGAATCAGCCAGTATTCTTAGTTGTATGCAGGATAAAATGACTGGCTGATTAAAGTAGAAAAGGAATTTGCTGCAAGACTAACAGGCATTTCATGGAAGATTCTGGAACTAGAAAGCAAGGGAAAAAAAAATGCCTAAAACCACATCACGGAGAGGACAGTTTGATGCCACAGCCTGCCCCAGTGCCGTGGTTTCTGTTGCTGATCCAGGAGCTCCATGCCTCGAATCACCATCCTTCTGCCATTTCTGCTGCCACTGCTGCCTCTACCTCAGTCTTCCTGCCACTGTCACACACACACATATGCAGAATTCCCTGCCATTCTGGCTTCATAGCAGTACTTACTCCTCATCTGAAGTCCAGGTGGATGTGTCTGATGTAAGGAATCTGGGTTCAAGGAGGCTGGAGAAGAAAACACCTGCCATTTTCAGCATCTATCAGGTTGCCTTTGTATCCCTTGGAGACTCAGTGTGGGGAACGAGAGGCTGGCTAGTCAGGGAGAACGACAATGGTCCTTTAGCTGCCACCCCTTTGGTGGCCCAACAGCAGCATATACTCTTATCCTTATACGTTCTACCTAACAACCATCATTCATGCCATTGAAAATATGCTCCCCGCTCCTAAGTCTCATTGGTTCTGGGTCCAGCTTGGAGCTCAGGCTCCCTGGACCATGACCATTTCTCATCTTTTCCATAATGAACCCGTTTTGATATTTTGTAACCTCTGGGAAAAGTTGTAAAAGTGATCACCATCACCCGATACAAAATAGTGGGAGAAGGAAGAAAATTAATTATAGTACCAACATGTATATTTTAGTGAGGAAGAAAGTTATGGTGCTCATTTCTGTATTTGTTCAAGAGTATAAAGCTGATAAATATATCTTCCCTTCACTACCACCATGTTTTTTTTGAACTCAAACAGCACCTCCCCTTGCCAGAATTCTGTACCTGATGAAATGATACAAATCTTCATTCCAAGAGTTTGGAAATATTGGTGGTCTTGCCTGAAGAGGATTTCTATAACCCTTGATTGACTTTACCACTGGACACAGCAATTTTAGGAGGCAGCCCAGGGATCGTGGGTTCCATCTACCTCCTGGTTGCCTTCAGCTTGGAGGAGCAGCCCTATTTCCCCCTTGATAGTCAAGAGCAATCAAACTCAACCAACATCACATCTCCCCTCCACCCTTTTTTTTTGGTCTGTTTGACAAGCTATTTCTGGGTGAAAATGTGCAATGTAGGATCAGTGGATTATAAATTCAGCAGCCCATGGACTTTTTTCCCCTGCAACGTGTGTTCTTTAGACAGGCACAATGTGATGGTTGATGGTGATGCTAACCAAAAAAATGGCAGGTGTAGAAAGCAAGTCCAAATCCAGAATAAGTGTTTATATCCATGAGGACAAATGCTGATGCCTCATGGTAGAAAGGAATAAATTCAGTCAATTCACTACCATCCAGGGAAGACAATATTAGGAGGATAAAGGATGGTTCATGCTACCTTAGCTTGCAAGTTGGACTTCATGCTGGAGGGAGCCAGATTAGCCTCAGTGAAGGGAAATCTGTGTCTTTGAGTTCATCAGTATGTTCCATTACCACTTCCGTGGCCACTTTGTTTACAGGCCCATTGAACAATCACTGGGGTGGCTGGGGAGAAGGTTGACCAATAGTTACAGGAGTGGATGTCTTGTCTGCTGGTTTATTTAGTACCTTTCCTTCTGGGGAGTGAGAATGTTTAGGTGAGTATACACTTGGGGCACTTTCCCAGAAGCACATCCACGTGCCTTCTCAAACCTCCTTGTTACTAATTCTCCAATGTTGTTCTTTTCAAGTTCATGACCAGTCATCCAAACATTAGCTGCAGCCCACAGCCCAAGAATCCTATAATGCTTCACCTTAAGCCATCTTACAAGAACATATATTTCATTTATTTGCCAATGGCATCATTGCCTAAATGCTGCTTTTTACAGCTTAAGTTGGTATTTTAGCAATTTTTCATTATCAATGAAAATCCTTTATGCAATCAGTTTTAATGGCTAGGTAAGATTTCATCCAATGAATGTATTAGGTTTCTAAAGAGCAGGGGTCTGAGAGAGATCCTGTTGGACAATGAGGTGGCCCATGTCATTCCTTGACTCTTCTGCAACTTTTCCAAATCTGTCTCAAAGTATCATGTTCTCTACTTGCCTCTCGCCATGAGTCATGGCTGTCCCGGAAACCAATGTGATCTGAAGAAGCAAAGGTTAATTACATACAATGGATCAGGAGCAGAAATTCAGTCAACAATTTTTTTTTGTTTATTTAATTGATTACTTCTTTTTGACACTCCATAGGTCTTGGTGAAGAAGCAGAACACAGATACAAATATATGACACGTTGGGTTCAAAATCTTTGCATGTGTTTTCTTATCCAGTTTTCACAGTAACCCTACGAAGTGTTATCACCAAAGTAGAGAAAAGGTGAAGACCTTGTCCAGGGTTTCACGTTGCTGATCTAACACCACAATCTGCA
The DNA here is from genome assembly GCF_009834535.1 of Camelus ferus. Classification (NCBI taxonomy): domain Eukaryota; kingdom Metazoa; phylum Chordata; class Mammalia; order Artiodactyla; family Camelidae; genus Camelus; species Camelus ferus. Next base: position 11,610,293 of record NC_045696.1, on the reverse strand, counting down.
CAGGGCAGTCTGACTCTCTGATGTTATTCTAAATGTGATCTCAAATGATTTGAATCAGATGCTTTCCTGGCGAAGAAGGACATGAATAAAGAACATCAAGAAGCTGGTAGGAGGAGGGTATATCTCAGTGGTACAGTGCATGCCTAGCATGCATGAGGTCCTGGGTTCAATCCTCAGTACCTCTATTAATAATAAATAAACCTAATTACCTTTGTATCCTCAATAAACAAATGAAAAAAAAAAAAAAGCTGGTGGATATTTTGCTCTTAAAATGGCAGCAGGATAGATACCCCACAATGTGATTTATAGCAGCCCCTAGTTACTTAGAACAGGTTGAAGGACTTCAAATGAATTCTTTGGGAGAAGAACTTCTGCACAAACCAGAAATGGGAGAAATTCTGCTTGACTCTTTCCTCTGACTCTCTCTCACTCCTCAGTTGACCCGGGTTCCTTATCTTAACAGGAGAGAGGGAAGTCTCATAACAAACCTTCACCTGATTGACTCCCCGGCTTAATGGACACTCTCCATTCCCCCCAAAACACAAGCTAACGGATGGGCGGTAAGTTGAATTTCATGCTAACTTACCACTCTCATCCACTTTCAGATTTTGCTGCTGTGTTTATCAAGCCAGGTTTTAGTTCCCAAATATTTGTATGCTTGTTGTACATATTACTGTAACTAATTAATCAAATTAAATATTATGTGAACCATTTTTAAAAAATAAATTGAACATCAACAAAGTGCCAAGCTTTTGTTCTTCATGCTTGGAATAAATTGGTAAACAAAGAAACAAAGATTTTTTTTTCACATAACATATTCTATGCAAAAACCAATCTACCTCATAGAGTTGTGTCTATGAGAACTAAGCTGAAAGCTTCTGTGAGACTCAACAAATGTGAGCTGCTCAAAAATTATGCTTCATTTGTTGTGGCGGAGACAACTGTAAAAAGATTTGAAAAAATATTGCAAGAATCTAGAAGGATTTCACACTCAGAACACTTCACAAGTATCTTTAAATTCTTGTTCTATTTGAAAGTAGTCAAAACTAGAAATATATGGATGTGATTTATACAAGAAAAACAACGAAGACTTACAATCAGCAAAACCATACCCAAGAAAGGCTTTGGGTATTCCTAGAAGGTAGGTGAAGAAATGGACATTTACATGTTTTAAGTTAAAAAGAAGTGTTTACGGTAAGTATGTATCTTTTTATTTTCTTAAACGGATTTTCACTATAAGTGGTCTTTATTGATTGGCAACCAGCAATTAGTCCCAACTGATGACCGAGCTTCTACTCTATTTTTCAAGGACCAGTTGAATCAGAATCATCAGGGGAGCTGCAGTGCAGAATTGGAAGTTCTGAGGATGGGCTCAGGGAACCTGCATTTAAACCCCGGTTGGGACTGACTGAGAAGTGTTGGCCTCTCAGAGCTCTTGTACCAATCAGGGCAAAATCCCTTCTTGGTCTGGACCTTCAATCTTGAGGATGGGGGCTCAAGACATCACTTGGTGGGAAGTGAAACCTTAGAGGTGAAACCTTTTGAGGGTCTTATTTTGTATTGTGTCATAGCCAAGACCTAGTATTTAAGGTGATGAAGTCAATGTGCAATTCTCGGTGCCCAAATTGGGTATACCAAGGAGATGAAGAAAGGACACTTGTTCATAATCTTAGGACAAGTTTAGCATGTGAATCAGTAGATTATCTACTAGACAGTATACAGCATAGTTAATGGCAAAATCACATGGTACTGATCCTGCAGGGTCAGAAGAGTCTCAGGGTGACCGACCATCCCGGTCGGCCAAGGGGTTTCCTGGGACATGGGACTTGCAGTGTTAAAACTGAGACAGTCCTGGGCAACCCAGGACAGTTGGTCACTATAGAGAAGGACTGATTTACAAGCAAGCATAGCTGGGGAAGGCTTTGTAGAGGAGGGAGACAACTGAGTGTCTTCAGCGGCTTCACAGATTCCCGGCACTATCAGTTTAGATCCAGGCATTTAAAACCCAGTGTGTTTTTAGTGCTTACTTGGCATGTTGCTACAAGAAGTGTGACAGAGCTAAGTGGTTCTGCAAGCTTGAGAGAGAACAGTTCACACGCGCACCCACCTCCGAGTACAGGCTAATTAGCTCATGTTTGCAGGAGCCTTGGAGCATGTGCAGCACAGCCCGGAAACCCGGATATCATTAAGCAGCTAGAGCCACCTTCAAAAATTCACGTTTCTGCCCCTCCATCAGCCCTTATTTCTTCTCGATTCCTTTGAAATAGCTGGTTCCCTGCAGATGTCAGCATGAATCTCTCACCAGAATAAAGAGGCCATGGTGCCTGACTTGTGTGTAAAAGGGATTACATGCAAGCAGCCCAGAGCCCAGGCTGCGTTACTGGTGGGTAGCTGGGCCAATTTCTGAAGTGTGCTGTGGGCTTCCTGCTCGAGAGCTGTTGCTTTTCTCCTCCCTGCCTCTCCTCTGGTTGGCCTGTTCATAGATATCCTTTACAGATCTCTCATATGTCGTTCACATACTGTACATGTACCATCATAGACCATATGACATTGTCAATAGATAACATCTGTCTTGTTATTAGAAATGTGCTAATGTGACATTATGGCCAAAAACACTGAGCAGCAGCCCACACTCTCCCCTGAGCTCAGGCCTATTCCCAATGCCTCTGGGATGGGGCAGAAGTGGGAAAGGGTTCAGCACAGATGCTCCTGCCCTCTCCGGAGCTGCTGCAGAAGGGGAGGGGCGAGCTGGGGCCCCACTTCCTGAGCCTGCTTCCTATTCATGGGCAGCTTAAAGCTTAGCCAAGCAAAACAGCGCTGGTGGATGGCTGAACTCCCAAAAGCATGCCTGTATATAGATGTATGTGTGTATATGTATTTATGTGTGAGTGTACATGTGGTCTGTATGTGTTTAAGTGTGTGTTTTGCATGTGCACACGTGTGCTGGTTTGTATGTTATGTACATGTCTGTGGGTATGAGCATGTGTACATGTGTATATGACTATGTATGTGTTTGGGGAATGATGCATGTATGTGTATGGTGTGTGTGTGTCCATGTGCACACATGCACATGGCCTTGAGGGATCACAGAAAGTTGATGGTTATGTTCTGGACTTCAGCTGGTTAACAGGCTTGCCAACCCCCCGAATGTGGGTGCAGAGACATTCCCCTCCTCCTTGTTCTGGTTGTGGAGCGGGTATGTGAGACAGCACTGGGGGAGGGGGGTGGTAGCAGGAGCAGAGCCCAGGCTGAGTGGGAGGCCTGTCTCCATGCCTGGACTTGCCTCTTGTCATCGCCTCTCTCCTGGTCAGAGTGTGAGGCAGAGGGGATTACAGCTGAGTTACGCCATGAACAATAACTGGTCTTAGACATCCTGCCAATCTGTGGATCTGCTGGAAGCAGTTCACCTGGTCATTGTTGCTAAGCAATAGAATATGAATTGTGTTTTGTGGCCCCACACTTGGCTAGCATTTCATGGATAAAAAAGCACAGATGTTGGTAAGTCAGCCTTGGCTGGGTCACGCTCACGTGAGTGGTCCTGCCCAGTTCCAGAGCTTGCTTGGATAATTCCAATTCTTGGCCAGTCCACCAGACAGGGTGAATGGAATGAGGAGTCAGCAAAGCTGATTTTCTTTGAAACTTCCAGAGTCTAAAAGTCAAGAATGTTGCAAGATCGCTGTTAACGATTCTTGAAAAATCAAGATGGCGGTAGAATGTACACTAGCCATTTACTACTTCACAGTGGAGGAAGGGATGGCATGTTACTCAACAGAGCAAAGTTTTAAAAACCCAGGGAGGTCGGATGGGATGTTAGAGAAGCCAAGAACACGGGCACCACTCACTGTCATGAGCCCCAGAGTCTGAAAACCAGGACTTCTTGGCATCATAGATTCTTGGGCTTTCTCTCTTGGCAGGCTTAGGTGAGGGCAACAAGTTCCTTTGCCTGTGGGTGTTTTTTTTTCCCCAGCAGTGGCGCTCACGTAGGTTATTGCGCAACTGGCCCATCATCCAAAGTGGCCTTAAGAGAAGGAAGTGATATGTAAATAGGGATTAGGAGCTAATTAAAGGTGACATCCTCTCCTCCCTCATATTAGGTCTTTAAACAGCCACATCTAATACCTGAATGGCCCGTGACTCAATGTCTGCATGATCACACATTTGAAGCCACTCCTTCAGATGAGAAAGTGCCTGCCTCCCCCGAAAGGGCTTCAACAAGTTGGTCCCTGGCCACTGCTTTCTCGTGCTGTAGAGATGATGGGTCCCCTTGATCTGCAGTGAGACAAAACAGTGCTGACAACCATCTGACTAGCTTCCTGTCTTCCCTCTGCCCTTCATTCCTTTCTTTCATCATTGTTATTTTTCAACTTTTTTTTGTTTAAAAAAATTTACAATTTTTATACAATTTTTAAAGGTTACCTTCCACATACAGTTGCTGCAATATTTTTCACCATTGTCCATAGAGAGCCTCGGAATGCCTTTTTGAAAAAATTATATCTTAAGTCCACTTCATATTTTTCCAACACTCATTTTAAACGTAGGAACTTCACATTTTGGTCTTCCTCATAAGCATTGCTTACGTTATAGATTAGTGCTGCCTGACAAGACTTTCTGCAGTGATGGAAATGTTCTCTATCTACATGTGGCTCTTGAGCACCCAAGTGTGATCAGTGCGCCTAAAAAATGGCATTTTAACTTTTAGTTCATTTTACCATTTAAATTTAAATAGCTGCAGGTGGCTAGTGGCTACAGTACTGAACAGCGCTGTTGTAGAACACGGATGTAGCTCCAAGGCTTTCCTCCCTGGCTGCACACTCCAAATCTCAGTTCAGCTGAGTTTTTTTCTTTTTCCCTTAGGTGATCCAGGCACCCTCCATCGCCCCCCTCCAGGCTCCTTGACACCAGAGGAGGAAAGCAAACACTCAGCTCATTGCCCTGCAATTTCTCTGCAAGCTCTCAGACTCCTTCACACCGTGAGTGGGAAGGTGGGTTGGGAGAGGCTTACTGAAATGTTAGTGATACGCGTGAGAAAATTTCAGTTCTTCGCCAAGCATTTTCTTTGTTGACACAACAAGTCTATCTGCTTACGTGGAGAGGAAAGCAATGACCAGCCCTGAAATGAAGGGCCCGAGTCCCAGGTGGGTTATATTTCTATTCCAGTTTCACGTATGCTTAAACTAATGTGAGTTCTTAGAATTATGTATGCTTGAAGGTGCAATGTTACAAATGTTTTAGGGGAAAGCATGTGGGAATTACAGTTACGTAACCAGAGAAGAATTTGAAGAGATTTGAAGAGTCCTGGGTTGGCGTGGAGGAAAGCAGCTGGGTTTAAGCTTCTGACTAAGGCACTGTCTCTCCAGGACAGAGTAATCTGACTGTAATCAGATGATATTGGCAAAGACCTGGGATAAGGAAGATGACTGGGAAGGGTTGACTTACATAAACAGGTTCCTGGCAAAAGAAAGGGACAAGGAATGTCCAAGGTAGAAAAAATAAAGTGCAGACTTTTTAGTAAAAGTCAAATGCAATTATTAAGCCCCGAAAGGAGAAAGTGGCTAAAAAAGGCGATCTAGCACAGACAATGCCATACACCTGGAAAAGCTCTAAGAGTCTAAGATAGCTCATCATGGTCAGGGAAACAAGACAGACGGGGCCTGCCTGAGATCAGGTGTCAGGCAGTGACCACGTAAGGAAGCAATTCCCAGGGCCGGGAAGAGTCCTTGGTTAAAATAGTGAGAGGGAGCCCCTGCATTATTTGGCCACCCAGCTATTTCACTCAGCTCAGGTCGCCATGCCAAAATACCATTGACTAGATGGCTTAAATGACAGAGATTAACTTTCCTCACAGCTCTGGAGGTTGGGTGCTGACCAGTTTGGTTCCTGGTGAGAGCTCTTTTCCTGGAGAGGGATGGAGGTGAAAGAGAGAGAGGGAGGAAGTGCTCTCTGTTGTCTCTTCTAATAAGGGCACTAATCCTTTCATGAGGGTCTCATCCTCATGACCTCATCTAACCCTAATCTCCTCTCAAAAGCACCATCTCCAGATACCATTCCATTGGAAGTTAGGGCTTCACATATGAATTTAGGGGGGAAGACAAACATTAAGAACGTAACACCAAGGTGGGGAGGGTATAGCTCAGTGGTCGAGCACATGCTTAACATGCACAAGGTCCTGGGTTCAATCCCCAGTACCTCCACTTAAAAAAATAAATAAATAAACCTAATTACCTCCCCCCTCACAAAAAAGAAAAATAATAATTTAAAAAAAGGACATCACAGCTATTCAACAAATATTTTTTGAGCACCTACTGTGTGCTATAGTTGTACTGATGAGTAAAACACTGTCTCTGCCTCAAGGAACTCAATGCAAACAGTAACAACCCAAAGAGGCAAGCGCTGTAATAGAGAAAGTGCCAGGAATGCACAGAGGATGAGGGACAAACTCTGTGTGGGAGAAGATTTCATGGGAAGGTGACATTTGAGCAAGCCTTGAAGGACAAGGGAGGCACAGAGGGGGTGATTCCAGACAGAGGTGACAGATGCAACACGTCAGGGAGGTGGTCAAGGCACAGTGTGCTCTGAGGTCTGTGTTGATGTGCTGGATTGTGGGGTGGGGATGGTGGCACAGGCCAGCACAGGTAAGGGGGAGATGATGTCAAAGAGGCCTGGTGGGCTTGGGAGAGGGACTAGATGTGCCATATTAAGGACCTCGAACCTGATCCCAAAGGAAACGGACAACGTGCCGATTTATGTGTAGGAATCTAATGAGCATTGTATTAATTTGCTGTCGTAACAAAATACCACAGACTAGGTGGCTGAGACAACAGACACTTATTTTCTCACAATCCTGGAGGCCAGAAGTCTGAGATCAAGGCATTGGCAGGTTTGATTTCTTCTGAGGCCTCTCCCCATCTTCTCCGTCTGTCTTCACACAATCTTCCTCTATGTGTGCGTGTCAGTGTCTGAATTTCCTCCTCTTATGAGAAAACCAGTCATACTGGATTAGATTCCTCCCAACCCTGGCCAAAGACCTTCTTTTAACTTATGTATTCTTTATTTATTTAAAAAAGAATTTTATTTATTTTTAAAATTTTGTTGGTGGGGAGGAAATTGGGTTTATTTATTTAAAATTTATTTTTAAAGCTTTTTTTAAGCTCTTTTAAAAAAAATGTCCAATTTTTATTTATTTATTTGGGGGAGATAATTTATTTTATATATATATATATATATATATATATATATATATATATATATATATATATATATATTAGTGGAGGTACTGGGGGTTGAATCCAGGACCTCGTGCATGCTAGGCATACACTCTACCACTGAGCTATACCCTCCCCCCTTAACTTACATACTCTTTAAAGATCTTATCTCCAAATATGGTTACATTCTGAGGTACTGGAGGTTAGGGCTTCTACAAGTAAATTTTGGGAGGACACAACTAAGTCCATACCAGGCATGTCTGCTGAAGTTAGATTGGATAAAAAAGACTGGCAGGTGGCGAAATGAGCCATGCATAAAGCTCTTTTGTACAAGCCCACTTGTTGAGTGATGGGGAAGACCTGATGGGGCTGTGGTGGGACAGACACGAGTGGGTAGACTGGGACGGTATTTGTGGGGAGATGCAATATCGACAATGGGGGCAAAAGGAGGGTCATAGCTCTGGGACATTTTTAAAGTGGACATTTTGAGAGGAGGCTGATGGCTGACACAAAGGCAGGGAATTTAGAAGGGACAGGCTTAGAGCCCTTAACTCAGAATTCGTACCAAGTGTCAGGAAATATTTGACAAACAAATGAGTATAACCTCGTAAGTTTAGGACGTAACAGAGGCCCTGAGTGCAAAGGGATGAGATCCCCTTCTCGGTGCAGCACCGAGGATCTGTTGCTTAGCCAGGAGTTGGATGCCTTTTGTCTTATCCCAGAACTCCATCCTACTACAAATTCTGCTTCTCTATGTGCCCAAGACCTTGAGCATATGCCTTGACCAGGTCTAAACAAATGGACCAATATGTTTCCTAATGCCCAAAAGAAGTGGTTGATGACAGGTCTGATTTTTGGGAACAGGGTGATCCAGAAAAATGACTGGAGGGACCTACGTGCAGTGAGAGTGATTTTTTTTTGTTTGTCTGTTTTCTCTTAAATCTCACTAATCCTATTTTGTGCATTCTCAGTATTATAAGGCCAGACTATATGACATTAGTTATGTTATGTAGTTTTTGACTCAATGCCAGAGGCATTCGGACCAGGGAGAGGTCTGATTTCATTGAAAAATAGCTTCCAAGCCTGAGTAACTTTAGAAGGAAACTTCTACAGCCTCCTCTTTGACTCATCACCCCAGAACTGAACTCTCTTGCCTTTTCTTCTTCCACACTTCTTCATGCTGCTGGCTCATCGCCACGGAGATTTTCCTCTAAAATACCTCTAGCACCCTGAGTACGGCACTGCTACTCACTAGGGCAGAGAGAAGGCAATGCAGGTGAGAATGGCAGAGTTCCTGCTCCCAGGAGTGTGGAGTCTCACGAGAGGATAACACAAGAACAGGATGTTAAAATGGGGCTTGTGTCAGTTTTGACCGAGGCCCCAAGTCAATAGGTGGCCAGAATAGTCACATTCCAAAGTGAGGTGTGTGGTTTCCCGGGCAGGACCACAAAGGAGGTCGTTGGAAACCAGCTTTGAGGCCCCCAGCTGATCACCTAGCTGCAGCCTGTACAAACCATCAGACAGGCCGAGCGAGGGTCTGGAGACTAAAGAGAGCATCTCTCTGAAGAGAAGCAGGCCGTGTGCCGTCAGCTTTATCCCTCCACGGAGGAAGGGCGTGGTGCTGCCTTCTTTCCACAGTCTCTGAGGAGGCTTCAATGACGCCATTTGGAGAGGTTGTTCGGTGCCCTAGGAAATTAGGTAACTCAAGGGCCAGAGTCTGATTTGGGCATGTGAACTCTCACAGGAAAGGGGCTGGCTGAGGCCACAGATAGGAGGATCTGTGTGCCTGCACTTCTACTGACCACAGTCAAAGACGCAAGTCACGGTGGACCAGAGGTGAACCATGTCAGAGAGAGTCCTGCGGGATTATCCTGGAGAATTCTGAGAGCAGAAGGAAGCATGAGACATTGATAGGTGACCAGGGACCAAGGGAGAGCTCTAAGGTGACCAACTAGATGGGATGCTTCTGCCTGAGTCAAGGGCACAACAGGTGGGAAGTATCACCATTTTCTGGGGGAAGGAGGGAGGCTCAGAAAAAGAGTTGGCTTCACACACGCACCATGGCCGGTGGCTGTTTGCCTTGATTCTAACCACGGAGAGATCAGAGGCTGCAGTCAGCAAGGCAAGGGAAGAGGCCAGCCAGGAGGAGACCACAACTGACCCAGGGAGGGGCTTCAACTTTAAAATGGAGATTTGACCATTATATGGGTTGGATGTTGGGAATGAATTGTCTGAGAGTGAGCAGGGAGCCACAGAGCCCACCTTAGATTTTGTCTGGGAGCAGGGAATGAGCCAGCCCCACAGAGCGGCTTAGACAAGCCCCTTCAGGAGAAAGGAAACATCACTCCTGATTGTACCAGTGGATCCCGCTCATTGGAGGACTAGTTCTATGAGCACGTGATGATGCTCTAAGACAGAATAACTTGCCCGTCCCTCACTCTCCCAGCACATGCCCGTTGGACACCTGCTATGTGCCGGGCTCTGAGCTGGCTCCGGGGACCAACAGAAGATGAAATCAGGCAAGGCCCTGACCCTTCCCAGAGCTGACAGTCTAGTAGGGAGACACTAGACCCCCAAAACAAACTGACACGCAACGTATTTTAAGAATTTGATGAAGGAAGCAACACACGAGGTGGAGTGGGAAAGAGGAATGGCTTCATGGAAGAGAGATGACTGGGTCAGGTCCTGTAGAAACCGACAGCCCCGGCTGGGCAGCAACGGTCAGGGAGGCTCTCCAGGCAGAATGACCAGTGTTCCTGCACATGACGGGGAAGAGTGGCCTGGTTCTGTGACAGCACAGCGTGTGCAAAAGGCCAAGTGAGGGTGGTTCCATTCAGATGAAACAGAATAGAATAGGCCAATCTGTAGGGATAGAAAGTCGGTTACTGGTTGCCCAGGGTGGAGGGGTGCAGGGCTTCTTTTTGGGGTGATAAGGGTTTCTAAAATTATATTGAGATGATGGTTAGCTTAAATATGCTAAAACCACTGAACTGTGTATTTTAAATAAGTGAATGGCATGGTATATTAATTATATCTCAAAAAAGCCATTAAAAAGGGAAAATCTAGTCACAGTACAATAAACATAGAATGATAGAATCTATAGAGAATTCAGAATCCGGCAACACTAAACAATATGCCCTTTAGGAATGGGTGGCACAACTGTAAATAAATCAAGGGGATGGTTCTGCAATGGCTGGAGTCAGGAGCGGGAGGATAAGTCGACATACCTGAGTCTTACCGTGAGTGGCAGTTTCACAGGTGTGGTCTTTATAAGAACAATTTGTACATCTCTTATGAACACTCACAAATGTATGACATGTTTCAAAATAAAGTAAGAAGAAAGGGGAGGAGGAGGCCAGATGAGAGATGGACAGAAAGGCACTTGGGGACTCACTGCAAAGGTGAGACGTCTGCACCTAACGCCTGGGAGCCTGTGGAGGCGTCTGAGCAGGCAGCCGAGGGGATGAGAGCGGTGGTTTAGGAAGGGTTGCGGGCTCTGTACGCAGGACGGGTGGGAGCAGGAAGGGGCCTGAGGTGGGGAGCCCCAGAGGAGTGAGAACAGGGTCTGAGCATGCGCAGTGGGGCCGTGGAGGGAGCAGGTGCCTTGGGAAGGGTGTGAGGACCACCAACCAGGCAGGGCGTGAGAGTCAAGGATGAAAAATGCCTGGGAGGTGGGCAGAGAGAGTGGGGAAGGAGGGGCTGAAAGAAAGAGAAGATGAACAGTTTAACTTTAGACATGCACGCAGAAGTATAAGAAAATCTTTATTAGAAAATGAGACAGTTCAGGAGATTGTAACCATGTAGGTTCCTGGGTAATTGTGGAGTCTGTCCAAGTTCTTTTTCGGCCTGGTTCCTTGAGAAACTGCTCCTCTTTGTAGGTCCATCCTGAGCAGTATCGTGGTCTGATCTGCAGTCCTCGCTCCCATAGTTTCCCCAGATGCAGAACAAGATGAGCCCTGTCAGCTTCTCCCAGGTTTAGCCTGGGGTCTTGGCGGTACAGATTCGAGAGGTTGCTTTCTTGCTGGCCAGCTCCAAAAATTCTCCCTGAGTAAGTTTTCAGATTTTCTAACTTCCTTTTGCCCAGAAACCTTACCTGGCTAGGCTTGTGAGGAGCAGAGTTGAAGGTCCCAGGAGGGCTAGTGCATGATGAATGAGTGGGAGGAGCAGGTGTGCAGGTGAGTGACAGGGTCAGGAGCCACAAGCATGACAGCTGAGCCCTGAGACGTAGGCAAGGGCCAGATCGTTTAAGCAGGTTGTGAGACAGGATGGAAGGGGACAGGGCACAGCCACTCAAGGAATGACAGCAATTTAACACCAAAATGGTGGAAGATTCACCTCCTACTTGGCCTTGAGAATTAAGAGGTTTGACTTCTAGTAGACCTTGAGCTTCATTATATACTCATTGTAACAGCGGGATCAAATAACATGCCCGCAGGCGCCATGACAGTCCCAAGGCTAACGCCAAAAGGCCAAAGAATGGGCGGTGGCCCAGTTCCTGGGAATCTCAGCCCCTTCCCCAGGGCAGTTGGAATGGTCCCACCTGTAGGTGTGTGAAGCTACTGAGACCATAAAAACTGACAACACCACGCCTAGTGGCTTTTTTTGCTCCCTCCTCTTTGGAGACAGCCCACACTCTGTCTATGGAGTGTGCACCTACTTTTACTTTAACCTGAGCACCCAGCTCCCACTGCTCCTTCCTTGCCTTTCTTTTGCCTTACACTCTATGCATTATGTATCTCTCTAAATACATCTACCTTTACTCAACAGTGGCTCACACTTGAATTCTTTTCTGTGCAAAGTCAAGGACCCACACTTGGTGGGGCACGTTCCAGGGGCTCAACTGGGACCTGGGACACAGACCTCCTCATACCCCACATCCATTTTCCTGCATCAGTTGGACTTGATCCTTTTCCATAAGGGGGACTGAAGCTATTGAAGGTTTTGAAGCAGGGGCGGTGATAGCATTGGTTCTCCCTGTGTCTAGTGAGCATTTACTGCGTGCCAGGATTTGTTCAGTCTTTTCATATACGTTGTCTCATTTAATCTTTACAGTGGTGCTGATGCAGGAAAATGGATGCGGAGCATGAGGAGGGCCATGTCCCAGGTCTCGGTTGAGCTCCTGGAACGTGCCCCACCAAGTGTGGGTCCTTGACTTCACACAGGAAAGAATTCAAGTGTGAGCCACAGCTGAGTAAAGGTAGATGTATTTAGAGAGATACACACTGCACAGAGTGTAAGGCAAGAGAAAGGCAAGGAAAGAAGTGTGGGAACTGGGTGCTTAGGTTGAAGTGAAAGTAGGTACACACTCCATAGACAGAGTGCGGGCCATCTTTGGAGGGGAGGGAGCGAAAAAGGGCGGCAAGGCATGGTGTCAGTTTTTATGGTCTCAGTAACTTCACACACCTACAGGTGGGATCATTCCAACTACCCTGGGGAAGGGGCTAGGATTCCCAGGAACTGGGCCACCACCCATTCTTTGGCCTTTTGGCATTAGCCTGGGGACTGTCATGGTGCCCGTGGGCATGTTATTTATCATGCTGTTACAATGAGCATATAATGAAGCTCAAGGTCTGCTAGAAGTCAAACCTCCCAACTTAATCCTCAAGGCCAACTGGGAGTTGAATCTTCCACCATTTTTGTGTTAAATTGCTGTCATTTGTTAAATGGGTGTGCCCTGCCCCCTTTCCTCCTGTCTCAGTTCTTTGGGGGTAGGTGTGATCCATCCATCCATCCATTCATCCATCCATCAAACCATTATTTAAAACTGAAGACAGCTTCGTGCCAGTCATTCTATTCACATTCTTTGTACAGATGCAATAACTGAAGGATCCTCATTCCTGGAAGATCAAAGCAATTCCTTAAAGGCCATAATCAAAAAGAGGCTTGGCCAGGATTCAAACCCTGGAAGTCAGACTCCTCTACTGGGTCAGAGTCATTGCTCAGCTGAGCCTCTTCTCCAGGTGGAGCTGAGGTCCTGGGTGGGTCCTAAAGGCAGCAAGTTCAGCTGGGGTCTTGAAGTATGAAATGACCCTGAGTAAGAGGAGGGGGCCAGCAAGGCCACTACAGGATAGGTGAACAGGATGAAAGGTGCATGTGTAGATGAGCTTGGCAGACCTGGTGACCTGTCATTTCTCTGCTTTCTTTCTTGCTAACAGAGTTCTGATTATTTGTGGTGGGGTGGGGTGGGGTGCACACCAATGTGCCCAGCTCTTTGGGATGAATTGTGATTTGTTTTAAGCCAATCATGGCTAAGCTAATACCATTTGCTAGGTACTCACTTTTGCTGCAGCTAGTGAAGGGCCACGTGACCAAGTTGGTTAGTGAGACAGAGGGGAAGTCTGTTGAGGGCTTGTGAAAAATATTCCTGACTCCCCTGATGGAAGGCAAGAGCATCAGCCCTCTCTATCTGGCTGCCTCACTGCATCCTGACTTTGAATGCAGCTATGAATCCTGGCGCTGTGGCAGCCATCTTGTGACCATGAAGCCACAGACACAAAGACAAAAAGCCAACAAATGGAGGGTGGCAGAGTGAAAAGAGTTGGGTTCTTAATGAGCTTGAGCAGCTAAACTAATGGCAGAAAGGGCTTCCCTCTGGACTTAATATGTGAAAAAATTAATACCCTAGGAATTTACATTTTTTATTACCTCTAGCTGACTATGTGCTAACTGCCATGATAAACACAGCTAGGAGAAAACAGGAAGAAGAGGATAACTTATTTGGAGTGTAGGGTGTTGTGTAGGGCATCAGTGGGAATATTGCTTTGTTTTCTATTTATTTTATGTGTTGTAAGTCTTGAAGTCAATATTTTCTGTTTTTTCCCTTCCCACGTGTACTCTCCTCCCCACCCCCACTTTCCTTTAGCCTACATTCAGCTTCATGACTATTGGTTTGGAATAAAGAAATTTCTCCTTTGTTGATTCTCATTGTATCTTTTCCAAGCTATCAAAGACACTCCAGGGCAGAGGGCAGAGACCTAACAGCTTTCATTGTGCTCCTGAGGGCTTTCACAGATGCTTTGTTTATCATTTTGTTTAGTGCCCAGAGGGAGGTTGGTAATTTAGAAACTTAAAGAAAAAAGACCTCAAGCAGGAAATGTCATAAAGGAATTTGGAGGGGGGAAGAGGGCAGTTGTAAAAATAAAATGACAAACACAATTGAAGTAAGGGAAAGAAAGAATGAAAGGGAAAGGCTTTTGTAGCACTGGCATTTCAAGGCACTCACCAGTCATCTTCAGTAAAGACTCTATGGCCCCTTCCCCCACCCAACACATACTTTTTGTCTAAATCTCAGCAATAGACTGATGTCTCTTCTATCAATGAAGATATAGTTCTGAGATATCTAATTATAAGAGCTTTCCAGGGCAGACACTGTTAGTTACAAAGGAATATTACTCAGCCATAAAAAAGAATGAAATTTTGCTATTTGCAACAATATGGATGGACTTGGAGGGTATTATACTAGTGAAATAAGTCAGACAGAGAAAGATAAATACTGTATGATATCACTTTTATGTGGAGTCTAAAAAATAAAACAAATAGTGACTATAACAACAACAAAAAAACAGACTAGCAGATCTAGAGAACAAACTAGTGGTTACCAGTGGGGAGAAGGAAGAGAGTGGGGGCAAGATAGGGGTAGGAGATTAAGAGGTACAAACTACTATGTATAAAATAAATAAGCTACAAGGATATATTATACAACACAGGGAATATAGCCAATATTTTATAATAACTTTAAATGGAGTATAACCTATAAAAATTTTGAATCACTCTGTTGTACACCTGAAACTAATATAATATTGAAAATCAACTGTAACTTAATAAAAAAGAAAAGAAAAAAAGGAAAAAAATTTGGCAAATTGAATTCAACAATATGTAAAATAAATAATTTGTCATGACTAAATAGGGTTTGTTCCAGGAATGCAAGGTTGAGTTAACATATGAACATCAATCAATGTAATTTATATTAACAAGATAATAATAAAACAAAATAAAGTAAATAATAACTTACATGAACAGAATAAAAAAGAAAAACCATATGATCATCTCAATAAATGCAGAAAAACATTTAACAAAATGCAGCATTAAATTTTTTTTTTTTGAGTAAAGGTAGATTTATTTAGAGAGATACATACTGCCTAGAGTGTAAGGCAGGAGAAAAGCAAGGAAGGTGGTGTGGGAGTTGGGTGCTCAGGTTAAAGCAAAAGTAGGTACACGCCCCATAGACAGACTGTGGGCTGTATCCGAAGAGGAGGGAGCCCAAAAGGGCCCAACATTAATTCTTAATAAAACTCTCTGCAACCTAGAATAGAAGGGAATTCCTTCAAGCTGAGTGGAATGGTGGTTACCAGGGATTGGAGAGAGGGAAGGAATGGGGAATTATATACACATTAAATTTTTAAAAAATATAAATTTTTGCTCTTTAGAATCTCCTATAAAAGAATGAAAAAGACAACCCACAAACAGGGAGACAATGTTTTCAAATCATATATCCGATAAAGGACTTGTATACAGGATATACAAAGAATGGTCAAAATTCAATAATAAGAAAATAAACAATATAAGTTTTTAAGTGGGCCAAAAATTTGAGCAGATACTTTACCCAAAAAGATCTATGGATGGCAAATAAACATATGAAAAGATGAACATCTTTAGTCATTAGGGACAACCAAATTAAAACCACACTGAGAGATTACTACACACCTATTACAGTGGCTAAAATTAAAAAGACTGGCCTGGTCAAGTGTTGATGAACTGCGAAGCAACTGAAACTCTCATACACCACTGATGTGAATGTGAAATGGTACAACTGCTTTGGAACAGTTTGGCAGTTTCTCACTTAACCAGCCATTCTACTCTTTGTACTTACCCACTTACCCAAAAGAAATGGATACATATGTCCACACAAAGATTTGGACATGAATATTCATATGAGCTGTATTTGTAATGGTCAAAAACTGGAAGCAAGTTTTCATTGTTCGAACAATAGAAATATCCATGAACAGTCAAATGTGTCCACATGATGAAATACTACTGCCCAATAAAAAGGAAGGAACTACTGAATTGATACATGCAACAACGTGCGTGAATCGCTAAATAATTATGTGAGGGATTGAAGCCAGCCCCCCAAAGTACATACTAAATGATTCTAATTTTTATAAAATTCTAAAAAAGCAAATTTACCTATAGTGACAGCTGCCTAATAGTTTGAATAGGGTAGGGAGGAGTGAAAGGGTGGGATTACAAAGAGGCAGAAGGGAAATTTTAGAGGTGATGGGTATGTTCACCATCTATTTCTGATTATGGTGGTGGTTTCATGTGTGTCTACACACATGTGTCAACACTTATCAAATTGCACACTTTAAATATATGTAGTGTACTGTATGTCAATTATACCTTGATAAATTCCATCTTTAGGAAATAATTATAGATACCATAAAAATGTATTTATAAGGATGTTTATTGCAGAAATATTTACAGTAGCATAAAAATTCAGAGGCCAATAAATGTTCAATAATAGGAGGATGTAAATTGTTCTTCTACATTATAAAAATAACACATTTATATAATATGAGATTTGTGATGGGTTTTTACTGACATGGGGAAAGGCACACAATGTTAATGAACAAAAACAAGATATAAAACCTTGACATATAATCGCAATTTAACTATCCTCTCCCCCTCACACCCACTTATAGATAAAATTCCTGAAGAAGATGTACTAAACTTGTCTCTGAGTAGCAATATTATGGATTTTTTTTCTATCCTGTTTATTCTTTTACCCCTGTATCTTCCAATTTTTAAAAATAATAACCACAATTAACTTTTTTATCCTGCAAATAACACTTTTTTTTTTTTAAAAGACAAACAGTTACCCAGATTGATGAAAATGCTAATTCATTAATCATCAGCTACTAGATGTCTGCTCCTGTCTGGTGCTGGTCTCCTGCTTGTTCCTATGTCCACACACTTGTTTGTTGTAGGTTTAGTTTTGGTCACAACTCTTTGTTCCTTCCCTGTAGATAGGGCATGTTGACAGACTCAGCCATGCGACTTGCTGTCACTAACGGAATGTGAGCAAACATCACTGAGGCCACCTCAGAGCAGAAGCTTTAGATGCAATTGTGTGGTTTGGCTTGGCCCCTTGTACTCCTGCCCTCTGCAAGAGAACAGCATGAGCATGGGGCTGTTCCTCCATTCTAGGTCCCAGAGTGAGAAGACCTGTGAAGCAGAACTGAAGTCATACTGCCACCTGGAGCAAAGCCACTGCTGACCTGCAGTCCTCCTATCACAGAAGCAAGAAATAAAGGTTTGACACTGGAAGCCTCTGAAATTTGGGGGATTGTTTGTTACCCAGCACAAGCAGATCACTATATGTTGTCTTTTGTAGATTGTAAGCTCTCAGACGGCAGGAACTAAAGGGTAGCATAGCACAGCAGTGTGTGTACTACAAAATCTAGAATCCATGTCAAGAGACTCTGATGCCTTAAATTCCACATCGTGGGACAGAGATATATGGATGAGGGGTGAGGGCTTATGCATGGTATTGGGGACTGCTTGAAGATGCCTCTAAAAGGGGAGAGTGAAAAAGGAAACTCAAAAGAGAAGGAAAAAATAACTTTGAAAGCGAGGTGGTGGGTTGAGAGAAGGGGGTGAGATTGTAGAGATGGAAGGAAGTGGGTGAAAATGGAGAACAAAAGAGAGACATATAATCAAAAAGTGGTCGAGAAATGTTTCCCCACTCAGCCACCACAGGGATCCTTTCTGTTCTTAAAAATGGTGTTGGCATCATTTTCCTCAAATGCACCTTTCACCTCATCTTCTCAGCCAGAAAGTGGAAAATGCTCCAGCGTGGGTTTTGATGAAAGTGTCTGCTATCCTAGAAACTCAGGGTACCACAGGGCCCACATTTTTTTCTATTGCACGTGCTTCCTTTTAGTTTCTCTTGTGTACAGTGTTCTTTGTGGGTAGTTGTGTCTGAATTTTCCTTTTCTCTTAGCCTGCAGATCTCCAATTCAGGTTTTCTCTGTGCACCTCTTCCAGGAAGGAAGCAGCATCCTCATCTTCATACACAGCACCTGCCTGCCTTGCTTGGCTATCAGGACTGATTATTTGATGTTGAGGGCCCAAGAAACTTCCTTGAACATCGAGATGTAGGTGGCAAGAATTTAAATTCATATTTAGTAACCAGCTCACTTTTTTTTTTAATACTTAAAGGCTTTTTTTTTCAAAAGAAAAAAATCTAATTTTGCACAAAAGAAATTCACTTAGCATTAATTCACTGGGAATGAAATCGAAAAAAAGGTAAGGATGTTAACCATCCTTTTAAAAAATAATTCAAATTAGAAACACTAATTATAGGAACTCCTTTATATAAGATGAAACTCAGTTCTCTGAGGCATGGGGAAGAGGGATGACTGTAAAACACACTCACAGAGAATGAAGTTTCTGATTTATGGGGGAATTTGTGTGAATGAGAAGTAAAATTTCCTTTGGGGAAGTACTGGCCCATTCTGCCCCTAATCTGTGTGGGGAGATGAAAGGACATAGCAGGACCAACATTTAATTCTGGAATCAGGACCTAGGGAACCATCTTGGATGTACAAAATCAGGAAGGAAGGAAGCCAGGATGTTCCAGTGGTCCCTCTGCTCCAGGCCTTCTCACAGATCAGGAACACACAGGGAGTGAGTGATAAAGCTGGGGTTTCTAGCTGGGTGTGACTCACCCAAAGCTTTTGCTCCTTTCACTTCACCACGTCTCCCTGAGGACGGGCGAGGATCCCAGTCATGATCTGAGGGCTGTGCTTTCTGACTCTTTATCAAGGTTTTAGCTGCCAATCATCAGATCACAGGGTAAGGCCAAGATGCTACATAGTGTTTTTCAAACTCTGGGTTGTGTCCCATCATTGGGTCACGAAGTCAAATTTAGAGCATCTCTCCTAGTATTTTTTGAAACAGGAACAGAATAGAAAATAACAGATTGCACCTGGATGCAGCAGAGGGGGTGTTATGGGCTGAAATGTGTCCCTCCAAAACGTACACGTTCAAGTCCCAACCCCCAGGACCTCCGATGGTGGCTATATTTGGACGTAGGGTCTTTAAAGTGGTAACTGAGTTAAAATGAGGCCATTAGAGTGTGTCCTAATCCAATGCTTATAAGACGGAGAAGAGGGAAGACCCTCTTGTGTGAGGACCCAGCCATGTACAAGCCAGGAGAGAGGCCTCAGAAGGAAACAACCCTGTCAACATCTTGATCTTAGCTTCCAGGCTCCAGAACTGTGAGGAAATAAATTGCTGTTTAAAACACTTAGGCTGTGGAACTTTGTTATGGCAGCCCTAGCAAATTAAAACAAGGGTTAAGTATTATTTCGTGAAATTTTAAATTTCAATCAGACACACACACACTTTCACACTCTCTTAACATAGATGTATAGCCTCAACTTTCTGAAGAACGTTGAGCTAGAATGAGGCTACACCATTTCCATAATCAGGGAGCCAGCCATGGGGGCCATTTGCAGCCATCCAGGTGAGGATGGTGACGACAGGACACAGACCCACTGCTGGAGAAAGCAAAGGCCACCTGTGTTCTCAGGAGCCTGAAAGAAAAGCCCTTGGCTCGGCAGAGGGACACCGCCTACCCCGTCTGTGAACTCCAGTGTTCAGCATGGCAAAAGAATGTGTGTTAGGACAAAGCAGCACTCTCTAAGTGCAAATTATTTATATTGTTTTTTTTTTTCAAGGGAGCAACTCATTACCCAGTGAGCTCAACTATTTGGAATTAACCCAGAAGCTTTGAAGAAAGCTGGAAACTTTACAAGTCAGTAAGCCCCTGTGTCACAAAATCCATGCCCTGAAGTTTACCAACTGTGTTCACAGGAAAGCTCCTCTGGTCCTCATTCGACCTCTCTCTTTTTATTTTAGACCCTAACAGTTGAAAAAGAAGTATTATTTTAACTTTAAAACATTAAAAAGGCACTGCATTTGTTGGCCAGAATCAAGAGTGGATTCTCTCCTTTGATTCAAGCCCAATTCTTGGTGTTGAGGTCAGTGAATGTTTCAGGACACCTGGAATCCTCCCAGTGTCACTTTGCTTTCCTTTTATTTTCTATTCAAAAAATATAATACAGCTTTAGATCTAATCAAGCAGAGTTCTGCCAGTGAGATGATTTACGTTCGCACGGGTCTGAGCAGACCAAGAAGCCCTCTTCTCAGAGGAGCCTGCAACCAGGGTCTGCTCAGAAGGACGAGAAAGTGTGGGACCCTCCACGGCCGCTCGCTCGCGAGGCAAATGTGACTGACAGCAAGCATGCCCAATCACCTCTCCGTTGCCTGACTGGGGCAAGCCTAATGGGCCCACCTCTTTCCTTTCTTTGGAACAGATTTCTCGCAAGAGATTTGCAAGCTTCCATGCATTTAATTTCTTGCAACGCTGTGAAATTTACAACTCTGAATGAGATATACCTGGCTTTTATTTCTTGAATAAAACACTTATGGATATGATTATTGTTTTTTCTCCCATAAGGAGGGAGAAAAATGATAAATGGTAAGGATGTGTAGTCCGAGGCTTTTAAAGAGGAATTTGACCAGGGGGAGCAATCAACCAGGATTCTAGCATCCTAGTTCCAACATTCAAATGAGACAGACTGCGCACAAAGCTAGCAGTCTGGCTCCCTAGTTCTCGGCAGACTGGACGCAGCAAGTTGGAAAGGCAAGTCTAGTGACAATAGCAAAAATGACAACTACCAGAATAGTAGGAATAGTGACAGCCAAAGTATTAGAACTTGACTTAAGAACTTGGGAAGCCATCTACTGGGGCCATTTGGTGAAGGAACAAACCCACCCAGCGTACCTCGATAGCACTTTGCTGTGTTTTAGACCAGAATTACTTCGTGGAACAATTAGGAAGACAAACTATGATACAATTGAGTAATAACAAAGATTCTCTCTTTGACCAAACTTTAGTCGAGCTCCTCTGAGTCTTCTTCTCAACTGGACCTCCACCTTGCTTCTGCTCCTTTCGGGGTCTGCGTGGCCTAGTTGTAGCAAGAATCCTGCTAAGTCAATTTAGAGAGAAATCCTCCACTCTTGGTATCTGAACATTCTGATATCTCATCAAATTCTTCATCCTCCACCCTTGATATCTGATCACCTTGGTTACCTTCAGCAAAAATCCCCTACCCTTGATGTCTCCTTTCAGTAATTTCCCATCCCTGGTCCCCTCCCCCTGTTCCTTGCCTCTAAATTCCAACCCGTCCTTGTATTTGAAGTTGAGCCCTAGTTCTCTCCCCTGTTGGGATAGTCTTGACACCTGTTGCAATAGTCCTAAATAAAGTCTTCCTTACCATTTTAATAAGTGTCAGAATAATTTGTTCTTTAACGCTTATCAAGAAGACAAACCTTTCCTAGCAGCTTGGCTATAGATGCTTCAGGTGTTTGCTATCCTGGTCCCAGGAAGTTTAGGCACTAGCTCCTGCTCACTTTCCTCTAGGGAGCCCACATCTGAGAGAGGGAGCTAAGATGATTATTATTTTGGTGGGTTTCTTCCAAAGACAAGGGTATGTATGTTGTTTACTGACAAGAGTTCCCAGCTGAACCCCAGTCCACATCCACTTGGTAAGCATCTCACCCTGGTGTGGGGCTTTGTCCCCAGAGTAAGGGATGCCTTGGTCTAATCTTTACAGGGCCCCCATCAGGTCACTAAATTGTGAACCTGTGGAACTCATCTACCTGGAGGGTTACATTTAAACACTTGTCAGAGGTGTGTGTGTGGTTTGGAAAAGTAGTCTGAACACAGGTGTGGGTTGGATAACAGGGCAAAAGATAAATTTGCCCTCAATACATTTGGTAGCAAACCAGCTGTGACAGAAAGAAAAACAAATACAATTGACCCTTGAACAACATGAGTTTGAGCTGAGCAGGTCACTTATACACGGATTTTTTTTTTTTCAACAGTAAATACTACAGTACTTCATGACATCCCGGCCGCGGATATGGAGAACGATGTATACGGAAAGTTGACGGTAAATTATACTCAGATTTGCAACTGCATGGAGGGTGGGTGCCCCTAATGCTTGCATTATTCAAAGGTCATCTGTATCTGCAGGCGAGTCACCTACTTTCGAGGCCAGTGGTTCTCAAACCTGGGTGTGCACCAGAATCACCTGGGGGAGCAGGTTCCCAGGCCACCTCTACCAGCAGTTGGATTCTGCAGCACTGGGCTGGTGGGGCCTGGGGATCTGGGTTTAAAATAAGTGCTTACATGATTCAGATGCTTGAGGCTCACATTCTGGGAATCACCATCTGGGAAGACTGCAGAATCTACCCAAGGAAGGAACTGCTTTTTAGTTTATGGAAATACCTCCATAGGCAGATTTTGGTTGTCAAAGGCAAAGCCTTTGCAGAGAGTCTGGAAGAGATGTGAGCAGTGATGGCATTGCATTGTTCTGCGTAATCAAGTAGCAGGAATCTGGAAATTATTGGAGACCTGTAAAGGAGGAGGTTCTAGAAAGATGGAGCAGGCTTCTCTCATGAGAGAGGAGGGGCCCAGCGACTTGGTAGGAGGCCAGGGCCTGAGGAGGAGATGGGCCAGGCAAAATTCCCAATGGTGAGAATAAACAAGAAACATTCCAGAACATTGATGTCAAATATTTAACTTTAAGTTGCTGACTATTCTGTGTTATAATCCCCTTCTATTGCCCTCAAACTCTCAGTAATTCTGCTGTGCAAACTGGTTTTGTGTCATTGGTCATTTGTGGATAAAGAGGAGGCCCAGGAGAAGGGCCAGCCTGGGAAGGGGACCAAGAGCATCAGTCAGGAGGCAGGAAGCAGTAGAAAATCCACTTACTGTCTCTGTGAAGTTGCCTTTGTAGGTACCTCATATGAGTGGAATCATAAAATATTTTTCCATAGTAAGCCCCAACTCAGAAGGGTTGAGCCACAAATTCTCCCCCGAGAGATCCAAAAGCCCTGGTGTTCTACCTTTTTTGAGCAAATATGTTTATCAGTAAAGAAAAATTGTAAGTGTGCCCCACATATATAGGTATGTTTATTTTTGTCAATAATGTATATGTGCCACTATTCTAATATATTATCAGCATTACAAAACACATGTAAAAATCGAGGTTAAAAAAGGGCGAGATGGGAAATAAATACGAGAGTTCTAATAATTTACTCTTGCCCCCCACCGAGGGCTGGATTGTGTGGCTCCTAGACCACGTGGGCTCCATATTGGAAAGCCTGGCTGAAAGGAAGGTGAGCTTTACATAGGGGAAGGACAGACCGTGCTGCTCTGCGGGTGGGGGCTATTTAGTTAGCAGTCGCTACCCCAATCACAGAAGAAGAGTATGGAATGAAACAAATCTCTACGCTCAGATCAAAGAATGGTGCTTGACGTGCTTCTCAGACTTTGGTCTGCAGCTCTTCTCTCAGAGAAAAGCCCATGGGAAAAATACCTTCGTTAGAACCAGCTGTGATCACGAATGAAAAGAGGGTGGAAATTTTACTGATGCACAGTGAGACCAAAAAAAAAAAAAATACCTAAAGGTCAGAGTTTGGAGCAGAGAAGGTTTACTGCGTTTATTGCAGGGCCAAGACTGGAGAACGAGGAGCTCATTCTCAAGAAAACCCCTGAACTCCCCGAAGAGTTCCAGCAAAGCCAGGTGAGGGAGCGGGGTCACAGGGTATGTGATCAGCTTGTGCACAATTCTCTGGTTGATGGTGATCAGTCTTTAGGCACCAGACGATCTGGGGGCTATGTGACCACGATCATCAAGTAGTTAATTTCTTCCATTTGGTGGCAGTTTTTAGCATCTAAAAAACTCAGGAAATATACATGAGATACCATCATCTCAGCACCTCAGAGAGGAGCTGCAGCAGAGGGTACGACAGAAGGGTCTGTCCCGGGAAGGTCCCACAGGGTCCTGCTTGGTTACAGAAAAACCCAACTTCCTCAGGGCAGTGACCTTGAAACTCTGAATTCTTGGTTGCTGAGCAGGTCTTCCAGGGCTTTTGGTCAGGAATCATTGGGTTCCCATAGAACCAAGAGAACCAAGAGCAGGTCGGATGTGACGCCCTTCATCAGGGCTCTGGGCCCCAGCTCTGGCTTTTTCAATTTAATGTAATTTTAAAAAATTGTGGCAAAGTAGCAATAACATAAAATCTGCCATTTTAACCACTTAAGGTGGCATGAAGTACAATCAAAATGTTGTGCAATCATAATTACTGTATGGTTCCAAAACTTTTTCATCACCCCAAACAGAAACTTTGTACCCATTTGTTGGAGGAAGTCATCAGAGGATGTGACCCCTGTTGACCCATAAGCTAGACCTGGGCTCCTTAGCCCCCTCCCCTGTCGTTGGAATGGATGCTCTCTGCCCACTGTTCCCAGAGTGGAAACTTAAAAAAAAAAAAAACGGGTGGGGCGGGGGAGGCAATTAGACTTATTTGTTTATTTTAATGGAGGTGCTGGGGATTGAACCCAGGACCTCAGGCATGCTAAGCATGCACTCTCTCACTGAGCTATACAGCATGGGAACCATTTTGAAGGATGCAGCCTTGAAAGAACAATGGGTTGTTGAGACCATCTGGATGGTTTCTATGTGAGTGAACCCTGTTGAAGCCTTCATATAAACTTTTGAGATTCTGGCAGGCAGGTATGGAGACCTACTCACCCTGCTTACTGACACTGCTGCCTGCTGATCTGGAGTGGCCTGCCACCTCCTTGGTCTCTCCTTGCTCTTTGTGTACAGGAGCCGGTCTTACCTGGGAGGCTCCCCAGGTTTTGAACCCATGCAATTAAGCAATAACTTTTCATTCTGTCCTTCCAACAGCCCCATTCACCTCTAATCCACCTTCTGTCTCAGTGAAGTTGCCCATTCTGGGCACCTCACGTAATGGAATTATATGATATTTGTCCTTTTGTGTCTGGCTTTCACTAAACATAATGTTTTCAAGGTTTAACTATGTTGTAGCATGTGTCAGAACTTCTTTCTTTTTTAATGGCTCAATAGTATTCCATTGCATGGATAGACCATATTTTGTTTATTTATTCATGCATTAATGGACACTCGGGTCGTTTCCACCCTTTGGCTATTGTGGATAATGCTGCAGCGAAGATGGGTGTACAAGGATCTGTTTGAATCCCTATTTTCAGTTTTGGGGGATATGAGAGTGGAATTGCTGGGCTACATGGTAATTCCATGCTTAGCTTTTTGAGGAACAGCTAACTAAACTGTTTCTCACAGTGGCCATGCGCCAGTTTACATTTTCAACAGCAATGTGTGGGCTTTCCCGGTTCTCCACGTGTTCTTAACAACACTTGTTATTTTTGTTTTTATAGTCATCCTATTAAGTGTGAAGTGATATCTCATTGCAGTTTTATATTTTCCTAGTGACTAATGATGTTGAGCATCTTTTCATGTGCTTATTGGCCATTTGTATGTCTTCTTTGGAAAAAATGTCTATTCAAGTCTTTTGCCCCCTCTAAATTTGAGTTGTTTGTCTTTTGTGTTGTTGAGTTGTAAGGGTTCTTTATATATTCTGAATATTAAATCCTTATCAGATATATGATCTGCAAATTTTTTTTTAATTAGCACTGAAGTTTATTTAGAAAGCAATTTCCTACTGAACAGTTCTTTGGTCAAAGCTTCTTTCACATCCTTGTTCCTCAGACTGTTGATCATGGGATTCCACATGGAGACCACAGTGGTATAAAACACAGCCATCATTTTCCCCTGTTCCATGAACTCTTCTGAAGGGGTCTGAGATACATGAAGAAAAGAGTTGCATAGAATATGGTCACATGAAACTGTCACATGAAAGCCACAGATTGGAGAAGGCTTTGCTCCTGCCTTCTGTGGAATGGATCTTCAGGGTGGCAGGGAATATGTAGATCAAAGGAATATTATCAGAGGGTAATGAGAGAGACTACATGAAGTTAAAATCAGCCACAACAAACATCGACAACTCTTTGTTGTAGGTGTTGGAACAAGCCAGCTTAATCAGTGGTGGGTCAGCACAATGAAGTGATTAATTTCACCGGGGCAACAGAAGGCTAGGTTGTAAGGTCCACATGTTCTCCATCAGGCCAGTGAGTGCTCCATGCACATAAGGCACTGTGCTGAGGGATGGGCACATTCTCTGGATATTTTGCTGCCATAAACCTGATTTGCAAATGTTTACTCTTATTCTGTAGGATTTTTTTTTTTGTCCTTTGATGGATAAAATTTTTTATTTTAATCAAGTCCAGTTTATCTGTTTTCTTTTTTTTTTTTTTAATTCAAAAAATTAAAAATTTTTGAAGTATATTCAGTTACAATGTGTCAGTTTCTGGTGTACAGCACAGTGTCCCAGTCATGCATATACATACACGTATGCATTTTCATATTCTTTTTCATTAAAGTTTATTACAAGATATTGAATATAGTTCCCTGTGCTATACAGAAGAAACTTTTTGTTTGTTTTCTTTTGTGCCTTGTGCTTTGGTGTTGTATCTAAGAATCGCCAAATTGAGGGTCATGAAGATTTACCTCTGTTTTCTTTTAAGACTTCTGTGGTTTTAATGATTATATTTAGGTTATTGATTCATTTTGAGTTCATTTTTATATATAGTATAAGATAAGTGTCAAGCTTTATTCTTTTGCACATGGAAATCCAGTTGTCTCAGCACCATCTGTTGAAGATACTGTTCTTTTCCCATTGGATGGTCTTGGAACCCTTGTCAAAAATCAATTGGCCCATGTAAGTATGGGATTACTTCTGAACTCTCTAGTCTTCCTTTGGTCTCTAGGTCTGTCCTTATTCCAGTACCACATATTTGGGATTACTTTTGCTTTGTGGTAAGTTTTGAAATTGAGAAATGTTGAGTCCTGAGTTTGTTCTTTTTTTTTTTTTTTTCGAGATTGCTTTGGCTATTCAGAGCCTCTCAGCCCACCCAGGCAATTCCATATAAATTTGAGAATTGGCTTTTTTGTTTTTTTAATGTTGGAATTTTGATAGAGATTGCATCGAATGTGTAGCTCACTTTTGGGTCGAGCTCTGGCTTTTTTCTGGGACTACTAGGACTATTGAGAAGCTTCTCAGCTGGTTTCAGAGGATCTAACCTTGGAACTTCTTAGCCAGGAGGCTCAGCAACTGCCCAGCACTCTGTCCATGGTGAGTAGGTGAGTTTGGAGCAGTGAAGCCAGTCAGAACGTTCAGTGCCTGCCTTTCCTCCCAGTACTGGCTGAGTGCATCGTTCAAAACACTAACACATCTCTCTCTTACATTTGTTCCAGCCTGGAGACCACACTTCAGAACCCACTGTCTTAGTGGGTTGATGAATCAGCACCCAATTGAGGAACTGAAATTGGACCAGCTGGGTGTTCTGAGGCTAATTGGGAAGCAGACATTGAACTAACACTTGGCTTTCCAGTAACTCTTCCCCTGTTATGAATCTATTTTAGTACTTTCGTACTTAAATATATTTTGGCAATTCATATACGTATTGGCTAAGAATGCACTCAGTTGCATGTAATAGAAGATTCATTTTTATCATACAATAAAAAGTCCAAAAGTAGGTGGTTCCTGGCGTTAGTTCTGAGATTTCTTGGCAAGTTCTTTTTGCCTTTCACTCACAATCTCAAGATGGCTTCACCACTCCAAATATCACATCTACATTCATAACAGGAAAGGGTGAGAGGGGCAGCCCAGAGCTTATATCAAGGAGCCAGAAGCTTTCTAGAAGTCCACAGAAGTCTTCCTACTAAATTTTATCAGCTAGAGTGGCTATCTGTACCCATGGCTATCTGCAGTTGCAAGAGAACTGGGAATTTGGGGAGCAGGATTGTCATGATTGGCTTCAACCAATCCTGACCCATTGCTCGGAGCTGGGTATGTTACCTTCCTAACCAAAACTGGGCTTCTGTGGACAAGGAATAAGGAGGAGTAGGGTATCAGGGCAGTGTAAAAGCAAGTGTACGCATATACATATTTGTAGTTATTCTATTACATGTTTCCTTAACACTTTCTGCCTCACGTGGGCTTTTTCTCATCCCTAATGTTCTAATACCAGACATAACCTCATCCTCCATATTTCTCTGTTAGGCCACATAGTGGTTTGATCCATTGTGAATACACAACAATAAGGGATGATCTCACCAATGGACAAACTGCAAAGTTGCCCTCTTTTTTTTTTAATGGAGGCACTGGGGACTTGAACCCAGGACCTCATGCATGCTAAGCCTGCACTTTACCACTGAGCTATACACCTCCCCCAGAAAGCTGCCCTCCTTTAAGAGAATATGTGCAAGAGAGGGCTGGAAGGTGCTGTTCCTCTTCCGATGATCAAAGTCTGATAAGGTTAGTGTAGAGAAGGCAGGATGTGGTCATCTTGTTGGGATGTAAGCAAATTCAAGCAGAGTTACAGGCTCTGTGTCTTTAAGGCCCTGAGGTCACCCTATCCATGATATGCTTCCTAACTATATCCTTTAAATGTTAAAACTTCTTTCTTTTCTTACCCTTTGGGGAAAAAGCAATGTTTCAGAAATGCAGCTCATCAATGATTCAATCAAAGAAATATCTTACTGAGAAGACAAATAGGAAAAATTTCCAACATTGTATTTGGGTAGATTTCAATAGTTAATTTAGATTTCCAAATGTTAATGTAAATTAAAAGGCCAAATACTTGAAAGTCAAAAATATTCCATATTTGACATTAAAGTCAATGAATTGATCACATTTGCTGAATGTAGCTAGTAAAAAGTGCTAATTTATGGCTAAGTAATTAAACACGGAGACAGATGGAGAATCAAATGAGTTTTCCTCACACCCACATTTGCATACTGTTTCTGATGGTGTATACTCTTACTGCTCTATATGGTGCCCTCCGGTATTAGACGAACACAGAGAGCTATTCATGTCAGTTTCGCTCACATATCCCCAAAGAAAGAAAAAGGACTTAGATAAAATACAGAGCTCAGTTAGATATTTTCTCCTGTTTCTCTCTCATTCATCCCTTTGGCTTCCCTTTCATGATGGGAAGAACAGGAAACTGTGAGATAATGAAATTCTCTCTATTCTACATCATGTAATGGAAAATGCACTGATTTCAGAATCAGAGGACTATCTGATTCTAGCTTTCTCAGTTACTGTGTGAACACTGGGCAACTCTCTTCTCTGTAGTCCCTAGTTGCCTCATTAGACATCAGAGCTTACGGTTAAACAGAGTACATCTAGGCAGTATGGAAAGGGCTCTTGTTTTGATCTTGGATCCACCACATACCAGCTGAGAGATCTTGGACAAGTTACTTTGACCACTGTGTACTACAGCTTCTTATCCAATGCTTGATAGAGAGGATCTAGGAGTCTGTGTCCCTGGGATGGCATTAAGAAATACAACTCTGTGACCTAGACTTGAGCTGTCAGGCGCCGCTCCTCTCACACACACACATTAACACAGACCTGTGCCGAGGAGGGAAGCACTTCCTTTATCATTGTTTGCAGAGATTAATTTTGAACCTTTCACTGGATTTTTAACCTCTCATAGCTAGGGAGGACTCAGTGATCACAGTTTTACAAAGGAAATGAAAATTTTATTTTCATTTTTGTATTATAGCCAGTTGTCTGGGATCACAAAAGCACTAAAGTATTTTTTTTTTTAAGTTTTAAAAGATGTGCATATATCACTGTCTACTAACCAGCCTGCATTACTTTCCTTAAAGTACCTTGATTTGCATCTCAATGTCTCAATGTGATACAAGTCAAGATGCTCATCCCTTCCCTACCCAAGAGGTAAGAATTGGGTCCAAACCAGGCAACTTGGATTCTCCTCTGACTTAAATCTTACACAAAATGAATTAAGAATGGGGGCTGTGCCTTCTCCGTTTGTCTCTCCAGTAGCATTCTCCAGCCATCCACCCTGCTCAGTGTCTTGTTAATTTAATCTTTACGGAGCACATCTCTAGACTTCCTTGACCTCGGGATGCTATCTGTGTTTGGCTGTTGGAAGGCACTGGCAGGAGGCCACAGGCAGAAGAAGAGTGAACCTGGGGTCTCTTTTCACGTTCCTCCCTCCCTGCCAGGCACGGCGGTCTGGCTCTTTCTCTCTACTATTGCCTCAGCTCCATGTAGCCTCCCTGAAAACAAATAATTTTTTTCCAGTTTAGTAATGCTGCAGAATGGCAGTCCTGGCTCTTTAAAAACCAGTATCAGTGTGAGTTGAGCACTGGAAGCTCTGCAGTTGTGTGTGTGTGTTCTTTAAACGTCATAATTAATTTTTAACCTCTTTCTTTTCTTGGCAAACATTTTTCAATCAAAGCATTATTGTTTTTAGGGTTGTCTATTTCCCCATTCATAGTTTTTAATTTTAAAAAATTTAGATATAATTAACATAAGATTCACTCTTTTAAAGTGTTCAATTCCGTGACTTTAGGCGTATTTCAAAATTGTGCAATCATCTTCACTATCTAATTTCAGAATGTTTTCATCATTTCAACAAGAAACCTCATAGCCATTAAGCAGTTACTCACCGTTCCTCCCTTCCCTCAGCCACTGGCAAGCACTAACTTACTTTCTGTCTCTATGGATTTTCCTATTTGGGGTGTTTCATATAAATGGAATCATACATTACGTGATCTTTAGTGACCGGCTTCTTTCACATAGTGTAATATTTTCAACATTCGTCCAGGTTGTAGCATGTATTAGCACTCCTTTTTACGGCCAAAAAATATTCCATTGTATGAATAGACTACATTTTGTTTATCCACTCATCAGTTGATGGGCAACTTGGCTATTTCCACTTTTTGGTTATAACGAATAACAGTGCTATGAGTATTCATGCGCATGTTTTTGTTTGAACACCCAGGTTCAGTTCTTTCGGGTGTATGCCAGGAAGTGGGATTACTAGATTATACAGTAATTCTGTGCTTGACTTTTTGAGGAATTATCAAACTGTTTTCCAAAGTGACAGTACCATTTCGTATTCCCATCAGCAATGTATGAGGGTTCCAGTTTCTCCACATCCTCACCAACACTTTTTGTCTCTCTTTGATTATAGTCATCCTAATGGGTGTATCTCATTGTGTTTTTGATTTGCATTTCTCTAATGACTAATGCTGTTGAATACATTTTCATGTGGTTATTGCCCATTTTTATGTCTTCTTTGGAGAAATATCTACTCAAATCTTTCCCCCACTTTTTAGTAGGGTTGTTTTTTTTTTTTTTTAATTGTAGGAGCAGGCCTCTTATGAGATACATGAACTGCAAATACTTTCTCCCATTTTGTGGGTTGTCTTTTCACCTTTCTTGATGGTATTGTTTGAGGCACAAAAGGTTTTCATCTTGATGAAGTCCAGTTTACCTATTTTTTAAAAGTTGCTGTGCTTTTAGCGTCGTATTTAAAATGCTGAGATCCTAGAAAATTTTCACCTATTCTGTATTCCAATATTTCCTCTCTCCCATGAAATTCTGAGGAATTACGTTAGCTCTTCTGACTTTACCCTACAAATCTCTTAACCACTCTTCCATCTGTTTTTCTTTCTCTTTTTCACTTTCCCCCCAGTTTTATTGAGACATAACTGACACACATCACTGTATAAGTTAAAGGTGTACAGCATGATGGTTTGATTTACATATACTGTGAAATGATTAGCACAATGTATTTACCTAATATCCATCTTCTCACATAGATACAATAAAAAAGTGAAGAAAAGAAAAAAGAAAAAAAATTCTCTTTGTGATGAGAACCCTTAGAATTTACTCTCTTAACAGCTCTCCTGTATATCATACAGCAGTGTTAGCTGGAGTCTTCATGTTGTATGTAACATCCCTAGTACTTACTTATATTATAGCCGAAGTTTTTACATTTTGACCACCTTCCTCCAGTTCCCCCTCCCCCCACCGCTCTGCCTCTGTTAACCCCAAGCCTGAGCTTGTTTGTTGGTTTTAGATCCCACATATAAGTGAGATCATACAGTATTTCTCTTTCTCCGTCTGACTTATTTCCCTCCGCATAACGCTGTCATGGTTCATCCATGTTATCTCAAATGGCAGGAGTTCCTCATTTTTGTGGCTAAATAATATTCTGTTATATATATATATTATATATATATGTATGATTTCTCTACCCAATTTCTTTGTCCAGTCATCCATTGATGGACACACAGTTTGTTTCCATGTCTTGGCTCTTGTAAATAGTGGTGCTATGAACATGGGGGTGTAGATATCTTTTGGAGTTAGTGTTTTCATTTCCTTTGAATATATTCCCAGAAGTGGAATTGCTGGGTCATATGGCAGCTCTAGCTTTAATTTTTGAGGATCCTGCATACTGTATCCCATAGTAGCTGTACCTTGTTTTTCTTTTTGTATGGCATTCTGAGTAATTTCATCACATCTATCTTCCATTTCGCTGATTTTTTTTTTCAAATGAAGTATAGTTGATTTATAATGTTGTGTTAGTTTTTGGTGTACAGCCTATTAATCCAGTCATACAAATACACATATATATTCTTTCCCACATTCTCTGTCATCATAGGTTATTACAAGGCATTGATTATAGTTCCCTGTGTTAAACAGTAGGACCTTGTCATTTTCACCAATTCTCTTTTTAGCTGTGTCTAATCTGCTGCTTTTCTGTTTATTTACATTTAATATCATTTCATATATTTTGCATTTTTAGAATTTCTATTTGGTTTTCTAAATCTTGTTCTTTATAGTTATTCCTTCACTTTATAGGATTTCATAGTTTCATATCCCCTATTTAGTTCTTTACTAAATTTTAGCATATTTAATTTATATTATTTTCCAGATTCTTGATTTTTAAAATCTTAAAGTCTTAGGGTCTCTAATCTTCTTGTTGGTTTTGTCTTATGATACCTGTGGATTGTGTGTGTGTGTGTGTGTGTGTGTGTGTGTACACATACAAATATGTGAACATATGTATATATACTATATATGGTGTAATATATTTGTAAGTTAATCTTTAGTAAGGCTTCTGTTTTGTGTCAGTCTAGTGTGGCTTTCTTTGCAGAGAATCTGAATCATCTTGCATTTTCTTCTCCTCTGGGTTTTTCCCCTAGTCCAAGACCAATTTTTGTATTAATTTCCAGTTTTGCTGTTTCCTAGACTCTACAATTAGTATAAATCAGAATCTCAGACACATGAAGCAATGCCTTAAAGTTTTAATTTCTTTTTCTTTTTTTACCCGGAGCCTAAGCAGAAGACAGATGAGCTTTCTTCCTTAACCACTGGCTGTGCTGATGGATAAATGTTTCTGGTCCACTGTCTTGCTGAGGTTGCAAGTCAGCTCCATGCAGGAATTTTTCACTCTTCCTTCTTCATCTCTCCCAGGACCTCAGCTCCCTAATGAACATTGAAACCTAAGTCCTTTGGTCATTTGGACCAGTACTGCACTCCCCCCTGCCAAAAAAAAGTACCTATAGTGTCAGCTCACACAGCAGTTTTTCAGTTCTTCCTTCTTCGTGGCCCTGGGATTTCTTCTTTCTTTCTTGTGAGCTCAACTATAACATTTAAAAGGGTTTTTAAAAACTATATTTTAGGCAGCGTATCTAAGAGTTTGCTGAGAAAGGTTTATTTTAGCCTGTCATTTTGCCAGCGCAGCTCACCGCCCCACCATTATTGTTTTTATAAAGTCTTTTGCTAAAAGATCACTGTGGATCTCTTAATATAATATGGAATAATATGAGCATTCGGCACATATGTCTAGCAGGCTACACTTATGGGAAGAGAGAGAGAGATTTAGTAAGGAAAGAAATTCTTCTTACATTGGAAATATAATTTTGAGCCAATTCTCTAGGTTTATCAGTTTTTTAAAATCTTCCCTAACACACAGTCTGAACACAGGGGGTTGAATTATTGTTTTAGGACTGATTATCCAATATGTGAATTATTAGATCTTTTTATTTGTTTTTTCCCCCCTCTATTTATTAGTATCTATTCTGTTGGCTGGACCAGAAGAAACCAGTCCAGAAAAAAAAAAAAAGGAAAAAAAAAGATGTCATAGGAAACCCTTATCAAAACTATTTAATAACAATCATTAGCACCACAGATGGAACTGTGATTGGAAAGATGTAGGAACAATAAGCTAAAGTAAGATCTGAATCTTTACCATCTCTGCTCTTGTTCTCTTATTCTGTATATATGAATTTGACAACTAAATCTGAAAATTCCTATAGGACCATACCATTGCTCTGGGAATTTTAAACTCTGCTCTATGGATCTATATAGCGCTCCCCAGAGAGTCCTCAAAGAATTCTGCAGGAAATAATCTATCTGTTTATTTATTCAACAAATATTCACTGAGTGCTGGCCAGATGTCTGGCACTGGCTTGAGTATGGTCTTTGGGGAGATAGAACTGCCAAGTTCCTGGCCCTCTCTCTTTCAAACAGAGCAACTCTGCTGGTATCAGTTTAATAGTTGATGTTCTGCATAAGGTGGGGGATTTTTGCTGCTTAAAGAAAGTTTGAAATCTTCTATGACACTAATGCCCTTATTTAAAAGAAGCTCCTATTAAGCAAAGCCATTTGGGGACTATGACCTTATAGTTGTATGTGTAAATAAATTATTCATCCAGCACAAGGAATGAGTACCATAGTGGGTACTGTGTGTTATTCAGGGTAGCTGATACTAAGATGCTGTAACAAATGATCCTGAAATCTCAGTGGCTTACAGCAAAAAGATTTATTTCCTATTTGTATTGTATGTCCATTGCTCGTCTTGTGGTTCTGTTTACGTAGCATCCTACTTTGGGATGTGAGCTGACGGAGCAGCCTCTATCTGGAACTTTGTTGGCCCCTGGCAGGGGTAAAAGCAGAAACATAGCCAAACTTACACTGCAGCTTCTGCTTGTAAATTACACATCACTGTAATGGACTTTTCATTGGCTAAAACAAGGTACATGGCTTCGCCTGATGTCATTGGCGCAGAGAAATACAATCTTTCCATAGGGAGGGGCAGCAAATATTTAAGGACAATAATGCCACATGCCAAAGGACTCAGTAAATATTTGTCTATTAGACAATTCCATACGATAAATAACCATGTACCAATGCATTCCCAAATCCCAACCATACAAGCCATTCTCTCTGAGTAGAAGTCCATGATTGTATGCTTCTTTGAATTATGAGAAAAGCTGAAATGAGGTTAAAATAATCTCATGATTTTTTATTACCACAGCTAAGTAAGAACTCCCCTCCATCTGTGGGTAAAGAAACCACGATATCCATTCCCTCAACCCCACATCTATTGTGTCTTTTCAAAATGCCTTGTAAAATATTAGAAGGAAAAAGGTCTGGAACTTCTAAGGATTAAGAAGAAATTTGCATCAGCAGGAAGCCAGGCTGTAAACCCCAAGGAGCTGAGGGGCTTAGTTCCAGAGCCAGATTGTATAAGACGGGGCTTAAAAAGCAATCTGGAGCCATCCTATGTAAAACTAATTGTCCACCAAGAGGAAGCCTCAAAGGGGGTTGCAGAGAATGAAGGAATGAAATGAATTCCAGATGACCATGAGGATTTTCTTGATCAAAACAAGACTATCTTATGAAATCATGCTCTATGTGAGTCTATGATTTCTCCCTTTTCTGCAAAAATAATGAAGGAAAGCATTTAGCTATTTTTGCTGTAGCTGGACTACATAGAAGAAAGATGCTTATCTGTGCAAAAAGATACAGAAAGGGAAACTATGATTGGACTCTGCAGTGCAAATGGCAAAAATTAGATTCAAATTACTTTTAGCAAAAGGGAATAATACTGGTTCTCAAAGCTGAAAAGCCCAGAGATAGATTTGGCTTTAGGTATGGCTGGATCCAGGGGCTTATGCCATATTGTATCATCTTTGTCTCTTTCTCTCCTTGTTTCTGTTTGGTTTTAGTCTACAGGCTGGGTTGCATCCATGCAGGTTTTCCTCACCAGGGCCTTGGCCTTTGCATCCCACACCTGCCTTGGCTGAGTATTCAGACATCTCTGGAGCTACCCACAGAATCAAGTCTTTAGCCTGCTGCTGGCCTGTGTCTGTCCTTCCTTTGCAGCTGATCTGGGTGGGTGATCTCTTTGTGGGCTCCCACTAGGGTGCTCTGGCTCTCACCCTCTGCCATGTGCTGCTGGTTACCAGCTACCTGTCTCTTCTCCTTCTGCAGAGCAGCAGTGTGACTTAGCATAACTCAGCCAACGATGCTCTCTCTGTAGGCTTTTCCCCCCACATCAAATGCCCACATCCCTACCCCTGCCACAGCACTCCCTCCCACTGGGACATTTCCCCAGGCCACCACCAGTGACATCTTTAGCAACGGAGCTGCTACTTTGTGACCTACTAACCCAGACTGCATCCTCTTTGCCCACCAGGTGGCGGGTGAGGAAGTCACAAATTTCCATCTTTCTGCCTGTATTGTCTGACCTCCCTTGGCACCACTTAAGCTAATCTGGGTCCTCCAAGGAGTTGACAATGAAATGGGCTTAAGTGTGCAAGGATTTTGTTAGGGCAGATGCCTGTGAGAAAATGGGGAGGGAGGCCAGAAAAACTGGGGAGAGCCAGCAACCCTTGAGAGAAGAAGAAAAGAAGCGTTGGGTGGAATGGTCCCAGACTGACATGCAATTTAAGGAAGATTCTGTAAGGATGCTGGGTAGTCCTCAAGCCCCCCTGGGGGTCACCTGTCTCACAGGCAGGACTAGCTACATAATATGTGGGGCTGATGTGAAATGAATACACAAGACCTCTTGTTAACAAATTATTAACAGGAGAGTCTTAAACCAAGCGTGAGGCCCTTCTGAGCACAAGGTTCTGTGCGACTACCTGGGTCTTGTACCTGTGAAGCCAGCTCTGCTTCCACGAGTGGTTTGTCCTAGTGTCCCCACCATGCTCAATCACTGGCCAGGAGCAGCCTGTGGATGGCCTCAGAGTCACACAGTGATGGAATTCAGAGTCTGGCAGGTGAGGTCCTTTTTTAATGTGTGTGGTTTTTGTTTTTTGTCTCTTAAAAAGGATGTGGATGAACATATTATCCTCTATTTCCAGCTAATACTTTAAAACTGGTGCCTTAATCCTGATGCAATTTATCTGTATTAATGGTGTGAAATGGGGATTTAATTTTTGTCTTTAGTTGATAACCATGTGTCCCATCATAACTTATTGAATGGCTGGTCTGGTTCCTTTCTGATTTAAATGTCCATTGTGTCAAATATTAAATTCCCAGCTATACATAGGTAATGAGAACTGAACTGAACTGTTTTCGTCTTATTTTAGCTGAGTCCTCAAGAGATGCCATGTCCCACTCTATGTGGGAGCGCCATGAAAGATTGGCAGAAGGGTTTTATGACCCTTAGCCCCTCAAAAATTTAGGGTGCGTACCCCAATGTTCACAGCAGCAGTATTTACAATAACCAAGACATGGAAGCAACCCAAATGTTCATCGACAGATGACTGGATAAAAAAGTTGTGGTATACACACACACACACACACACACACACACACACACACACACACACACACACACGCAATGGAATACTACTCAGCCATAAAAAAGAATGGAATAATGCCATTTGCAGCAACATGAATGGACCTAGAGATTATCATACTAAGTGAAGTAAGTTAGAAAGAGAAAAAACATACACCATATGATATCACTTACATGTGGAATCTAAAATATGATACAAAGGAACTAATTTAAAAAACAGAAACAGACTCACAGTCATAGAAAACAAACTTATGGTTACCAAAAGGGAAAGTGAGGGGAAGGTTAAATTAGGAGTTTAGTATTAAAAGATATAAACTACTATATATAAAATAGATAAACAACAAGGCCCTACTGCATAACCCAGGGAACTATATTCAATATCTTGTAATAAACCATCATGGAAAAGAATGAAAAAAAATATACATACATATATATAACTGAAAAACTATGCTGTACACCAGAAACTAACACAACATTGTAAATCAACTGTACTTCAATTTAAAAAAATAGGATGCATAAAAGAACTAAGGTTGAAGCTAGAGGAGGATTTTCTTTAGAGAAGATTGTTGAATTTGGAGTCTCTCCACCTCAAAAGGGAGGTAGGGGTGCTTTCTCTTCTTCCTAAGTCTAGGGAAAGGGGATCCAGTGGGACCACTGAGAGAGCTTCTCTGCTGTCCTGAAGGGCGAGGTAGAGGGGGGACACTGTAGGCTGGTGTTTGGCTCATGCCAGAAACCCTTATGCTCAGGGATCTGTAACTACTCGCTCCTCTGTTAGGTAAGAGGAGGAGGTTGCCCTGCTCTGCACCCCCACTGTCCCTCCAGGTGCCCTTAGCATCCTTCACCCTCCTGAGCATCCCAGAGGTCTAAGTCCCAATCAGCACCAACTCGATTCCTGGTCTTGTGGACTCCCACTGGGTTTGGGCATCCGGAGGCCACAGCAGAGTTGAGAGTGGACAAAGAGACAGAGATGGGAGCACATCCTCCCAGCTGCCTCCCTGCTGGGCGCTGTTTGTGGAACGGCTGCCGTTCGCTGCCCCACACTCCTGCCTCCTCTTGATCCTCCAGTCCCAGGGCTGAGGGATGCTTCGGCTCTCCCATGCCTCAGAGGGCTTCCCTTCCCTGCTGGTTTCTCAGCACTACCCACACTGGATCATCCTCCCTTCACTAAATTAGCTTCTATTTCTCTTCCCAGTGGGCCATCTGTTTCCCATGGAAGGAATCTTGATATGATGGCTTTTTATCTTTTGGAAGATAATATTTATTTCTTTTCTCCTAATCCAAATTTGTTTTATGCTTAGTGCAGAAAACGTGGAAATTAGAGGCACATGCAGAAAAGTTGGAGGGCTTGGCCTGACTGTTCTGCTTTTGTCTGTTCCATCCCAGTCCCTAGAGAAGCCCACCCAGGCCCACAGCTGCAGTCCGTTGACATGCTGCGGATGCCGAAACTTACAGCCTCATCCAGTCTTCTCCTCTGAGTCCCAGGTTCAGTGTGTCCATGGATGTCTGATGGAGTTCCTGCTTCCCTGTGCCCGACCCCCCTGCTGCCCCACAGCAGACACTCAGTCCTCTTCGGGCTGGCTTGTCTTGACCGGAGCACCCACCCACCCAGCTGCCTGAGCCCCAAACTTGGAGCCACTGATGACTGTTTTCTCATTACTCTCCTTTCCTCCTTCCTTCCAACCCTGACACTGAATCCATAATTAGGTCCTGTCTGTCCAACTTCCAAAACAGACATCAAATCTGTGCCCCTCCTGCCACACTGTGGCCATGCCACTCGCCCAAGGGCCTGTTGTCAGTCATCTGCATGGGAGCTTTTTTAGGGTCTTCCTGCTTCCGTCCTTTTCCAAGAAGCCAGTTGTGTAACTAAAATGCAGATCAACAGTTGTCATCCTCATGGTCCCAGAATGAAGCCCAGGCTCCTTCCAGGGAGCTGTAAGCGGAGCCACTGGGTGCAGTTTGTGTCCTGCTCTGGGTTCTTGGCCAACGTGGCCAAGACGCTGCTGTCCAGCCTGATCCCAGTTCTGGGTCCTTCCAGGGAGTGAACTGCTGCTCTGGGGAGAGGCCACCTTTCTCTAATTTGTGCAAAGGTGCCTTGACTACGATACTCCAGTGGCACGACTTCTGCTCTCTCACCAGCATCATCTCTCATTGCCCAGCCCCTTGTTTCCATGGCTCCAGCCATGGTGAATTCCCTCCCTCTGCGAACCTGCTCCTCCCCACCTCTGCATTGTGGGTCTCTCTGTCTCAAATGTGCTTTATGTGGATGACTCCTTCTCAATCTTCAGTTCTCCATCCGAATATTGCCTTCCCTGACTGCTTAAATAAAGCGACCAATCTAGTCCAGTCACACACTTACTTTGTGGTTCTGTAAATTTAATGAACAACTGCTATGGGCCACGCACTGCTCTGTGTATTGGAACCGTGAATCAGATGAGAATTCCCGCCCATGTGGAGGTTACTTTCCAGTGGTGAGAATCAGAGAACAGATACGATGTTTCATTTTGTGTGTCTACCTGGCTAGGTCCTGGTACCCAGTGTTTGGTCCAACACCAGTCTGGATGTTGCTGTGAAGGTATTTTTTTAGATGGGATTAAC
This sequence comes from Camelus ferus, assembly GCF_009834535.1. NCBI lineage: Eukaryota > Metazoa > Chordata > Mammalia > Artiodactyla > Camelidae > Camelus > Camelus ferus. Next base: position 11,570,054 of record NC_045696.1, on the reverse strand, counting down.
ATATACGATAGTAGACTTCGAGTAATGCAGATCACCCTCCACCATGTCTGTAGACCTTATCCAGTCAGTGGGAGACCTTAAGAGACAAGACTGAAGTCTTAGAAGAAGGAATCTGCCTCCAACCTGCCTTACGACTTGAGACTACAGCATCACTTCTTTCCTGGGTCTCCAGCCTGCTGGCCTGCTGTGCAGATTTGGGACTTGCCAGCCTCCCAGTCATGTGACTCAATTCTTTAAAAATCAATCAATCTCTCTTTCTCTCTATGTACATACAGAGAGAGAGAGAGGTAAGAGGGGAAGGAGAGAGAGACACACACACACACATATAGATATAGATACTCCCATTGGTTATGTTTCTCTGAAGAACATTTATTAACATGATAGAGAAGATAAATAAGTAAAATAGATTACATAGTACAGCAGATAGTAATAAAAAAACACTGGAGAAAGCCCCCATAAGCCTGTTCATTTCCTTCATTACATTCATCTGTAACTATCTTCTTTGATAACTTCTCTGCTGTCTACTTTGCCTGCTACTATAGACACTATCACATGCAGTTCTGGTTATCTTTGCTGTGTAACAAAGCACCCCAAATTTAGTGACGTTAGACAGCAGTCAATCATTTGAAAGGTTACATGGGGGATGAGTATTTTCTACTCCATGCTGCCTTAGTCTCAGCTAGCGAGACTCAAAGCTGGGGCTGAAACAGCAGAGGCTGCAGGAAGACCCACTTCTGAGAGGGCTTCTCCATCGACCTGCCTGGTGCCTGGCTGGGCTGGCTCAAGGCTGGCTCCACCTGAGACCGTGGACAGGAGCACCTCTGTGTGCCTTGCCTGTGACTTGAGTGTCTCACAGCACAGCAACTCAGTTCAGCAAGGGAGCATTTAAGGGAAGTCTTTAGATCGTGAGCTTCTAAGAGAGCCAGGGGAAAAGACTTGGCAGTTATCAGGGGGAGGGAGGCAGGAAAATGTGTGAAGGTAGCGAGAGCATACAAACTTCCAGTTATAAAATGAGTAAGTTCTGAGGACATAATGCACAGCGTTGTGACCATAGTTAACAACACTATCTTGTATACTTGAAAGCTGCCTGAGAAGGTACACCTTAAATGTTCTCACCAAACACACACAGCACACAAAAGATAACTGTGTGAGATGATGGATGTGCTAACTAACCTTATTCCAGTAACCATCCCACTGTATATGTACATATATCAAATCATCATGTTGTACACCTTAAACTTACACAATGTTCTATGTCAGATATATCTCAATACAGCTGAAAAAAAAATTAAGGCAATGTTTTCAAACCATGTCACATGCTCAGCCCCTAACACAGTTCCTAGCATGTAGAAGGTAATTAACACATGTTTGTTGATGGCGTAAACAGAAAAGCCCAAGCCAAACAAAATACACATCACACTTATTGCACTACCTACAGATAATCACTAGTAAAGTATGTTTCTATTTTTTCAGTGCATGGACTGTATGCACATACATCCCTTTTACTCAACTATTAATGCTATACCATTAGCATTATAATATTTTCCACTTAATATTAAAACTTCCCCATGTCCACAAATATTCTTCCACACCACATATGGCTGTGTAGTTGCACATTTTCAGAGGTAGCGGATTTTATGTATTTGATCCTTTAGTATTAGGCAATTGGATATTTCCCAGTATTTTGCTGTGAGTAAATGCAGCAATAAACATATTTGTGTACGTGTCTTTGCACACTTTTCTAAGAATTCTTTTAAGGATAAATTCCTGGAAGTAAAATTGTGGGTCAAAAGATACACATATTTTCAACATCTTTCACATTTATGTATACATTATGATTTTCTCATTTCTGAACATTCAGCAAAATCCTTCTTGCATGTTTTAAATTCAATTTCTTTTCTTTAAAACAACAAAGTGTAGATGTCTTTTTGTCTATTCTACATGTTTATCTTAATGACTTCTGCTTTTTTGATTTCAATCAAGTCAGTAGTGCTTTTGAAAAGAAGTATCAGGAGGCTTTCTAAAAATATCCATCTTTACAGGAACGTTCAGATTTGAAAATGAAATGTGTCCCTAGTAATCGAATCCCCCTGCAAACCAATTCATCTCAGTTCTATGTAGCAAAGAAAATTGCAGAGTGAGAGGCGTGCCTGTAGCTCATTACTTGTGCTACATGGCTTGCAAACTTGCTTGAACAAAACCCTGGAGCCTAGATGTCCACAAAGAGAAAATTTAAGTTTTTAGTTTTATGATAGTGATATGACACTTCATCTCTTAGAACACGATTGTATTCTATGGGTTTTCATCTGGTTAGGGACTGTCTTGTCTCTTTCATTTTTTGCACACCTTTAGTTATATTAATGATGGGTGTTATACTGACACATAATCTAACTTTTATAGTTTTGCTAAAGGTGCAGAGTAAAGAAACTTGCTATCCTATCATATTATGTAATGTGTCTGTAGCTGCATTTATAATTTATTGTCAATATATAATCAAGCTCTCCCTAAGCTTGTATTGTAAGTTCCACACGCTTAAAAGTTGCACATTCTAGGAATCAGTTGCTTTCGTGGTACCTAATATTTAGGTTAGCCAGTGTGATGTTCAACTGCTACCATTGTATTGGGAAGTTGGCCTGCAAAAAACATGCATCTATCTGTTTGTCTCTCTTCGGGCAAATGCTATTAGTGGAATAAAATGCTAAAGGCTTCCAGTTTTTTTTATTAAAAATAAAATGATTCATAGTAATTTTCTCCCCCAACTTTTACTGAGATATAATCAACATATAATATTGTATTAGTTTAAATTGTACAACATGACTTGATACTTGGATATATATTGCTAAATAATTACCACAATAAGTCTGATTAATATCCATGACCTTAGATAGTTACAATTTTTTATCTTATAATAAGAATTTTTAGGATCTAGTCTCTTAGCAAATTTCAAATATACAATACAGTATTGTTAACTACAGTCATGATACTGTGCATTACGTCCTCAGATTGACTTATCTTATAACTAGAATTTGTACCTTTTGACCACCTTAGCCACCTCCCACCAGCAACTACCAATCTATTCTATGTTTCTATGAATTTGGCTTCTTTAGAGTCCACACGAATGAGATCATACAGTGTTTTCTTTCTCTGTCTGACTTATTTCACTTAAGTTCCATCCGTGTCGTCCCAAATGGCAGGATTTCTTTCTTTTAATGGCTAATATTTCATTGTGTGTATGTGTGTGTGTATATTCTATTCTGTGTGTGTGTGTGTGTGTGTATATATATATATATATATATATATATATATATAGTGTGTGTATATATATATAGTGTGTGTATGTATATATGTGTGTGTATATATATACACACATGTATATATAATTTATCCATTCATCTGTTGATGGACACTTCCATTGTTTCCATGTCTTGGCAATTATAGATAATGCTGCAATGAACATGGGGATGCAGATATTTCTTCAAGATAGCCTTTTTATTTCCTTCAGATATATATATACCCAGAAGTGGAATTGCTGGATTCTATGGTAGCTCTATTTTAAATTTTTTGAGGAACCTCATGCTGTCTTTCCGTAGTGGCTGCACCAATTTACATTCCTACCAACAGTGTAGGAGGGTTCCCTTTTCTCTATATCCTTGCCAACACTTGTGATCTCTTGTCTTTTTGATGACAACCATCCTAGCAGGTGTGAGGTGATATCTCATTGTGGTTTTGATTTGCATTTTCCTGATGGTTAGTGATGTTGCCTATCTTTTCATGTACCTGTTGGCCTTGTATATGTCTTCTCTGGAAAAATGTCTACTCAGTTCCTCTGCTCATTTTACAATCAGATTGTTCATATTTTGGCTATTCAGTTGTATGAGTTCTTTATGTATTTTGGTTATTAACCTCTTAGCTGAAGTATGATTTGCAGATTTTTTTTCCCATTCTGTAGATTGTCTTTTCATTTTGTTTAATGGTTTCCTTTAAAAAGGATGTAGTTTGATGTAGTCCCACTTATTTATTTTTGCTTTTGTTGCCTTTGCTTTTGATGTCAAATCTAAAAAACAAATTGTCAAGACTGATGTTAAGGTGGGTACTGCCTATGATTTCTTCTAGGAACTTTATGGTTTCCAGTTTTATGTTCAAGTCTTTAATCCATTTTGAGTTGATTGCTGTCTGTGGTGTGAGAGAGTGGTCCAGTTTCCTTTCTTTGCATGTGCTGTCCAGCTTTTCCAGCACCATTTATTGAAGAGACTTCCCTTCCTCTGCTGTAAATTTTTGGCTGTTTGTTATAAATTGATCATACAAGCACAGATTTGTTTCTGGGCTCTCTATTCTGTTCCACTGATCAATGTGTCTGTTTTATGCCAATATTGTACTGTTTTGATTACTATAGTTTTGTAAGATAGTTTGAAATCAGGGAGTGTGATGCCTCCAGCTTTGTTCTTCTTTCTCAAGATTATTTGAGCTATTCAGGGTCTTTTGTGGTTCCATACAAATTTTAGAATTATTTTTCTATTTCTGTAAAAAATGCCATGGAGTTTTGAGAGGAATTTCATTTTAATCTATGGATTGCTTTGGGTATTACGGACATTTTAACAATATTAATTCTCCCAGTCCACAAGCATGGGATATCTTTCCATTTATTTATGTTTTCTTTCATTTCTTTCATCAATGTCTTGTAGTTATCAATCTACAAATCTTTCACTTCTTGGTTAAATTTATTCCTAGGTATTTTATTCATTCTGGTGAAACTGAAAATGGGATTGTTTTCTTAATTTATCTTTCTGATTTTTTAATTGTTATTGTATAGAAATGCAACTGATTTTTATATACTGATTTTTATGTCCTGCAACTTTACTGAATTTGTTTATTAGTTCTAACAGTTTTTTTTTTTTTAATGGAGCCTTTAGTGTTTCCTATATATACATGTCATCTGCAAGTAGAGACAGTTTTACTTCTCTCTTTCTGATTTGGATGCCTTTTATTTCTTTTTCTTTCTTATTGCTCTGGACTTCCAGTACTATGTTTAATAAAAGTGGTGAGAGTGGGGATCCTTGTCTTGTTCCTAATCTTAGAAGAAATGTTTTCAGCTTTTCACTGTTGAGTATGACAGTATCTGTGGGCTGGACATATATGTCCTATATTATGTTGAGGTATGTTCCTTCTATACCCAGGTGGTTGAGACTTTTTATCATGAACAGATGTTGAATTCTGTCAAATGCTTTTTCTACATCTATTGAGATGATCTGTAGTAATTTTCTTTGGCTGTTTCACAGCAGCAGCAGATTACTATCCTGTAGCAGAGTTCATTTTCAATGACATTGTCACTACTACTGATGCCAGCTTCTAATGAACAGTACTGACATCTTTGTTCAGTAAGGGTTTCTTACTGAGTCTTTCTAAGTCCTCGCCCTTTTAACATGTTGTCTTCCTGTGTCAATTAAGTGACCTCTAGCATCACGAGGAATTCTTCGAAATAGTTTGAATCTTGGTCCAGCCACAGCTTTACATGCTTCAGTATGTGGTGATGGACTCAAACCCTTGCTTCTTCTTTAGGGATACTGGCGCTTTCTTCCAGCTGCTTCTCTGGGTTCTGGGAAGAAGATGAAAATTTGTACATGAAGGGAATATAAATTGAATTTTAAAAAGATGAACTAACTAACCGTTTAAGATCTCTTTTAAAAATTAAGGAACAAAAAATTTTCAGATGTGAAATTAGCTCATGTAAGTTCATTTAATGGATTCAGGCCACATTTTGTTTTTCTTAGACCAAGAACATTTTTTTTTATATTTGTACTCTGTATCAGCTAGGGCTTTGGGGCTTGAATTATGCAAGAATTATGCATTTGTAGCAGGGTCTCCTAGTTGGATGAGGTTAACAGGGCTCTAGGGATGTCTGAAGCCTAAAAGATAACAATGGACACATAGGAGTATCTGTATTATTTCTTGTCATTTTTACGAGGTCCAGAACATCCTTCAGAAAGAAGTTTACTCCTGTTGTTGGTGGTCTGTATTCGTAATTCATGATGGATGGCATAAGACACTGCAACTTAGAGGAAAAGTTGTCAGTTTTTCACCATTGAGCAAGAAGGTGAAGAATTCCAGATATTTCCCTAGTCCCCACACAGGGTCTCAGGTCTACAGTAGATTTGTCTGATCCTATTTAGAGTTTGCAGAAGTTGTGAAAAATACCCCTAAGATATTTTTATTCTTAATTAAAATTCCAAGAAGAGGACTGGCCAAGATGGTGAAGTAGGAAGACCTTGAGCTTACTTCCTCCCACGACCGCACCAAGGTTACAGCTCTTTACAAGCCAATGCCTGGTGAGTAAAACCAGAAGCCTAGCACAAGAGATCTGCAGCTAAAGATATAAAGAAAGAGCCACAGTGAGACAGGTAGGAGGGGCAGAGACGTGGTATAGTAGTCAAGCCCCACACTCTCTGGTAGGCGACCCACAGACAGGAGGATTACTACAACGGCAGAGGTTGTCCCTGAGGAGCGAGGGGTCTGAGCCCCACACTGGGGTCCCTGGTCTTAAAATCCTGCACTGGGAAGATGGGATCCCAGAATATTTGTCTTCGAAGGCCCATGGGGTTTACTTTCAGGAGAGCTAGAGGGCTATGGGAAATAGAGACTTCACTCTTACAGGGTGCACACACAATCTTACACACCCTGGAACCCAGGGCAGAGCAGTCATCTGAAAGGAGCCTGGGTGGGACCCACCTGCTGATCTTGGAGTCTCCTGGAGAGGCAGGAGGCCACCAGAGCTCACTCGGGAGACAGAGACTGTGGCGGCAGCTATTCTGGGAGCTCATTCTACATGTGGGCACTGGTGCTGGCAAGCACCATTCTGAAATCATCCTTCTGGCTTTCGGACCCAGCCCCATCCACCAGCTTTTCTGCACCAGTAAGGGGAGGCCAACCTACTAGCTGGGCAGAGACACAACCCCACCCACCAGCAGGCCTGCTGACCTAAGACCCTCTGAGCCCACAGCTGCCTCAAGATGTGGCCCTGACCACCAGAGGCCCCACGACCTGGCTCCCAGGACCCCCAGGGTCCTGAAGCCAGAGACCTTAGGACCTGGCTCCATGCACCAATGAGCTGGCACCAGCCCTGGGATCCCCTGGGCCCTGATCCTGTCTACCTGCAGGCTGATACCAGCACTGAGACACCTTGGATCCCTCCACCAGCTGCCCGGGATCCAGCCCTACTCGCCAAAAAAGCCGACACCAGCTTTGGGACATCCCAGACCCCACAGCCAGCTATGTCAGGAACTGGCCCCACTCTCCAGCAGGCCTATACTGCTGGATCTGAGCTCCCTGGCCTCACAACCACCCACCCCAGAACTCAGCTCTGCCCGTCATTGGGCCAGCACCAGCCCTGGGACCTCCGGGGCCCTGCAGCCAGCAGCTTTGTGACTTGGCCTCATCAACCAGCCTCTGCACAAGGCAGGACCTGGCAACCAACCAGACTGAGGGCCAGCCATACCTACAAGATCACCCACAGTAGTCAGCCTGCTATAACAGAAGGACCCATGCAGCCCACATAGAGGGCACCTCTAGAGCATACATCGATCAGAGGGGAGTGCACTGTTGGGATGCATAGGGCATCCTACAAAAGGCCACTTATCCAGGGTCAGGAAACATCACCCACCTGTGAGATACATAGAAATAAAAACAGCAAATTAGGCAAAATGAGGTGACTGAGGTACATAGTCTAAACAAAGGAACAAGGTAAAACCCCAAAAGAAGAACTAAGTGAAGTGGACACAGGCAGTCTACCCAATAGAGACTTCAAGGTAATGATCAGAAAGATGCTCAAAGAGCTCAAGAGAAGGAGGAATGAACAGAGTGAGAAGTTAGAAGTTTTAACAAAGGGGTAGAAAATCTAAAGAAGAACTAAACAGAGATGAAGAACACAACAACTGAAATGAAAAATGCACTGGAAGGAATCAACAGGAGACTAAATGATACAGAGGAATGGGTCAGTGAGCTGGAAGAGTGGTGGAAATCACTGCTGCTGAACAGAAAAAAAAAAAAAAAGGAAAAAGAATAAAAAGAAATGAGGGCAGTTTAAGAGACCTTTGGGACAACATGAAGTGTACTAACATATTATAGGGGTTCCAGAAGAAGAGAGAGAGAAAGGGGCAGAGAACATTTTTGAGGCCATAATAGCTGAGAACTTCCCTAACCTGGGAAAGGAAGAGACATCCAGGTCCAGGAAGCACAGAGAGTCCCAAACAGGATGAACCCAAAGAGGAACACACCAAGACACATTGTAATTAAAATGGCAACAATTAAAGATAAAGAGAGAATATTAAAAGCAGAAAGGGGAAAGCAACAAGTAACATACAAGGAAACCCCCAAGATGCTGTCAGCTGACTTTTCAGCAGAAATTGTCCAGGCCAGAGGGGAGTGGCATGATATATTTAAAGAGATAAAAGGGAAAAAGCCTACAACCAAGAATGCTCTCCCCAACAAGGCTCTCCTTCAGATTTGATGGAAAGATCAAAAGCTTTACAGACAAGAGCTAAGCGTTCAGCATCGCCAAACCTGCTTTACCAGAAATGTTAAAGGGACTTCTCTAAGCATAAAAGAAAAGACATAACTAGAAACATGAAAATTACAGAAGGAAAAAGCTCATTGGTAAAGTCAAGCATACAATAAAGGTAGTAAATCAGACACGTATAAAGCTAGTACGAAGGTTAAGAGACGAAAGCAGTAAAATCATCTATAGCCATGAGAAGCAGTTAAGGGACACATAAAACCGAAAGATGTAAAATATGACGTCAAAACCAGTAAACATTGGATGGTGGGGTGAGTGAAAATGCATGACCATTGAGTCTGAACTTAAGAGAACAGCAACTTCAAATAATCACACATGAATGGATAGCTAGCTAGCTAGATAAATACATAGACAGAGAGATACAGATATAGGTGTATATACTACCATGTTTAGTGTGGGAAATATAGTCAATATCTATGTAGTATCTGTGTAGTGGCATAACCAAGCTTATCATGGTGATCATTTTGATATGTACAGAAATACCAAAATCACTCTGCTGTGTAACAGGAACCAACATCATGTTATAGGTCAATTATACTTCAAAACAAACAAACTCAGAGAAAAAGAGATCAGATTTGTGGTTTCCAGAGGTGGGGGGTGGGGAGGGGGAAATGAATGAAGGCAGTTAAAAGGTACAAACTTCCAGTTATAAGATAAATAAGCCCTCGAGCTGTCACACTCAACATGGTAAATATAATTAGCACTGCTGTATGTTATATATGAAAGTTGTTAAGAGAATAAATGCTGAATTCTCATCATAAGGAATTTTTTCCTATTTCTTTCATTTTACATCTATATGAGGTGATGGATGTTCACTAAACTATTGTCATAATCATTTCATAATTAAGTCAAATCATTATGCTGTACACCTTAGACTTTTACAGTGATGTATGTCAGTTATATCTCAATAAAATTGGAAGAAAATAAATCCCGGGAAGCCCAGAAATGTATTGACAGCATAAGAAAATCAAAACAGAAATACTCCACTATCTCCACTCAGGAATGATACCTCCTCACATTTTTTTCTTCCTGACTATTAAATACGAAAAGAAAAAAAAAAAAAAAGCCCAGCGGTTTCTCAGTATATTTCCACCAAGTTGTTTTCACCTTGCTGCCTGGGTTTTTCTTCCTTGGTGGTCGTCAGCATTCTCTTGGAAGTGAGGACACACCATTGGTCCTTCACCAAACTTTGTTTTTCTGCCTGTTTTCTTTTGCACAGTGTACCACATCACCAACAAGGCTATAATTTTGACTTTAATTAAGGTAGACCTCATTGAAATCTTTTATTACAGTTTTAGTACAAGTCTGGACTCTGAATTTGCTGTTGTGTGTTTAGATTTGTTTGTATAAGCTAAAATGTGCATATTCTTAGATTCTCTTTGGGGATTGCTTTGTATTTTAAGTTTTATGCTTTTGATCTAAAAATAGCATTTAGCCTTTGCATTTCTTTTACTTTTCATGCCCATCTTGACATTGGAGGATGCACTTTTCTTTACCATTATAGTCTCATCTCCCTGTTAAAGGCTAGCACCTCCCTCTTGCTTGGGCATGGTATAGAGGCCTTTGTCTCTTGGTCCAACCTCCCCTCCTGGCCAGGAGACCAATAGCTAGGGTTAAGTCACAACATAATACAACTGGTGGAGTGCTGGTGTGAATAAGGGAGCAATACAACCATTTGCTGGAGGAGCTGCAGGACCCAGCCAACATGTACTGGCAGAAGTCCAAAAAGAACAGAAGGAACTGGCTTCTCAGGTACTGGATGAAGGGAAGTGGAACATACAGTTGGATAAAGGACAGCGTGTCAATTTAGGAGTACTCTCCTGAGATATAGGATCTAACAAGCTGGGCAAATATATGTATAATTATATGCATACAATAAATAAATATATGTATTTGGACCTGACAGACAATAAAAGAATAAAAATAGACAAATGGGATCACATCAAACTGAAAAGCTGCACAGCAAAAGAAACCATCAACAAAATGAAAAGGCAACCTACAGAATGGGAGAAAATATTTGCAAACCACATATCTGATAAAGGATTAATATCCAAAATCTATAAGGAAATCATGCAACTCAAGAGCACACACACACAAAAATACCCTGATAACCCTACTAAAAAATAGGCAAAGGACCTAAATAGACATTTCTCAAAAGAAGATATACAAATGGGCAACAGATACATAAAAAGGTGCTCATCTTCACTAATTATCAGGGAAATGCAAATCAAAACCACAATGAGGTATCACCGCATATCTGTTAGGATGGCTATTGTCACAAAGACAAAAGATAACAAATGTTGGTGAGGATGTGGAGAAAAGGGAACGCTTGTGCACTGTTGGTAAGAATGTAAATTAGTGCAGTCACTATGGAAAACAATATGGAGGTTTCTCAAAAAACTTAAAATAGAACTACCATATAACCCAGCAATTCCACTTATGAGTATATATCTAAGGGAAATGAAATCAGTATCTTGAAGAGATATCTGTACTCCCATGTTTATGTCAGCAGTATTCACCATAGTTAAGATATGGAAATAACCTAAATGTCCATGGATGAATAGATAAAGACAATGTGGTGTATACATACAGTGGAATATTATTCAGCCACTGAACAAGAAGGAAATACAGCCATTTGAGAAAACATGGATGAACCTGAAAGAAATTATGCTAAGTGAAATAAGCCAAACACAGAAAGACAGATACTGAATGTTCTCACTTATATGCGGAATCTAAAATTGTCAAACTCATAGAAATGGAAAGTAGAATGGGACTGGGAGGAGGGGAGTATGGGGAGATACTGGTCAACAGGTACAAAGTCATACAAGATAAATAAGTTCTGGAGAGTTAATGTACAATAATGTGACTATAGTTAACAATATTGCATTGGATGCTTCAAATTTGCTAAAAGAGTACATCTTCAGTGTATTCAAACCACATATATGAAAAAAGGTAACCCTGTGAGGATATGTTAATTAACTTGATTATGAAGAATATTTCACAATGTGTGTGTGTATAGCTATATCTATATCTGTGTCTCAAACCATCCAGTTGTATCCCTTAAATATACACAATTCAAAATTGTCAATTAAAACTCAATAAATTCAGGAAAGCAGAATAATTGAGGCTCCTGCCTTGCCTTCTCTTACAGATTACTGCATTGGGGGGAAGCCAACTGCCTTGCCATGAGGATGTTCGAACCACCACTTGGAGAAGTTCATGTGTCAAGGAACTGAGGCCTCCTGCCAACAGCCAGAATGAACTTCCCATCCTTGCATCTTGGAACTGCATCATCCATATTTCCAGTCATGCCTTCGGGGATGGAGCATGAGGAGGGCCTGAGGGCCCAAGCAAGCTACTGAAGCAGGTAGCTCAGACCTACATAACCTGCATCCTTGTTGCACCAGCAACTCTCTATCAGCTCGTATATATGACCACATTTGGAAGGGGGATCCCTGATGACATACTTATGGAAGAAGCCAATGCACGAGCTTTGTTCTTGCTTGGTGTGTGTGGGTACAAGCCCAAAATACACAGTAACTGCACTACAGCTGCCCCCAGAATTGGCCTTGAAGACAACAGGGAGGGGAGTTCCTTCCAATGGGTGGAGTTTCAGTGCAACTGGTCACCTACTGGTCCAGATGAAGAATATATACTATCAATCTTTCTATTATCTATACACACAGATTCATCGGCAGTAACAAATGGCTTGTCAGTTGACCAGGGACCTGGAAGGAGAAACATAGGAAGATCATCGTTAAGGAGGTCTGAGGTGGAGGCATGTGGATGGTCCTACGATGGTAGGCACAAAGCATGATGCTTATATCCATGTCAATATCCCCCAGAAAGCCTCTACCTCAGAAGGAAGAGGCTCTAAATGACCACATCTTTTCAACCCTTCACCTTCCATTTTATTTTAAATTCATTGTTTTCCAATGTATGTCCCACACACTTTCGACTTTGACTTAAGATGACAATAACCAAGGTAGCTTTTATATTTGTAGCACATTCATATATATTTGCCTCATTTTATCCAGGCAACAGTCCAGGGAACTAGGAAGTACTGAAAGGAGTTAATCCCTTTACAGATGGAGAAAACTGATGTTCAGAGATGATAAATGCCCTGCTCAGGGTCACCAGGCCAGCTGGTGAGGGAGGTTCTGGGTTTCCAGACTGGTTCTTTGGGCTTCCTGGCAGGCTGTGAGGGAAAGCAGAGGGGAGTCAACCAGCAGGGGGCGCCTGACTCTCGTTGTCTGGGTCTGGCCACTGCCATCCTGAGCAGGCTTCTGCAGTCACTCACTGTCTGAGTGCCAGACCCATGACTGGTGAGTGGGCTCAGTTCCAGAATGCCCTTCCTCTTGCTGACCCTCCACCCACTGGTCACATTTTAGAGTTGTCCCACTGTGTGCTGAGTCTCCAGGTGCCACTGCAGACCCAATGATCCTGCTCGGTTCTGCCCAGTCCGCAGCCAGAAATGGACAGTCATTAGCACCCATATATGGAGGCCATCAGTTTCCAGCCTGAGTGCTAATAACCACCTTTTCCTTCCTGCCAGAGTACAAATGTGTGTCTTGTTCTAGAGGTTTATCTTTGTGGCATGAATATTGATTTTTTTTCCCAATCTGTCTTTATGAGGCATGCTTTCCTCAGCAGAACTCACTTTTGCTGGGTTTCTTTTTTCTGCTTTCTCATGTATTATGGTCCCCTCTTTGGCAATGGGAGAACCTGTAAATTACAAATTCACTCAATCACAACACATTTGTATTGCATCCTTCCTAGGGGGCATGCACCACACAGAGAGCACTGAACAAAAATCACAGCCCTCATGGAGCCTCCATTCTAAGGAGGGAGACAGACAGGAAACAACATAAATAAGGAAACTATAGGGTTTGTCATGTGGTGTTCAGTGCCAGGAAGGAAAATCAAGCAGAGAAGGAAAAGAGGGAGTCCCGGAGGTGGGAGTCTGGGGGAAGTCTGCCTTGTAAACGAAGTGGTCAGACATAGTCTCACAGAAGGGGTGGCATTTAAGTCAAGACCCAAAGATGGTGAGGGGGCCAGCTCATGCTGGAGTGAGCTGGGCATGTGTGGGAGCAGCACGCAGGCCAGTGTGGCTGTGGCAGAGTGAACAGGGGGAGGTGAGTTCAGAGAAGTAAAAGGATGGGGAAGGGGTGTAGGTCACAGAGCGGGAGGGGCCTCAGGGGCCGTGAGGATGGTGCTGGGGTGGACCGCCAATAAGAAATGCATGCAAGGAGAAACGGTCCGGAGGAGTATGTGTGACGCCCTCTCACTATATAGTATTTTAACTTCCATTCCTCCTCAGTAGCCTCTATCTGGGATTTGAAAGAAGGGCCCAAACCCCAAGGAGTGGCCTCCTAAAGCCCCAGGTTCCCCTGTGGCTGTGAGGTGGGGGATAGATTTTTCTTACAAAACAGCCATGGCATCCGACTCTTGGGGACTGATGGAGGTACAACCATGATAGAGTCGGACTCTCCCAGGGGCAGCCATCAGGATCTTGTCTGAAGAATGCCCCTTTCTCTTCCTGATATCAGCTGGGTGCTGCTGGGAAGCCGTCCTGGGAGGGCAGACTTGGTATCACCAGCCACTTTCTATGCACGAGCAGACCAGGAGTTGAGATGACGTTCTTTGGGTGCTGCTGAGCTCCTGCAATATGCCTGCCGTGCACAGGGGCTGCAATACAGACAACGTCCTGGCTGCGTGCACAGAGTTTTGAGGGAGAGAGAGACAATAAACACATACACAAACCAATGTGCACTCTTCTGTCAGCTACTGACGAATGGCTTGAGGAAATACTGAGCGGAGTGTGGGTTAAAGATGGCAATTAAGGGACCTGGGGAGGTCTCCCCGCCTCTCTGATCCAGAGAGCAGAGCCCTGAATGAATGGAGAAACAGACCATATGCAGATAGAGAAGTTTGTTGTGGGCAAAGGGAAGAGCAAGGGCAAAAGCCCTGAGGGTGGCTTGTAGGACGAGCGAGAGGGAAGTGCAGCTAGTCAGTCTCAGGAGGTCGGATGCTGAAGAGGGAGGCAGGGGCTGTGCAACAAGGCACATGGGGTATCTCTTCTGTGATGGGGTTCTCTTGGATAGTTTGGGGAAGGGAAGTGATGTTGTGATCAGATTTCCATTTTTAAGAGATAGTTTGGGCTCTAGTGAGGCATCAAGGGTTACCAGTTAGGAGGAGAGAGATGATGGGGGCTTGAAGAGGGTGACAGAGGTGAAGGGGGATGAGCAGTGGTCACATATGCGTGTGTTGTGAAAGCAGAACCCATAGCATTTGCTGAGGGATTGGATGTGAGACTCAGGAAGAAGAGGCAGCAAAGAATGACTCAGATTTTGGGGTGAATTTGGGTGAAGCCCTAGGATTGGAGTGGGGAGGGGTGTGTGTGTGTGTGTGTGTGTGTGTGTGTATGTGTGTTTGTGTGTTGAGCCCAGGTGAAGTCTGAGACCCTTTGAGACCGCCTGGTGGAGAAGAAGAGTGCTGGTCACAGGACTCTGGATTCAGGGAAGTGATCCAACCTGGAGAAAATGTTTGGTTTCCTCCATAATAAGGACGGTTGTGTTTGTGGAATCCTGGGGCATTCCTGAGTGACTGCTCCCAGTGTTTTGATGATGATGGTATTGACTGAAGGAATGAGAGCTCAAATTCACCATAAGCTTATAAGTGCCAGGTACTGGGCTGAAAGCTTTCTGTGCATAATCTCATTTAATCCTCACACTTCCTTAATATCACAGTTTTACAGATGAAGGAGACCCAGGCACAGAGAGGTGATGAGTCACGATTCATTTTTAGAGAAGAACTTCACTGCAGGGTGTTGCAGGCTGCCTGCTCGCCAGTACCAGGCTCCGCTGTCTCCAACACCCCAGTCTGTGGTGGAAAGACCCTGCCTTCCTCAGCCTTTGCACCATGAACATTCAACAGCTGGGCGCTGTGCAAAGAGTAACGGTGGACCAGAACTCTGGGGGCATGAGTTCAAGTCCTGCCTCTATGATTTATTGGAAGCTTTGTTTGGAGGAGAATTAACATACAGAGTTCACAGAATGTCTTCCAGGCAGTTTATGCCTGCCGGCTGTCTTTGCTCTGCTATCTGTTCCTTCTCCAGTAACCAGCCAGCTTCTGCCAGCCTAACCCCTCTAGCCAACTTTCATTTCCTGGCTGTGCCAGCCTGATTACTTCTAATTGTCTTTGACTGCTTCCAGCTGGGTCTCCTAGCTGGCGTTCTGTGGGAGCACAGAGACAGTCTCCCAGCCATATGGAGGAAGGAGATGGGGAAGGAGACAGGGAGGAAGGAAGCAGCCGGTATGAGTCAACTGAGAAAGCTTTTCATGGCTTTCCAGCCCATTGCAATTCGGTGATTTTTTTTTTAAAGGGTTAACTCACCCAAGTTAGAGAGTGGCCCATCTTTGACGAGACAAACAGTTATATTTGTTGACCCCCAAGGGTAACCAACTATGTGACTGCAAATGCTTTTAGAAAGTTATTTGAAATATCTTTCCCCAGGACAGATGGGGTCTGGCTGTCTGGAACAATGAAGCTCCACTCACTCGAGAATCAGTGAAAGATAACTTTCATTCATTTATTTGACAAATATATATTGAAAGATGATTATGTCTCAGGCACTGTCCTACGTGCTCTAGAGCAAATCGAATATGAAATAAGGCAGCTCCAGTTCTCAATGAGTCTAAAAGAGAAGGACTTTCACAGGAAGTAATATTGGACTTAAGGAGAGTAAGTGATATATAGTAAGAGAGAATGGAGGTGTGACCCGTCTCTTCTAGTTCATTGATTATGGAGGGCTTCATGGGAAAGGGAACCTCTGTGCTAGGTAGAGATGGGTCAGAGGCAGCAGACTCGGGGTGGGGGTGGCAGATGCAAA
This sequence comes from Camelus ferus, assembly GCF_009834535.1. Classification (NCBI taxonomy): domain Eukaryota; kingdom Metazoa; phylum Chordata; class Mammalia; order Artiodactyla; family Camelidae; genus Camelus; species Camelus ferus. The sequence goes on along the minus strand of NC_045696.1, from coordinate 11,553,597 downwards.
GGTGCAGAGGTGAGGAAGTCAATCCCAGATGAAGACAGCTGAAGTGTAGTGCTCAGGGAGATGCCCCAGGAGTGGGATTGAGTTTGGGACAATTGGTAGAAAATCAGTGCTGGACCACTGTCTTTCAACCAGATGTTTTCTGCACATCTATCTAATATGCGGGCAGTACAATGTTTTGTGTCCTAATCTGTCTTACATAAAGGAATTTCTGGGGTTATTCCTTATTAAACAGGGCCGTTTCAGGGAACAGGACCTGTGGTTCAAAAACCAGTTACTAAGCCCAGGCAGAGTAGGATTTGGACTTCTCTTTGGCATCCATCCCAGCTGATGGAATTAGCAGTGAACTTGAATCAAACCCAGGCATCAGGCTTGAAAAAGAATTAATGGGCCTGGATTTTCTCTCTTCTTCACCTCTTTCCTGACCTCCACCCTGAGAGCATAATTAAAAGGAAAGAAAATCTCTTTCATTGTAAGTCTTTCCACCATTTTTGAAGTAAGCTAACTTTTTTTTGGCCATAAAGATCCTTTGATGAACTGTCTCTGACATTTATTTGCCTTTACTATAATAAAGTAATTTCTAAATTTTCATCTAGAGCTAATTGTCCTAAAATTGAAAGAAATTCATACTTTATTAATACATATGCTATTAATTTGCAAAACTCTAAAACCTTTTTTGAAAGAAGATTCCGAATGGTTTTGATCTCAGTGTGAGCTCCTCATCCCTTAGATGTTTGCTGAGCGTTCACTCTGCAGGCACTATGCTATTCCGACAGCTCCCTTCTCCCTCCATGTTATTGTCCTAAAATCTGATGATTGAATAGGAGACATTATAGCAATTAGATTGGCCTTGCAGAAATGATAGGGGTGGAGTGGCCGCGAAGAAGCTCCTTAAGCACAACAAGAAAAACATCTGAAAGTGTATTTTTAATACTGGCAGAAGGGAACAATGAGAAGACTGATGGAAAAAACACGCTCAGTCAGAACACGTGAGTAGTTGATCATAGCATATTAGATCTACTTAAAACAGGCATTTGTCTGGGTCACTTTTCAGATGGGTCAGGAAGCCCCCAAGACATTGGATTATTGACAGCTGTACCCCCTCCCAGTCCCGCCCCAGTCTACGAGCATTTACGTGGATTGTGCCATAATTGTTTACCTAGGAAAGAAAGGAACTTGTTTAGGACCGAATCCTCCCTTTCAACTCTGCTGTGGTAATATCAGGGGTTAAGTGTGCATTAAACGCTGGCGCCTTTTATCTGGCTGTTCAACAGGTAGCATTTTGTAAATGCCTCCCACTACCTTCTTCCTCCCCTCGCTTCTCCCTCACGAGTCTTCATTTTTGGTTTGAGAAGACACTGGGGAGCCCGTAGAAGATCAGAGTCGTCAGGGCAGCTGCACTTGTTTACGAGGGATGAGCAGAGTCAGGGCGCGCACAGAACAAAAGCCTCCAGGAGCAGGGAGCGCTGGTCCACCTCCTCCTGCAATCGCCCGCATCATTTCAATGGAAAGCAGAAAAGGTGTAAACGTACAAGCAGCGACAGCAAGCGCCCTGGTTCCTACGTTACCGCTGCTACTATTATTGTTGCGGCTGCTCCTCCTCCAACACAGTGTTCCCGTCTGGTGTGAGCCCGGGCAGACGCCCCGCCACCTCTCCACCCTTTCTTCCATCCATCCTATTTTCCACCCATCCAGGGTCCAGCGGGCCCTACTGTGTGCAAGGCCCTGGGCTGTACACCCACAGGGCACCTAACCGACAGTCCACCAGGTCCGAGAGCGCCTCCCTCCCTTCCTCCTGCCCTGGTGGGTGCGGCCAGTGGTGGGGGATTTCATCGCGGAAAGGACCAGAAAGCACAAGCCCAGAATCCGGGCAAGAGGCGCAGCGGGAGGCGGCCCGACTTGGGCGGCCCGGGAGCGCGCGTCTCAGCGGCCGCGCGGGGTCTCCCCGTCTGGCGCTCAGGTGGCTCCTGCCGCCCACTCGCCGCTCCCCTCCCCGGGCCCTCCCCTCTCCGGCGAGGGTCGAGTTTGGCTGTTGCGCGCGGAGAAGGAGGGGCTACGAGGGATTTGAAAGTGCACAGGCTGCGGAGTGGAGCTCGCATCTGTTCCCGCCGCCCGCGACCGGATTAAATTTCTGCAAATTCAAACTGAATGGGGCTTTCTTCTGCTGCCTTCCAGAGGGCGCCTGCAGCCCGCCGCGCGCTCCTCTCGGGCGGGAGCGGCCGCCTGGCGCGCAGCTAGGAGCCAGCGAGCCGGACCCGAGCCCGTGCGGGCCAGCCGGCGGCGGCGAGGGCGGAGGCTGCGGAGGCGCCTGGGCTCGGGCACCAGGCACTCCGGCCCCGGGACCCGGCACCGGACCGCGCCCCCCGCCGCCCCTCCCGGACCAGCGCGCCCTCTGCACACCCGAGCAGGGCGACTGTCACTAGCCGCCCGGACGGGACCCGGAGTGGGGTCTCTAGGTCCCGAAAGGGGCCCGGGTGACCCTCCGAAGAAGAACTTCTTGGGGGCGGGTCCCTGGGACCCCGTGGCCCAGGCGGCCGCTATTGTCTGCGCGCAGCGCTCGGCGGCGGCTCGGGGCGCGGGAGCCGCGGGCCGGGCGGGGCCGAGCCCGGGGCGGCGGCAGGAGGAGCCGGGGGAGCCGGGGAGCCAGACTAGGAGGAGTAGCCGCGAGCGCGGGAGGCGAGCCGGAGCGGCGCGGGCCGCGGGCTAGCGCGATGCCGGCGGCGGCGGGGGACGGGCTCCTGGGCGAGCCGGCGGCGCCGGGGGGCGGCTGCGGCGCTGAGGACGCGGCCAGGCCGGCGGCAGCCTGCGAGGGAAGTTTCCTGCCGGCCTGGGTGAGCGGCGTGCCCCGCGAGCGGCTCCGCGACTTCCAGCACCACAAGCGCGTGGGCAACTACCTCATCGGCAGCAGGAAGCTGGGCGAGGGCTCCTTCGCCAAGGTGCGCGAGGGGCTGCACGTGCTGACCGGAGAGAAGGTGAGCCGCCCGGGGCGCCGGCCCCTGGCCCTCGGACTGGGCATTCGGGGCGGGAGGGGCAGCGGGACCCTCTGTGGAGAGAAACGCGCTGCGAGTCCGGCTGCGGAGCCCGGGCCGGGCGCCTGCCTCTCCGCTTGCCTTTGCTCGCGGGTTGAAAGAGCGGTCGAGCCAAACGCGCGCGCAGGCCCTCGCAGCCCTCCCCGAGGGGTAATCTGGGGTCGCTCTCCACGGTGGGCGGCTGGTTTACCCGCGAAGCCGCCCGCAGCCTTTTTGCTCCTCGAAAGGCGCCGCCTGGCGGACAGCGGCGCGGGGGGTAGGGTAGGGGGACGCCGCGCTCGGGGCCGGTAGGGGCTGTAGATCAGCGCGGAGGCGGGAACCAGGGCTGGAGTGTGTGGGTCCTTCTGTTGAGGGTGGGAGAGCTGATTAGCCAGCCCTTGGGGGAACTTGTAGTCTGATCCCCATCCTAGGCTGTGGGGAGGAGGTGGGGGAAAGGCCGAGATCCCAGGGGCATTCCCCCCTGTGTACTGGGGCGGCAGGGGGAACTTTTTCGTGCTCAGAGTAGTTTTCACACGCTGCCTTTCCCTCCACCCACCCTCCCCACCCCTGCATCCCGCTATCACCGCCCATCTTTTCACCCCCCCCCCCCCACCGCCGGGTCCTCACTCCGGTTGCTGGGGTGGGAGCTGCAGTCAGGACCCTGCTCTGGCAGGTACAGAAGCACACACTGATACCCCCAGACTGCAGAGGCTGGGAGACTCTTATCTTTCTAGAAGAGGGGAAAGCAGAGGAAGACCCCCAGAGTTGTGGAGGAGCACCCCCTCCAGGCTTGTGAGAAGTTGTTGGGTTGTGAGCCCTTGCCAGGCACGGCCCAGATAGACCTAAGTTATAACTTAGAAGACACTGAAAAATATGATGACTTATGTTTAGGTGAGGATGCCCCAGCCTGGGAGTTACTCCAAGCTTGGAACTATTTCAGACTAGGGCTGCCCCAAGCTCATGGTCACCTCAGACTCAAGGCTCCCCATTTTGCCCCTCTGCCCCAGGCTGGGGCTTGCTTAGTACAGGTGAGGTAGTACGCCCTTTATGTGGCCCATTCACCAGGGACGCATCCGCAGTATGGGAGGGCCAAAGGAGCCCCTGGCTTCCTACCTGCCCTCCCACCCTCTGCCCTGGCATCTTCTGCCCAGCCTGGGAGTTCCTGGGAATGCTCTGCAGTGACCTCTGATTACAGGGCTAGCAGCCTGCCCTCTGGTCCCCAGCCTCACCTATCTTTAGTTACCATCCTTGGTTCCCTACTGTGTCCTGGAGCCCCTTGCATTTGAGTGCAGATCTCATTTGTCCTCTGTTTTGCAGCTGCTCTGGGTGGGGTGCTCCTTTGTTTTGAGTAAGTGGGGTTAGAGTGAGTAGTTTTGGAAGTGCCTCTTGCTTGAATTTCCATGCAAAAGGCACGTGTTCAGAATTTACTTTCTGAACTGAGGATCCCTTCAAAGAAGAAGGAAAAAAAAAATCCTCCAAGCCTCATTCTCGTCTGGAGGGAGCGCCGCGCACTTTCCTCCTGGGTTCTCAGTGGGCTGAGAACTTACACAACCCGTCAGGGCTCCAGGATGCCCAGGGCCCAGCTCGCTGATTACACTGTGCTCAATTCTCCGTCCCTGTGTAAATTCCTCTTGGCACAGGTGGCAGGACTTCATTTTCATTCGAAATGTGTAGGATTCAGTCAGGTTGTGTATGCTTCCTCTTGAAACTTAACAAAAAGAGACCAGGCTTTATGTTGACAGTTTCCTGCGTGGTGTTGTGGCTCCAGTTCCTCCCCGGTGCATTTTTGCCCCATAATATCAGGCTGTTAGCCTTGGCGGAACTGCCCGAGGATGCTCTCAGAGCTCAGTCCCCAGCCGGGTGCTTGGGTTCCGGAACACTGTGCGGGGCCCATGGGCAGACTGGAATGCGGGAGACTCCTGCCCGAATAGGGTCCAGTGAGGAGCCCTCTGCACCCTGAGGTGCTCATGCCCATTTATCTCTTCTTCTTCCTTAAGTGGTGAATCTCACTTCATTTCTGCGTCAGGAGGAACTATAAATTGGATGTAAAATTATTTTGCTGGACTGACTGGATCTAGTGAAGGAGGATGGTTCTGAGGATGGAGGAGGGGCTGGGAGATTTTTCTGACATGGTCTACTTCAGCCAGGAGAATCGGTACTCCAGGGACTGTAAGAATCATGAGAAATCTGGATTTTAGTTCACTTAATTGCCAGCTTTAAGGAAACATTGGGTGTCATTCATAGCCCTTATCTTCCAAATCCAACACCTTTAATGCTTAACTAATAGATTTAGTTTTTGGCAGGTCATAGAGATTCAAGTGATGTGTGTGCGTGTGTATGTGTGTGTGTGTGTACAACTCTGCCTGGGAAGGATTGCTGAGTTCATGAGTCCCCGCCCCCACTCATGTTCTGGATATTGTCTTACTAAGGCCAGGACAAAGGTGAAGTCAACCTCACACTATTTGCAGCCTTCAGGTCTCATTAAAAGGTGAGCTATTAAGAGGGTTTTTGCCCAGAGAAAGGAGTAATCCTGTGAGCCAAACAAGGGGAGACCTTGAGATGACAGGACCCGAGGCAGGGTAACAGGTGTCCCCAGAGGGTGATGTTAATGTCCCAGGAAGGCCTCTCACCTCAATACTTCCCTCCTTGGCGGAGGGTGTACTTTCTGGAGAAAGCACTTCACTTTTTTTCCTTTCCTTTTCGAAAGGCCACAGACCACTGCAAGAGGGGAATTAAGTCATTAACACTGTAGTAAGAAATAGATGTAGCCCCTTATGCCACCCCCTGGGTGGAAGGATCCAAGGAAGTTGTTGTGAGGAATCAGTTCATTAAAAATCTGAAAGGGGGGATGGAAAAAGGGAGGAAGAGGAGATGCCCCACATTTGGTCTGCTTCACAGTTGAAGTCTCAAACTGTATACATTGTTTTGGGTGATTTATGCCACAATTGAGAGTATTGCTGGTTTGGGGGAACTTAGAGTGTGTGTGTGTGTGTGTGAGAGAGAGAGAGTTGCTTTTTGACTTGGCACATATTCCCAAAACGTTTTGGGTTTCTCCCATGGTTCGCGGGGAATTACTGAGTCCAACTGACAGAAGGAGCCCCCTGACGTTCATTTCAGGCTCCAATCCTGTCTTATTACGAGGCTCCTTTCCCCACCACTCCTGCAGGACAGTATTTTTTTTTTTTTTTTTTTTTTTGCCTGCCTCTTACTGAAGTTGTTTGAAAGTCATTTGAATCAGGACTGCCCTTTTACTGCCTGAAAATAAAGGCTGGCTTTGGGCAAGACCAAATTTTGTCCTCCTTTAGCTTTGAGTTGGTGCGACCTCCGTTAATGTGGCTTTAAAAGTAAATAATTCACTCGATCATGTGAAACTCTTAATCGGCGCATTCTCAGTCTGTCTTGGACTAGTTGATGATTAGACGAGGAAAAACGATCACAAAATCAGACTTTGAAAAGTATTCTCGGTAGCTTTGAGACAAAGAGCAAAGTTGCTGAGCAGGAGAATCAAGTGACAACTTTAAAAGACCCAGAGAGAGGTGTGCTTGCGACCTCTGATGCTGGTCCTCAAAACCTGGAAAGCGCATAATCGCTGGCACTTCACAGGTTGTTATTGCATTTAAAAAACGATAAGGTGTAGCTGCAGAGGCTTACAGAGAAAAGCACAGGTGTATCTCAGGTGTCGAGCTGGTTTCACAGGCAGGCAAAGCTGCAAAAACGGGCAGAGAGTTGACGCCACAATTACCTTTTTTGTGATTGTCTCCCTAAGAGACAGAGTTGGGTACATAAAATGATTGGTTAAGATGTTTCAATATCTTGTTCTAACCATTGGTTTAAAAAAAAAAACCCCTGAGGGGAGGGTATAGCTCCGTGGTAGAGCATGTATTCAGCACGCATGAGGTCCTGGGTTCAATCCCCAGGACTTCCATTAAAAAAAAAAAAGCCTGTTTATCACTTTCATTGGAGCTATTTTGGGGCTTAAAAAAAGGATTGCCTGCTTAATAAGTTGCCAATAATTATACTTCGGGCCCTACAGTGCCAGATACCTGGAGTGAAGGAGTTACTAAAAATACAATTTACTATGTTTTTCAGAGCAGGAAATATGACTAATTTTAGAGATCGCCTTTTGGCAGATTGTTTTTAACGAGTATTTCTGAAACAAACAGGTGCTAAATCCTTTTTTTTTTTTTTTTTTTTGTAAGAGCTAGAAATTTAGGGGTAATAGCTCTGAGGAATAAGAAATACTTAAGAGAACTGGAAATTCCTATTAATCCTCAGCAGGGATTTCTTGGCAAGCAAGAGGCGTTTGGCAGAAGCACCTGCTCAGCATGTCATGTGTGACAAGGCAGTGCCTATAATTTCCGAGATTGCAGTTTGCAGGCACAAGCTTTTTGAACTTCCTGCCCGGCCTCATCTTTTTGAAGTCCTTGCGAACGGTGGAAATTGGCACTTAGGGCTGGCTTCTCAGTGTTCACTGATACACAGGTCCCATGGACTTCAAAGGGCGCTTGGAGTCGGCACAACAGTGCTGAGCGGTGCCCACGAAGAGGAGTGCAACCCTCAATTTTCTCTGCAGGTGTGGAGTCACCGGCACAGGCTGGGCTCAACTGCATCATGTCGTACAACGCCGGCTGCGTGGCAGTCGTCCATCCCAGGGCTTATCGTCCCAGAAGGTGTGGGGGGCGGCAGCGGTGTCTGCCTGGGGGGAGGGCCAGGCGGGGTGTGCTCTGTGGGAAGGCGGTTTGGGCACGAAGTATCATTTACCTGGGGATGGACACCTCGTCTTAATTATTCGTGATAACCGAGTGACCTGCTTGCTCCCCTGGCTAATTGAAACCCACAGATAATCCCCGAGCCTTATTTTTAGCAAACTGGTGAAACCTTTTCCTCCGCTCAGCCTGGGCTCTGGCCACTTTCAAGTGCTGACCTGAATTGAATTTCACCCTCTCTAACGTAGATGCTCTTGCTTGCTAGGATGACCAGAGCAGGAGAGGGGTGAATGGCACCCGAGGAGACAGGTGGAGAGAGCTGTTGCCTCTCCTTTCTCCTACACACCAGCTCAGTGGTATAGTGCTTTGTGGTGTATTCAGGGTCTTCCATGCATTTTCTCGTTAGATGCTAGAAGTGACCCTGGGTGGGTGAGAACCAACTTGCCGGTGTCCTTATCCCCATTGAGCATGTGGAGGTATGCCCTGGCTAGATTCTTCCTCAACCCTTCTCTTCTCTGTGGCTCAGGCTGCCCTAACAAATGACCTCAAACTGGGTGACTTAACACAACAGAAATGTCTTCTCTTCTACTTCTAGAAGCCTGAAGACCAAAATCAAAGTGTTGGTAGAGCCTCTGAAGGCTCAACTGGAGGGTGCTTCCATGTCTCTTCCAGCTTCTGGTGCCTGCGATCCTTGGCGTCCCCTGGCATGTAGCTACCGCACCCTCATCTCTGCCTCTGCCTTCACGTGGCCTTCTTTTCTCTAGGTGTCTTCCTGGGCGCCACATCTCCCTTTCCTTATGAGGACATCAGTCGTTGGATTTAGGGTCACCCCTAAACTAGTAGGAACGCCCTTTAACTTGATGACATCTGCAAAGACCCCATTTCCAATCAGGCCACATTCACAGGTGCCAGGGGTTGGGACTTGAACACTTGGTTTGGTGGGATGCAGTTCAACCCACAACACCTTCTTAGCTACGAAGCTTGCGTTGCAGGTGATTTCCTGGGAAGTGGACCTTGAGAAGGAGAGGGATTTGGTCTTAGGGCTTATACGCAGGACCAGCACCTGGGAAGGGAAGGGAGGGGAGGGGAAGAGAGGGGGGGCAGCAAGGCAGCATTAGGCAGAGGAAGAAGTTGGGTCCTGATGCCATCCCAGCCGAAGCCCCCACCCTTGCCATGGTGAGCTCGGGAGCTGAGATGTCCAAGCTGGGGCTCTATATCTTTATATTGGCTGAGGTGTCCACATTGGGGCGAGGGGACCAGGCCTTTATACTTTTGGACCCATCATTAGATGGGGGCTGCCCTGGGAGGGGGCATGGCTTTGAACACTTGCTGAGGACAGTTCCTCTGGTGAGCTCACAGCAGACAGCCAGCAGCAGCAGTAGCTGGGGAGGAAGTTCTTAACCCAGAAAAGTGAGCAGTGAGGCCGGATGTCCACGGCTTGCTGGGGGAGACAGGGCCAGAGCACAAGGTCTCAATCTGAGTTCAAGCCGGTTCCATAAACAAAGTGGGCAGCTTCCCCAGCCCACTTTGCCGACCAAGTTGTGGTGCCTCCACCTGAAATGAGGGAATAGCCGACAGAGTCTATGTTCTAAACGCTCTGAGTATCGTGGGACTATTCTGGCCTCACGTTTCTTTGCAGTGAGGATCCTCAGGGCTCTCTGGTCTGTGGGTACTTTTAGGGCACTTTCATATGTTCTCTGTGTTTTCTCTTGAGGAATTTATGTCAACAGAGTTTGGCGAACTTGTTGACCAGTGTGTCTGTCTAATCATGAGACAGTGGGAGAGACCTTCCCTCCCCCATCACTCTGGAATTGTGGGAAGTTGGATTACTGTCAAATAGAGTCACGGTCCCAGACATTGGGATGACAGAAAGATTGCTGGAGGGGCTGGGGAGCCATCTCTTAGCATCCTCTTAACCATTTTCTCCTTCATAGCACCGGCACTGCTCTACCAGGCTTTGCAATTTCTAATTACTAGGTTCTTTTTGGTTGTTAATCACTCACGTGTGCGTGTTTTAAGATTCATATGGTTACATTTTGGAATAGGTAATGCAGACACATGGTCTACAATGGAAAAGTTTCAAGAGGGGAAGCAGTGAGAGGTAATTCTGCCTTCATCTGTGGGCCTCAGTGATGAGTTCCTCTCCCCAGAGGCAGCCCGACTTCTAGCCTCCTGTGTGGCCCTCCAGACATACTCCATCTGCATATAAGTGTACATACATCTGATACTCTATGTGCATACATTTGTAAATGTAGAGAGAAAGATGTATTTTTACACTGTACATGCTGTTCGGTATCTTGCTTTTTTAGCAACTTAGCAATATGTCTTGAACATCTTTTCCCTAAATTACTACAGAACTGCCTTATTCTTTTTAATTCCTGCATAGTATTCATTGTATGGTGGTACCGTGTTTACTTTTCCATTCCCTGCTGATTCAGTCCATAGATGTTATTTAAAAAATTGAGCACAATTGAAAAATGGGCATTTAGGTTGTATACAATTTTTTTTTTACTCCCAAATTGTGCTGCAGTAAATTTTATCTGTGCCTATGTGTCATCTTGTAAATGTTTCAAGTATACCTAAGGAATAAATTCCTAGTCTTAGGTGAGAGGGTATGATTATGTTAACTGTTGATGAATATTGCCTGCCATAGAGGTTGTCCCAGTTTATACTTCCATTAACCTGGTATGGCAGTATCTTTCCACATCTTTGTCAATATAAGGCAGTCTCAAACTTTTTGATCTTTGCCAATCTAGTAAACATGGTATCTTGTTTTATGTGGATTTCTCGTATTTTTGAGTTGAGCATATTTTCATATGTCCAACAACAATTTTCATTTCTGCTAATTTTTTCATGTCCATTCACTATCTTCCCTTGGGCTTTTGGTCCTTTTCTTATTGATTTATAGGCACTTTTTATATATTAAGGCAGTTAGTCCTCTTTCAGTGATATATTTTGAAGCCTCCTCCATCTTGCCTGCTCCCTGTTTATTCTTTTTTTTTAAATTGAAGTATAGTTGTATAGTATAACATAACATTGTAGTTTCTGGTGTACAGCATAGTGATTCAGTTGTACACATATAGATATTCTTTTTTACATTCTTTTTTATTATAGGATATTATAAGATATTGAATATGTTTCCCTCTGCTATACAGTAGGACCTGTTGTTTTTCTACTGTATATATAGTAGTTACCATCTGCAAATCCTGAACTCTCAAATTACCCCTTCTCCCTCCCCTTTCCCCCTTGGTAACTTTTCCCCTTTGGTAGCCATAAGTTTGTTTTCTGTGTCTGTGAGTCTGTTTAGTAGATAAGTTCATTTGTATCATATTTTAGATTCCACATATAAGTGATACCATATGGTAAGTTTTTTTTCCTCTTTCTGACTTACTCTACTTAGTATGACAATCTCCAGGTCCATCATGTTGCTGCAGATGGCATTATTTCATTCTTTTTTTTTATGGCTGAGTAGTGTTCCATTGTGTATATATACCACATCTTCTTTACCCAGGCAGTGGATATTTAGGTTGCTTCCATATCTTGGCCATAGTAAATAGTGCTGCTGTGAACATTGGGGTGCATGTTTCTTTTCAAATTAGTTTCCTCCAGACACATGCCCAGGAGTGGGGTTGCTCTCACCGGCTGTATAGTTTGCTAGTGCTGCTGTAACAGAGTATCACGCGCTGGGTGGCTTAAACAGTAGAGATTTATTGTCACACGGTTCTGGAGGTCAGAGTTCAAAATCAAGTTGTTGGCAGGGTTGGCTCCCTCTGACGGCTGTGAAGGAAGGATCTGCTGCTCTCCTTGGTTTGTGGATGGCTGTCTTCTCTCTGTCTTTTCACACAGTTTCCCTCTGTGCATGTCTGTCTCTGTGTCTGCATGTCCCCTTTTTATGAGGACGCCAGTCATACTGGACTAGAGCCCGCCCTACTGTCCCCTCTTTAATTGATTACCTCTGTCAAGATCATTGTTGCCAAATAAGGTCCCATTCTGAGGCACTGCAGTTAGAACCTACTATAGTCTGAGTTTTGTGTCCCCTCAAAGTTCATACGTTAAAACCGAATCCCCAGTATGATGGTATTAGGAGGTGGGGCCTCTGGGAGGTCATTACATGATGGAGTTTGTGGTCTTAAAAAGAGACCCCAAAAGGCTCTTCCCCTTCTGCCATGTGAGGACGCAGCAAGAAGATGGCTGTGTGTGGACCAGGAAGAGAACCCTCCCCAGACACCAAATCCGCCTTGACCTTGGACTTCCTCACCTCCAACTCTGTGAGAAATAAATTTCTGTTATTTACAAGCTACCTAGCCCATGGTATTTCTTTTTATAGCAGCCTGAACAGACCAAGATAGGTCTTAAACATACGAATTTGGTGGGGGGGTACTCAGTTCAGCTCAAAATCTCACCTGATCCCACGGTATATATTTATTTGTTCAGGTGTTTATTTGTCTCCCCACAAGACTGGAAGCCCCATGAGGAAGGGGTCTGTGCTCCGTCCTCGGTGGCTAGAATAGTACCTGGTACAGAGGTACAGGAGGTGCTCTGTAAGTAAACATGTTTTGAATGGATGAAAGAATGCTCTGCTCTCCCCAGGACATGAGGTCAGCCTTCTGGACGACAGTGTCCCCATTTGGCCAGGGATGGGTCTGAAAGCCCTGTCTCTCTCACCTCTTGCAGCCCCTCGGTGTGTGTGTGTGAGCGATGAGTAGATGGGACAGGCTGTCTAACTGGCGCTCTTTGGGAAGTATCCCAGCCCCGGAACAGCCGTGTCTCCTGCAGGGACTTGTTACGGGACTCGGTATCAGAGTGACCAGGCAAGGCAGAGGAATATTCTGCAATGTCATGGGGCTGTTAATGGACCCTCAGTTCTTTCCTGAGAAAATGTTCCAACAGTGCAGCAGATGGGCGAAGTTGCTATTTGCAAACATACATTTTTTTTGGATGTTTCCCATGGAGATATATGAAGTTTTGGATTCTGTCTCTTTGACTGCAGTTTTTTTTTTTTTTTAAATAAGTTTATCAGTCTCTTGGCCAAATTGTTGCCAAAACATTTAGCAAACCTGCTTACTTCTCTTGCCCGTTCTCTGAGCCATTTGCTCTGTTCTCATCCCTTTCCTTGCATTACTCCTGTCACTTTAATCTCCTGTGAGTTCTTGTCTTACATCCTGCCCCATGGCTTTTTGGGAAGGTGTCTGGCCATCTTTCTGACTCTGTTGAGACAGTCTTGTTCCACGAATTTCCTCTCCTGGTCATGACTTGCTCTTTGTCAGCTCTGTGAATAGCACCCGGGAGGGTGGACAGCGGTGATGGATGTACACACTGCATGTGGTGCTGAGGGACAGACTGTTTAGGATGATGGGATGAAGTTCAGGTTCTGGAGCAGAGCAGGGCTTTTGTGACCTTCTGAGTCACCAAAACCTACAGGAAAGGACTGAGTGCTTCCTCTTGGCTTTGACCATGAGGATGTAATACTGATAACGATGGTAATAATTAACATTTATGGATTGCATACCATCCGCTAGGCTATGTCTGAAAACCCTGTCCCTCTCTGCTGCATAATAAAATTTATTCCTTACAATGTTATTCCTTACCATTGTCCCGATTTTGCAAGTTAGGTTGACCAGCCATCTTAAGGTGCCCGAGAGTCTGGAAAGTCCCGAATTTTGGGAAACTCCTCAGGTAACAGCAAAACCAGATGAACCCAAGGGAGTGTTTCATCCATGTTTGGAATCTTACTAAAGGTTTTCAGATACAAGTATTAAAAAGCAATTCATCAGATTGTGAATCAGGGATGAATGAACCAAAGCCCAAAGCCCAAAGCCCTGGGCATAACTGGGATGCTTGCTGTGGGTGATGACCTCCATGGATGGTCCCGGGTAGTGAGGGGGGCCTTTTCCCACCCCTTGGCTCCAATGTGCTAGGTTCACAGTGCACTCCAAGTCTCCAAGCGTGGGCAGAGGTACTGGGCTGTCATCTTTTCCAAGTTCATTATGAGATGAAGAGCTTGAGCCTGGGGTGTATGTATGTGTGTGTGTGTGTGTGTGTGTGTGTGTGTGTGTACTATTAAATAAACATCATAGTACCAAGCTAATTTTAAACACAACTTTTTGGTAGCAGATTTTTCTTTTTTTAAACTTTTGAAAAATTGAAGTATAGTTGATTTACAATGTTGTGTTGGTTTCTGGTGTACAGCATAGTGATTCAGTCAAACATATACATATTCTTTTTCAGATTCTTTTCCAAGATAGCGAATATAGTTCCCTGGGCTATACCGTAGGTCCTTGTTTATTTATTTGTATGTATATAATAGTGTGTGATGTTAATCCCAAACTCCTAATTTATCCCCGCCTTTCCCTTTGATAACCATAGTTTGTTTTCTGTGTCTGTGAGTCTATTTCTGGTTTGTAAATAAGTTCATTTGTATCCTTTTTTTTTTTTTTTTAAAGACTCCACATATAAGTGATATGGTATGTCAGTAGCAGACTTTCTTAATGAAGGAAGCAGTGGGGACTGGTAGCTACTTTGAGTTGCTCTGGTTAGCGTTTGGTCTTAGCTTTAGTACCATTTTTTTGCCCTGGAGGAAGAAAAATCTGTATGAGGGGAGAGAAGATTTTTTTTTTTAGAAGATTTTTTTTTTAATAAACTTTATTCTTTTAGAGCAGTTTCAGGTTCACAGCAGAATTGAGCAGAAAATACAGAGAGTTCACACATAGCCCTCCCCACCCACACATACATACTCCCCTACTGTCAACATCCCTCATCAGTGTGGCATATTTGGTTTACAATCGATGAACCAACATGGGCACATTATTATCAACCAAAGTCCATAGTTTACAGTAGGGTTCACTCTTGATGTTGTACATTCTATGGGTTTTGACAAATGCATAATGACATGTAGCCACCACTACAGAATCATATAGAATAATTTCATTGCCCTAAAAATCCCTTGTGCTCCATCTGTTCACTGGGGAGAGAGGATTTTTGAATCTAATGGTGAAGCTGCAAGAGGACTTCTTACGTAGCTCACTGAACAGTCTGTTAGAGCCTCCTTGTTAGACCACCCTCCTTCAAGGGTGAACACAGATTGTTTATTAAAAACAAAGCGAAACACCCAGTGCCTTTGTCTTGCTTTTTACACTAGGTTGGAGCTAGGCTAGCTTTTGGAAGCCTTTGCTCAGCCCCCATTTGGGCTGAGAAGGGTCACCAGAGGCAGATGGAAGGAGGAAGTGCCCGAGTGAAAATGAAGCTTCAGAAAAAGTTGGCTGTAAAGTCTGGGATCAGAATATTCTAGCATTTTATCTGAGCCCTACTTCAGTGAAACCAAAGGGATGAAGATAAGTGTTATCAGTGACGTAAATCTGGTCTTCAGTCGGAATTACTGGTGCTCTGATGTAGAAGTCTGGCTTTTTAAGTGCATTCTTTATTCCAGGTTAAAAATTTAATTAGAGAAACTAGTCGATGACTCAGTTCTCAGCTGAGCATTTACATTATACCACTAATAAAAAACTTGTTTTGAAAACACTTCTTCAGGTTTGTAAAGTGTCAGTCCCACAGGATGACATTTTATTCTACTTAAAACTAACATTTGTGAGCAGTAGTTGTAATTTCAAGCCCAATTTGACATAATGAAACTTGAATTTCCCTCTGGAGGGAAGGTGCTTTATGGCTGTTGTACTCCCACCCAATTCATTACCCTGAGATGCTTTTTCTTAGATCAAGAATGAGCTTTTTATCATAGAGGGCCATCAAATTAAAGCACCTGAGAATGTGTAGGATAACAAGAAGTTTCTTTCCAATAATCAGACTTAGAGTAATGTCCTACATGTTTCAATGGGGCATATTTATATTTATAAATATATATATAAATGAAATAAATCATATATAAATCATCTAATATAAATTAGTGTTTTTTCCTGTGATCAACTATAAATATTTAAAAAATAATTTAAAAAAATATCTTGGACTAAGTAACTTGTGTTTTAGGATTCTTTAAACTAGTCCAGTCACAGGTACATTCTAGAATATTTGAGGTTTTTAATAAATCAGGATAAATCCTAGGCTAATATTTGTTAATTGCCATGTATTTTTTTCTTGCATAGCCACTTACAAATAATATTTCATTCTTAACTCTGCCACTTGCTACCACACTTGACTAAATACATTTCATCATTTACTCCTTTTCTGTTTTTAGATACCCTAAAACAATTATCCTGTTTTTTTTCTGATTCATTAAACATAATTCTCCCCTGTCCCCCACCTCCGTTCTCCCCCCTCCCCTGGTTCCTCATGGAAATTAAAACAGAAACACAAGGCGGAAAATAAAAATCACCTGTAATCACACTACCCAGTGATAATCACTGGGTTAAGGTGTTCGAGCTGGTTACATTTGATACAGATATATATATATATATATTTATACACGCATACATATATATGTGTGTGTATATATACACTTAAAAAAGTGTATTTTGATAATTAGTAGGGTGTATCATAATTAGTGTACTTGATTGAAAATGTGTTTTCTCTTTTATTAACTATTGTTAATAATTTTCCCCCATTTTCTTCCTGTTTGTCTTATTGATTTGTACAGACTCTTTACATATTAAGGATAATAGCTTTTTATCTGCTTTATTGCAGATATTTTCTCCCAGTTGGTATTTAGGTTTTGATTCATTTTATGATTCCTTTTGGGGGGGTACATAAAAATTTTATATTTTGTCTAGCCAAACCAATTAGTCTTTTTTCTTTAGTTTTCTCTTATTTTTTGATGCTTAAGTAAACTAGAGGGTTTGTTCTTGGTTTTGCTTTATAAATGATCAGTAAGTCTTGCCAGTGTTTCATTGTTGTCTGCAGAAAAATCTTTGTGTTGGACAGGTATTTTTGACTGAATTTTTTAACCTCTTGCATAATGATTTAACCTAATGGGGTCATGTAGTAAAGCACAGACTCAAGAGGTGACAGCCTTGGGTTCCTATGGCCTTTCAGCTGCTACCTAGTAGCTGAGTGATCTTGTGTAAGGTATTCAAACCCTCTAAACTTCAATTTTTTGTATTTGTAAAATGATGATAATAATACCTCATTGGTATTCAGTGGAAATTTGATTAAATGTGTGTATAAAATATGTATGTATGCATATGTATAATATACATACATATATGTTTTACGTACTTTTATGTGTATATATGTGTAAAGCACATCATTAGTCCGAAAATGTATTCAGTGCTGTGTTAGTGAACTAAGGCAGTGGGTTATTTTCTTCTGTTAGACTTTCACATTTACATTTAACCCTTAAAGATATGTGCTAGTTAGGCTCTTTTAGACAGCAAGTAACAGGTACCCACTCAATTTATCATGGAAGATGAAGTGTATTTTAAGGATGAAGGGGAGGTGAGGAAGATGACTAGGGCCGTGTCTCCCACCTCTGCAGGAAACACCGCCCTGAGGACGGGAGGGTCTGCAGGACTCCCCAGGGGTCTGGATGTCTGCTTTCCAAACATTCCTCTTCCCTTCCCTTCCTCTGCCTAGAACTTCTCTGACTCTAGAGAACATTCCTCTGTCTGCCATCCTCTCTGCTTTTTGGCATCTCTGCCTCCTGGTTTTCCCTTTCTAAGGGTTGTTTCCCTGACATTTCCTGAATTGGGAACATAGTGCTTGGAAGTCTGATTGCTGAATCCTTACTGTCCTGACCTTCTGGTCTCCTTTTTTGGCACTGAGCATCCTTTAACAGTAGAAAATCATTTTAACAATAGAAGAAAGAGTAAATTTATAGGTGATTCCCCATGAGTTCCCAGATTGGTACAGTTTAGGAAAATTTATTAGACAACTTAATTCCTCATGTTTTTGATTTGGTTGCCAGCTCTTTCCTCAACACTCAGTAAAACATTCTACTGTCTTTAGGGGTTATGATTTCTTCTCCATTTGTGGTTTGGGGGATATGGGGCTACATTTGTTAACTGGCCCGTTGCTGGAAGTTTCTGTTATTTCCAGTGTGTTCTAAGATCTCTTTAGAGTCCAGGATTGGGTTAAGAATTTTTTTTTTTTGGATTATTACTGCCAAAATATGTGTTTCCAGTTCCTGTAGTGCCCCCCAAACTTATCCCCCGCTTCAAAGGCAACTTTATTCTTGTACTTTTTTCAGCTCCATTTGGCCGCCAGTCGTCCTGTGATGTGAGAATAGAATATTGATTGTTTCCTGTTGCTTGTGGGACAGGAATGCTTCTTGAATTAGAGCTCATTTTGGAGTTTAAAGTACTAACCGCCAACTTTTGAAGATAGCATGTCTAAGATCTCTTTGTTACACAAGGGAAGGTCGTCCAGGGCCGAGGGGAAGGGAAGGGAAGAAAGAGAATGGAAAAGAGAGGACAGCTGATGACTTCTCTCTGTTCTAAATCATTCCATCTACACTCATGGAAGACCCTTCCCATTTCCATAATATCCTTTTAGAAGATTTATTCCTTAATCTGAAGCCGTTGGCTAGGTGTACTATGATGTCAGAATGCTCATGGCTAGACATTTCCCGGCTGTGAACAGTTTTTAAAGAAAGCCTTATCTCTCCTTGGCCCTTGGAGATGATAGTGTGTTTTTTCATTCAGGCATTTATTGATTGCCGTCTTCATGCAGAGTTGCTGGCCACTTGTATGGGCTTTTGTGTAAATTAGAAAAGGCATATGTGTCTAGGTAGACTTCTTAGAAAAAGACGTTGCCCTGGGCAGACTGTTTAGAAAAAGGCATCCCCTTTGGTAGACCAGTTGGAAATGGGCGCCTCCTGAGTGGCTGCAGCTCCGTGGTATGTGGTGCCACCAGGCCACACGGGTTGGCAAGCCAAGTGGAGTCTGGGTTTCTGTCCAAAATGGCCCCCTCCAGTGGATGTTTTGTGTGTGTGTGTGTGTGTGTGTAATGCACTGTGAACAGGCACAAGAATCAGATCTGTCCTCAGGAAAGCGGGGACTTTTTAGAGTCAGAACCAAGCCGTGAACCACAGACACATAACTCAAAGTATCATGGGAAATACATTTCCTCAAAGAGTGACAGATGAAGTGTCCTAGGCTTTTAGGAAATCTCAAGTAAACTTCTGCAGAATCAATCCTGCTTCCTCTCTGGAAAAGTCCTCTCTAAGAGAAAGACAAGCAAGATGAAGAATCTGGATGAGAAGTAAATTCAGTTGTGTTTGTGTTACTCATTGCCTGGGAGACCCGAGGCATACTCTGGCGTATGTAACATTAAGATCTTGGGGGAAATGCCCTTCCCTGGAGCCTCAAGACCTGTGACCCCCTGTCTCCTGAGTCATCATTCAACCCGATGGAGAGGCCTGAGGCTCAGATCTCCCGTGTGTTAAGAGCTGCAGCAGCTGTTCAACTGGAGTCCCATGGATCCTGCTCTACAAGTCCGAACAGAAGAATTCCCCCAAAGTGCTGATTGGGCCTCAGACCCCTTCTCACGATCCCTTCCTTGGATGGGTAAATAGTGTGACAGTTTAATAAGGGGTCGGTGACAATTACATGCAAGTGGAGAGAATGAAGAGCAAGAGTCTTTGAACAGAGTTGGTTTTCACTGTTGTTTTTCTGGGAAAGGAGCGTAATGGTTTGGGGTTTCTCTGTGTGTCAGCTGAGAGGCACATCTATCTCAGTGTGACAGAGGAAGATTTCAGCAGGAAGGTAACTTTTGATTTATCACACACAGCTGGGTGGGCCATGCCTCATTGGTGCCCAGGCATAAGCAACCTTTTAAATATAGCTGCTCAGTGTGGCTTCTGCCCCCCCAGGGGCTTGTAAGCCGGTGCTTGGTGTTTGCAGTGGTTATGATCCACTGTCCTGAGCATCCTCACACAGAGGTCCAAGTCTTGCATCTCTTTGGTTTTTTGTTATGGGCTGAATTGTCCCCCTTCCTGCCCCAAATCCTTTGTTGGAGTTCTAACCCCCAGGACTCCAGAATGTGGCTGTATTGGGACTTTAAGGAGATAATTACGGTAAAATGAGGTCGTGTGGATGGGCCCTAACCCAGTACCACTGATGTTGTCATAAGAAGAGGGGACCCGGGCACAGATTAGGACAGAGGGAGACCATGTGAGGACCCAGCCAGAAGGCAGCCATCTGCAAACCAACGAGAAAGGCCTCAGGAGAAACCAGCCCTGCTGGCACTTTGGTCTTGGACCTCCAGCCTCCAGAACTATGAGAAAATAAATTCTGTTGTGTAAGTCACCTGCATTGTGGTATTTTGTGGCAAATGCATACAGTGTTTATATATCCAAATTGGCTGGGTGTCCCGAAAGCTAGGGCCAGCCTCAGGAATCGTGCCTGGAAACTTCTGTGGGTTATCGAGACCACGTCCTCTTGCTTCTTCAGTACTTTTTTCCTCTTGGAAAGGACCTGAGATTTTTTTTTTTCCCTCACACTCCTTGCCTCACTGAGTTCTGCTCTGTAGTGAATTGCCTTCTGTCCAGAGACTATAATCTCTGGAAACAGCCACCTCCTCGCAGTAAGGAAAGTGATGTGGCCAATTGAACTCCTGGTTTGTTGCTGTTGTATGATGCTGCAGGCTGTCTGATTCCATGTAGGAAAAGCAAAAATAAATAAATAAATAAATAAATAAATAAATAAATAAATAATCCTTCTGAAAACATTTAGTGCCGGTTGTGATTTCTGTTTTCCTGATGTATATGTTTCTACAGCCTTCAGAAGAACAAAAGCGGTTTAAATTTCTACTAGAATTTCTTAAAGGACACATTTAGGGGTGTGAAATCACGAAGACAGTTCGAAAAGATACTTATAGTTTGTTTGTTTATGAAATATTGGCAAGTGGCTTATGAATAATTTGCATATGATGTATGTGAACCCAAAAGCGTATTCTGTGAACCTCAGTGTGTTTACCCTGAAAGTGTTATTATTGCCGACAGCATTTTGTCAGGTGTGTTGGTTTCCTAGATACTTTGCCGTAACCAAGTATCACAGACCAGTGACTTAAGCGACAGAACTGTGTTCTCTCCCAGTCCCGGAGGCAGGCGGGAAGTCTGAAATCAAGGTGTTGGCAGGGTTGGTTCCTGGTGAGGCTCTGAGGAAGGACGGCAGCCTCAGGCAATTCTTGGCTTGTAGATGCCACTCTCCTTGCACCTTCACACTGTCTATCCTCTGTGTGTCTAAATTTCCCTTAATATAAGGACGGTTATGCTGGATTACGACCCATCTAATGCCCTCATCTTAACTTTATCATCTGCAAAGACCTCATTTCCAAATAAGGTCACATTCACAGGTCCTGGGAGTTAGGATTTTAGCCTCTTTTGTGGAGACACAATGCAACCCATAACATCGTGTTAGGATTTCTCTCTTTCTTATCCCTTCTCATTCACTTCACTCGTCCCTAAAAGGCCTTTGGACCCTTGAAGCAAAAAGCAAGAGACAAATGAGGTCAAGGGGAAGGAAGTGGAGTGGTTAGGGCCAGAATACAGACTGCCCGGGCTTTGGTGTTCCTTGGGCTTCAAGTGACGCGAGCTGCCTGGACCTTCTATGGAGTTTCAACCCCTCTGTTCCCCCTTATCCACCCCTGTCCCCCGTTCTAGCTTTCTGGGGTACTCAACCAGCCTCACTCCCTCCTATGCTAGTCACTGTTAAGGGCGCTTGGGGCTCATGGTGGAGGACCGTTCACTTGGGGAGAGGCTCAAGGGAGGTGTGTCATGGGAATGCAGATGGTGATGCTAATTAGACATCAGAGGACACACTGGACCCTGGACCCGGACCTGAGCTCCACCTGAGCTCGCAGCCCCGGGTGGGCGGGCTTCCGTGGGGAAGGCAAAGAGGTGAGCGACTCAGGGCAGTATTTCTCAGCCTTATTGTTCACTCGCATGCCCCTGGGTTAATCCCCACCTGGCGAAACCATTTTATGTTTCGGGGTTACTATCAGGACACGCTTTATCTTTTGTGGTTTTATTAGGGCAAAAGTAAGTGTACTGAATGTGCGTTTTGCAAGCTCTTTTCTTCCAGACTCTGAAGGCCTGTCCGCTGTCTCTTGGTCACCTCTCTGAGAGGCCTGGCGTTGAACTTTGGGGTGGGGCAGGGTGGGGATGGGGCTGAGGCTGGTTGGAGACTAGCCCTGGGTGAAGTAATGAACCAGAAGTTTGGAGGAAAGGCAGTTTCTGCTGATACTAAAAGAGACTGATTTGAAAGCCAAGCCTTTGATATGCACAAAGCCCAATCAATGCGCCCACATAGCTTGTTGGGAGCCTCTTGAGGAATATGGTTAGTGAACTTACTCTCTTTTATGGCTTAACGTTACAAACATTCATGATGCATGTTACAGTGGAGACAGTCTCAGTGACTGTAAGTGATACCCTCTCCCACTGTGCTGGTAGAAGTTATCTGAGTATAACCAGGAAAAGCAAATTCCACACTTTGTGCTGTGGACGAGACGCCTTTAAAGCTGGCAGTGATTTCCCGATGAACTAACCCTCCTTCCATCTTCTGTTTTCACATTCAGTGTTCATTTCCTGGGCCTGCTAAAACAAAGCACCAACAAGGTGGCTTAAAACAACAGAAATTCCTCATCTGACAGTGCTGGCGACTGGAAGTCTGAAATGAAGGTGTGGGCAGGGCCAGGCTCCCCGTGGAGCCTGCAGGGGGATTTTTCTTGCCCCTCTCCCAGCTTCTGGTGCTTTGCCAGCAATCTCTGGTGTTTCTTGGCTCATAGCTGTATCACTCAGTCTCTCCCTCCGTTTTTACAAGGCGTTCACCCTGTGTCCCGTCTCTTCCTATAAGTATACCAGCCACATCGAATGAGGGACCCTTCCTGCTCCTGTAGGACCTCATCTTGTCTTAACTAATTGCATCTGCAATGACCCTATTTCCAAATAAGGTTCTATTCTGAGGTCCTCAGAGTTAGGATTTCAACATACCTTTTTGTTTTCTTTTGTATTTTTTGTCTGAACTTAAAAAAAATTAATTAATTTATACTGAAATATATTTGACTTACAATGTTGTGTTAGTTTCAGGTGTACAGCAAGGTGATTCAGTTATACATATATATTCTTTTTCAGATTCTTTTACATTATAGATTATTAAAAGATATTGATTGGCTGGTGCCTTTATTATCTGCAGAGTGGATTCCAAATGCCGTCCCCTCCATCCAGGCTTCTCAGTTTTCAGTCTCCGAGCCGTGTCCTGGTCCCCTCCATCCGGGCTTCACAGTACTCAGTCCCCAAGCTGTGTCCTGGTTTCTCTCCCACCAGCGTTTGTGTCAGCCCAGGCCAGGTGGATTCTCTGTCCTCCGCATGTCCTTTGTTGGGGCGTGCTCGTGTGCCCCTGCTCCTTGCTGGTGCCACCTGCAGACCCACCCTTCCAGCCCTGCTGAGATTCACCTTCTTCCAGGGAGCCTGCCCGGATCTGCCTGGTTCAAAGAGATGTCTCCTGCTTCTGGGTCTCCCCTCCCCCATCACCTTTCACACTCATGTGACATCTTGGGCATAAGCGAGTGTGTGTTAGCTCCTTCATCAATTTGCCGGGTTATTTAGGCAGAACCAGGTTTGAGCTGTTCAGAATAAAAAATACTCCTCTGTGCCTCTCCTGGTGTTTCGCAGATGGTGAGTCCCGGACAGCTTGGTGGAAGGCAGGTCTTCCTGCGGAGTCTCCGGCCATTCTTCTGAGGCTTTGTCACCATCCAGAGGTTTCCTTTGGACAACATGACTCTACTGAGCCCTGTGTGAGACCTCAGTTAATCAGTACTTTGGAAGTAAGCCTTTATCCCAAGTCAGCCTCCGGTTTACGTGGTTTATTTTTAACTTCCTGATGGACTGGATGTGGAGGGCTTGGGAAGGACTTCCCAGAGGTTTCAGGGTGCACTGGGGATGAGTCCTGGATTGGTTTCCTGGGGCTGGGTAACAAAGTACCACCAGCTGGGTGGCTTAGAACAACAGAAATTATTTTCTCACGGTCCTGGAGGATGAAAGTCCCAAATCGAGGTGTTGACCGGGCCAGGCTCCCTCTGCAGGCTCTAGGGATGGCTGTGTTGCAGGGCCCCCTCTCCCCAGCTTCTGGGTGCTCCTTAGCCTGTGGCAGCGCAACTCTGATGTGCACGTGGCCTCTTCCCTGCGTGTGTCTGTGTCCAAATCTCCCCTTTTTACAAGGATGCCAGTCATAGGTTTAGGTCACCCTAGTGACTCATCTTAACTAATTGCATCTGCAGCGACTCTATT
Source organism: Camelus ferus (assembly GCF_009834535.1). Classification (NCBI taxonomy): domain Eukaryota; kingdom Metazoa; phylum Chordata; class Mammalia; order Artiodactyla; family Camelidae; genus Camelus; species Camelus ferus. The sequence goes on along the minus strand of NC_045696.1, from coordinate 11,529,712 downwards.
TCTAAAGGTCACGTTCTCAGGTACTGGGGGGTTGGGAAGTCAGAGTGAATGTTATGGGGGCACACTTCAACCAGTGACAGCACTGAGCTCTGGCTCTTCTGTGGGCCAGGGATGTGCCTGCCTGGGTGCCTTGGGTGAGGCACTGATGTCTGCCAGGGAGGAGGGATGCATGCTCGGAGGTGAAGCAGGTGTGGAGAAGAGGGTGCCCGTGCCCATCCGCGCTGCTCCCTGTGGTCCTGGGAAGCCACCTCTGGGCTGTGGGCCTGGCTGTTGATGCATCACCAGCAATTCTGTATGGAGGCCTCAGCCTGATGGAGGAGTGACCTGCTGGGCTCGGGGATGCGGGCACTGGTCCGCAGGAATTGGCAGTCCCTCCTGGAGGGGGCTTTTAAGGTCTCAGAGCTAAGGACCTTGCATCAGTCACACCTGTGTTTAGCTAATGTTTAAACTTGGGACTTGCCCTTTTCTGTTTGCACTGTCCCACCTGTCCTGTTTCTTCCTCTGTTAGCCAAGTTCTGAGCATCAGTGGGACCGGACTACTTCCTCTTGGCTAGCACAGGTAGTGTACGATGTCCCAGGAGGCAGTGGAATGGTGTAGAGACTTGGGATTATGCTTTTAAAGTGACCGTTGTGCATAGTAAGATGAGTTGTTTTTGTTTTTGTTTTTCTGGGTTATATTGAATTACCTGATTTATCAGTTTACAGTGATCAAATAACCCACTGGGTCATCCAGCTTGGACTCCAACCCAGATCCAACAGCCCCTCTACATGGCAAGAAGCAACTTAGCTGTGGGTTGAGAGTCAAACTCAGGCTGTACCATGTCCCAGCTGGGCCACCTGTGGGCAAGTTTCTTAATCTGTGGAAACCAAGAGTTTCCTCTCTTGTAAAAAGGGAAAGTAGTAGGGTTGTGGGAGACACATGGGACAAATGATGTAGAACGTCTTGCTGAGTCTTGTTTGGCAAGTGCTTAATGAATAGGACTAGTTCCGATTTGAGCTTCATGTGGCTCAGTGACTGTGGTCTACACGTGTGCCTTTCATGTTTTCACCCCGGGTGACTGGCAAAGAAATGGCAGTTGTCCAAATAGCTCATTAATTTTATGCTTATAGACAGCTCAGCTAGACAACTTAGATCATGAAATGGATCCCCAGCCAGTTTGAATATTTACACAGCTTTTAGTTATTCAGTTGATTGACTGATCGATTTATCTGGACTAGGGAGAATGACCCCTAATTACAACATGAATTTTTAATACTATTCACACTATTAATCTTTTCTTTCTGTAATGATAAAAAAATGTGTTCAATATAAAGAGATTATCACTACTGATCCACTTAAAAAACTTGATAATGATCAAAGTGTCTTTTTTTTTTTTTGGTGGAAGGGGAGAGGAGGTGGTGTTTGCAATGGGTAAATCTTGTCTCCTATGAAAGACTCTATTAAAATCTTTCCATCCTGATTTTGACACAACAAAGCTCCCCTAATTTTGATGGAAGAAATAGATAACTGGTATTTGACCCAAATTCACATTATGGGACCCAGTAGCGTTGGAAATCATAAACTGAGAGTAATAACTCCAGTCACAGATACCCCTCCACCAAAAATGAAAAAAAGATATCTCAGAATTTAAAATGTATTTTCATAGTGATCACTTTCTTTTAAGTGGGAAACATCTCTTTGAAGTCGATGATAGTCTGCTCTTTTGAAATGATTCTTTGATTGGACTTGACTATATAAATATTCATGTTGCTGTGTGTGTATGTTTCATGTTGTTTCATTAGTTACTTTTTTGCCATTGGAATAATAAAAAATGTTTGCTGGCTACCGACAATACTGTTGAGTTCAAAATAATTTTAATTCTTGGCCAAACAGATTAATTTATTCTTGCCCCCAAAATCACCTTTGCAGCAGGCAGTTGACTCAGTGATGAATAAAAAGCCTGTATTTTAAAAGAATTCTGAACATTGGTATCCTGGATCAAGTTGGAATAATTACATTCCAGTCAGGGAATTGCCACATTGTCTGCGTCATCCTCGAGAAGTCCCAGAACTCCTATTAAATACAATTTACTCCCTCCCATCAGTGGAAACAAAACTAAACTCCCAATCCTTTCTTAATTGCTCACATTTTCAGACAGATGTGCTAAGAAAAATGCACTGTCACAAGAAGAAAGAGATTTTAGAGAAAATAAAAGGAAGGTTTTAAGTCTTTCTAAAACATAATCAGGTTGTATCTAATGGGGTGAACAACGTTGCTTAAAAGTGGTTTCCTCTTCTTTTTGATAGCTGATTTAAATAATGTTACTCTTAAGTCATGATACCATTTAAGAAAACTAAACAGTATTAATGGAAAAATAGGCTCCTTGGGGATGGGTGTGAATTTCTCATTTGACACTTGAAGTTACTACAAGAGTTTTAAAGACCTCTTTAAGGAGGATGGAGGCAAAAAGCAATTCTGTTCCTTCCTAGAACCATCTCGAGATCCCCTTTCCTGTAAGCTAAGCAATTATTCACAGCTTCTCTGTTCAGCATTCAGATTATGACTATTCACCACAAAGGACCGGATTTTTATGTTCACATATTGAAATCCTGGCAGATTTTTGACATGGATTTGCTTCAGGAAATCTTTTTGAGTCTATTCTTGCATCCTCTTTCCGTCTCTGTTAATTTTTTTGCTAAACTTTAAATGGACAAATGGTAAAGAGTAGAAAGTGTTTTTATCTGATTCCTAAACTTTGTGCATCACTAAAAGCAGTTGAAAAAAGGAAAGAAAAGAAAAGAAAACCACAAGGACAAATGCAAATAAAAAGATGGTGACCTCCTTTTTCAAAGATGAGGAGGAAGTAAATGTCCAAAATTAAGATGCAGGAGATATACTTATTTGTAGAAAAGTGAGTAACTTAAGATAGTAAGTATGTTGAAAGTCATAAGCAGGGAAAACAGGTGACAAATAAAAAGAAACTCAAAGCAGTGTGATTGTTGGAACTGAGTTTACTCAGGTCACATTGTTGGTGAGCTTCCTTCTCCTTTAGATTTGTTGCTTCCTTTCTCTTAAAGTTTGTGAGACGTTTTACTGGATGTTATGGGTTGAGTTGTGTCTCCTCGCCAAATTCCGATGTTGAAGTCCTAACCGCTCCCCCCCCCACCCCGAGTTAGGGTCTTTAAAGAGGTGATTAAGTTTAAATGAGGTCACTTGGGTGACCCCTAACCTAATATGACTGGTGTCCTTATAAGAAGAGGTGATCAGGGCACAGACATGCAAGAGGGAAGACCACATGAAGATGCAGGCTGAAGACAGTCATCTACAAGCCAAGGAGAGGCCCCACAAGAAACCTACCTGTGGACACCTTGATCTCAGATTTCAAGGACCCTGAGGGAATAAATTTCCATTGTTGAAGCTGCCCGTCTGATGTGGTTTCTCATGGCAGCGCTCGCGAACAAATACGCTGGGAGACATTAATTAAAGTGATTGCCAGAACAATCTATATTAAAAAGAGAAAAAAGAATCAAGGGCTGGTGTCCTACGGTTTCCCCCAGGCACTCTCCACGCGGTCCCCGTTCCGCGCACAAGCGCAGGCAGACACGCACGCCCCTCCCTCCTAGTCCCGTTGTGACCTGCTTGTGAATTCCTTGTCTCCCCTAAGAGCCATTATCTGCTGTCAGTGGGAGCAGAGCATTCAGGATTCCCAGCAAGAGGAAGGGAGACCAGAAGGATTTATGGTGTCACTGCAGGAACACAAATTCTGCTTTCACCCAGACTGACACCATAAATGGAGGCGTATAAATCAGAGCGGAGAGGGAAAAAGACCTAGTTTTCTCTTTCTGATGAACACAGGCTCTGAGGCCAGCCCTGATGTTTAACGCGTGATTTAAGGGGCGAGGAAGGAAGCTTTGTGCGCACGTGGCACAGGGAAGCCTTCAGTAGACGCTGATTGAGGACATCGTGGGAGAGGGCATCAGCCGTCCGTCCGGGGCGCTGGAGACGGGAGGGCTGGTGAGGATTCCTGCGCTCAGTTAGTGCACAGCTATTATTCTATCCTTTCCTGGAGCCGCATCTCTCCCTCCCCCGGGCCTTTGCCCTCCCCCATATCGTGAGGACCGGTGAACTCTTTTCCACCTTGAGCAGCACATCCCTCCTCTGCAAAGGTTTCCATGAGACACTCCCTTCTCCCCCTGCAGTCCTCCCTCCCTCCCTCCCTGTCTTCCTTCCTTCCTCTCCCCATTAGCACTATGTCACTAGAGCAGCAGTATCCTGATCCTACTGTGTTCTTACTATTGTTTGCTCAGTTTTAACTACAAATAATGTGTTCACTTTGTGCCAGGCACTTTACATGCTATATCTTGGCCACCATCATCATCCCTCAGTTTACCGATGAACAGCCTGAGGTTTACTGAGGTTAAGTTTTTTGCCTGAGGCAAGACCTTGGTTGGCTCCAGAAGGCATGCTTTTATTTTCACTACAAATTGGTGTGATTGGTAATCTCCTACACAATTTGCAGATGAAAACAAGGGAGCATTTCTTCATTTCTTTCTTCATTCACCAGACTTTTTTCTAGTTGAGTGCTTTGTCTCAGTCTCAGGCAGACATTGTGCGGGGTCCTGGGCTCAGAGGGTGAGTGACTTGGCCAGAGCCATGGAACCAAGACTGCACTATCCAACCCTGGCCGCTTGCCACATTTGCCTGTTGAACACTGGAAGTGTGCTTGATCTCAACTGAGATCAGCTGAGAGCGAGAAATACATGTCAAATTTCAGAGAGTTAGTGTGAAAAAAATGTAAAACTGTCTTGTTAAGAATTACTCACAATAGCCAAGATATGGAAACAAATTAACAGATGACATCTGTTGACGGATGGATGGATAAAGAAAATGTAACATAATGCATATATAATAGAATATTATTTAGCCACGAAAAAGAAGGAAATCCTGCCATTTGTGACAACATGGATAAACTTGTAGGACATTATGCTGAGTAGAATGAGCTAAACATAGAAAGACAAATATTGCATGATCTCACTTATATGGAATCTTAAAAAAAAAATCAAACTCATGGAAACAAGTAGAAAGGTGATTACCAGAGGAGGGGTCGCAGGGAGCTATTGCTTTAAGAGTACAGAGCTTCAGTTTTGCAAGATGAAAAGAGTTCTGGAGATGGATGGGTGTGATGATTGTATGACAATATGAATATACTTAATACCATTGAATGGTGTACTTGATAATGCTTGATTTTCTGTTAGGTGTCTTTTATCAAAATCAAAATAAATAAGAAAAAAACAGACAAGAACTTAAGGAGTGTGTATGTCTATTTTCACTATTATGTGAAAACATTTAAAGAATGAAGACTTTATGGGACTGAAAGCAGTTGGGCTAAATGAAAGTTGATGGGATGCAAGCTAGTCAAAATAAAATTTGGTTCAAAAAGAAGCAGAGGGGGAGGTAAGGGTGGCAGGGTGCTAGTACCAGATTATGAAGGATTTTTAATTTCTTATTAAGGAATCAAGTTTGTATTAAAGATTTCTGAGCACAGAAGATGATCATAACCATCCTTAGAAAGAAAACATGCCTCAGTGTGTAGACAAGGAAGAAGCTGGAGACTTGAGGGAACCTCAGGGAGCCCTCAGGAGGCTGGACCAGCAGCAATGGGGGTGGTGAGCAAGGAAACTTACAGAAGAGACTTGGTGATTGGTTATCTCTGGGGAAAGGGGAAGGGGGTGGAGGGAGTGGACTGCTCAGCCAGTAGATGGGGAGGATGATGGCCTCAGTGTGGAGAGCACAGACAGCGATTGTCTTAGGGGAGGAACATAGTGGGTGTGCTCTTGGAGAGGCTGTGATGGGAGGTTTGGGTTGCAGGCTGTCCATGTGGGTGTCCCCGGGGCAGTGGGGAGTTGCTGTTCTCAGCCAGTTGACAGTGATGGCTGGGGAGAGGTAGTCATGCCTAACCATGCCATTATCTTTTGGATTCCATGGATCAATTGCTTCTAGATGATGTAATTTGAGGCTTCCTCAGTATTGTCCCCGAGTTACGTTCTAGGTGATTAAAAATGGGGCTGAGTTGGAAGAGAGATGGAGCAGGATGAGGCTGCTGGGGGATCGGTGTTGAAGGGTATTTGAGACAAATGGGCATTCAGTTTTTTAACCAATGTATTTAGTGATTTAATGTATTTTTTGCTTCGGGAGCCAGGCGCTGTGGGGAATACCAAAATGAATTACCCCTGGTTTCAAAAAACTTGTATTCTTGTTACTGAGCTGGGGCTTTTTGACTCTCTTCCAAAACCAAGGAGGAATGATTCTAGCATTACCTGTTTTAATTTGTACCTCGTCTCCCCTTAGGATTCCTGAATTTTGGTGAATTCCAGCTGGGCAGGGAATTAGGGGTTACTTTTATCCTTATGGATAATAAATACATTTTGATGAAAAGGAAGCACACATATTTTAATGAAGTAGATGGGCTTTTGGCAAGAATTCCAACAATTGCACAATTCTGCCCTTCCTGAGGCACCTGGTCAGGCCACCTTGCTGTCTCAAATTTCTCTTGCATTTTTCCTCCCTCACAGGAACCAGTTTCTCGTTTCGCACCAGCAGGATGTTTCCAGGGTGTCAGGACGTGATTTGCTTTCTGAATCAGAGCTGGACTCAGTGGCACAGAGACCCGGTTATCGTGGCTTCAGAACTTCCCGGGGAGGACATGGGAGGGTCTCCCAGCCCTGCATTGTGAGCTGGCTTGATTTTTTTCTTAAACTAGAGTTGAGCTCTTTGCATTTATCCAGCTCTGGGTTCTGCTCTTGTCGCCAGGATCGGTCCTAATGAGCTCTGTTGTTTAAACTGGGGAAGGCAACTTTTCCCCCTCATTTCCACAAAGACAGATTTGAGCGTGCCGCCGCGGGAGGGTGGCCGGCGGGGGGCCCTGGGGTCAGAGCTGTCCTGTTTTGCTGTATAAATAGCAGCAATTAATGGGCCCCTAGAAAAGAATTTGGCCTTGCTGTCTAGCATCCTTTCTCCGGGAATTGGAGCAACCCTGAAATTAATTATAAAGCCGGCTGGGGATATTTTCTGCTTTCTGTTAAATAAGTATCCTCCACACAGGCGCCCGTTTCACTCCGATGCGTTTACACCAACCGTTTCTCGGAAAGAAGGCGTGAAACCAATTTATTTCCAATACGTCCCACTGGGTCATGCTAATCACCACAGTTTTCAGCCCTTTTACACCGAATTCAGGCTTGGGCTGGAGCCTGGAGCCTCAGAGCTCTCGGCCCCTTGCTGTTTTCTTTGTGGCTTTCAGGGCGTCCCTTCCAGCTCAGCCCCGCTCAGTGGACTTCATCCAGTTTTGTCACCCAGATTTGATTGTTGTAGTAACATCTACAAAGCAAGCCATCCTGTCATCACTCATAACTTTCACGAAGGTTCTGTGTTAGTCTGCTCAGGCTGCCACCACAAAATACTCCAGCGTGGTGGCTTAAACAACACATTCAATGTCTCGCTGTTCTGGAGGCTGGAAGTCCAGGAATAAGGTGTCAGCCAGTTTGATTTCTCCCGAGACCTCTCTCCTCGGCTCCCAGATGGCCGTCCTCTTGCTGTGTCCTCACATGGCCTTTTCTCTGTGTGGGCAGATCCCTGGTGTCTCTTCCTCTTCTTACAAGGACACCAGTCCTATTGGCTTAGGGCCCCACCCTTATGTCCTCACTTCACCTTAATTACCTCTGTAAAGACCGAACTCCAAGTAGTCACCTTGGGGGTTGAATCTTTAACATGTGAAGTTGAGGGGAGACACAATTCGGTCCATAACAGGTTCCGACATAGTTAATAGAATCATTTCTCCCAACTGCACTTGCATTTATTCTTTCGTTCATTCAAGATGTATTCACTGAGTGTTGTCCATGAGCCAGAGACCCTTCTGGATGATTAGAAAATGACAGCGGAGGAGACAGAGGACTGTTCTTCCCTCTGGGAGCTGCCATGGGTCAAGCAGGTTCTACACTCAGTAGATGAGTTCTGTAGGATTAAAGAAGGGATAAGTATGAGGGGGACAAGCAGACGGAAGGGGATGGTGAGTGCCGGGTGGGTGTGGCTGTCACTAGGTGGGTCAGGAGAGCCCCTCTGAAGTGACACCTCGGCAAGTCTTGGAGGCGAGGGAGTGAGTCTGTGGCCAGGGCGGGAATACACCTGTCACATCCTAGGAACTGCAGGGAGGCCAGTGGTTGAGCAGAGAGAATGAGGAGACTGGAGGGGGATGCGGTCAGAGACGTAGGCAGCTGTGTGTGGGGTCTCCAGTCTATGGGAGACATGGGATTCTGGTTGGTTCTTGCTTTGGGAGAACTTTCCTGTCCCTTGAGATTAGCTGTTCTAGAGAAGGTGACAGATGGTTCAGACAAGCTTAGGGGGGAGAAAGGGTGTACCTGGCAGGGGTACAGCCCAGAATTAGACGTTGGGGTGGGAGGGAACTAAGGGCACACGGGCGTGGCTGATGAGAGAATGAGGCTGCTTCCCTGATGGATGCCAGGTGCCCAGAAAGCAGGCTTTAACGCAGATCATGGCTATCTTCTCCAGCACCCCTTCCCCGTAGTGACTTCTCCCAGCTCTCAGCCAGACTTTCAGGAAGTAAGAACCTGCTTTCTGCAGCAAGATGGCTGTACAGCTGCGGTCCACATGTGGTGAGCAGGAGACCACTGTCCCTATGCCTTTAGCTTGGCAGTGGTCCTGAGTTTCAGTCTCTGCTCTGGCTCACCCGAGAGGGTCACCAGGGATACTGTTTGTTCAGGGTCATCTGATCTGTATTCTAGCAGGAGACCTTAGTGTGCGTTGTCTGGCTTCTGTAAGGCATGCATGTAATGGGGGTGCTGTGGCCACCTGTCCACCCTCCCTCTCCCCTGGCCTCCTCCCTTCCTTCCTCTTTCCTTAACTTGCCCAGACGTTGGCTGTGTTCTTGGTCCAGTACGTGTTTATTGAGCTTCTCTGTTCCTGACACTGCGAGGCACTGGGCATGGAAGGGTGAGTGATGTTTGCAGTGACAATGGGGGCTGGTGCCAGGAATGGGGTTCTAGAAGAGTATTCTATGTAAAAGGATGAGGCTCGAAGAAGAGCAAGAAGGATCCAGCAGGGCTAATTCCAGAATCTAGGGAGGGGATCTGGAAGTGGGAGAAATGTGTGCCGGGGAGGAGGAACGTCCTATTGTTGCCCAGTGGAAAAGCAGAATATAGAGTAAAGGGATTGTGGAAGCTGCCGGCTGGGAGGTGGGGGGAGGGCGTGGGAGCAGCTCTAATCAGGCCGGTTAGGGAAGGCTCTCTGAGAAGTGGGGGGTGGGGGCTGTGTTTCTGCACCACAGTCACACATGAGCTGAAACCACGTCCACAGGTGGCATCACATTTGATCATTCTAATGGTTGAAGGGAAGGATTTTGGTCCCCCTGTGTTGTCGCTGAGGAAGGCGAGGGCTTGAGGGGCTAGGTTACCCAAGGCAGGCGTAGAGATGGCCCCAAACTCACCATCCTGACCGGCCATGGCAGATTGGGGGGATCTTTTGTTCTTTCTTTTCTTTCTTTCCTTCCTGTCCTTGGTCTTGATGAGCCAAGCCCAGGGCTGGAAGCTGGGAACACAAAAGTAAGGAGGCCAGACAACTCCTGCTTTCCTGGAAATGACAGCGGGGAGGGAGTCCCCAGTTGTTCAGAGTGTGTGTGTGATGGGTGTGACAGCTGGGGAAGTAAGTGCAGGGTGACACGAGCCAGTCTGGAGGGGAGAAGCCAACTGTAATCTGAGGTCAGAGAGAGGACTGGGAGGTGGGAGTTGGCCAGATGGAGAGCGCTGGGTGGGAGGGGATTCCAGGCAGGAATAGGAGACCGGAGGTAGGGAGAGGAGCCCCATCCAGGCCAGAGAGGATGGTGGTGCAGCACGCAGTGGAGGGGAATGGGGAGGACAGATTTTAAGAGGTGGAGGTGACAGGCCCTGGTGATGAATGAGCTGTGGGACTAGGAGTGCGGTGGGTGGGGGAGGATACACAGCTGGGGTTCAAGGGCGCCTGTGGAGGGAGGTATCTTGGGCTGAGCTGGGGAGCCTCAGGGAGGAACAGGGGTAAGTGATGGCTTTGGAAGCCCATGGACCATCCAGATGGAGATATCCACAGGCCCGTCAGAGCTCGGGAGAGAGGTATGAGCGGGATGGAGGAGTTGGCACTTCTCAGCATATGGAAGGCCATAGGAGTCACGGAAGTGGAAGAGATGGATGGGACATCCCTAATGTGAGGAGGGAGGAGACCCTCGGGAAGGCTGGGCTGGGAGGAAGAACAGGAGGTGCAAGGCCCGCAGACGGCAAGGAGAGGGAGTGACCTCATGGACTGGGTGGTCAGGAGGCACCAGGGACCCTGGCAAGGACTTAGGCAGTGATGGGGATGGGAGCTGGGTGACGGGGGCTTCCTGGCTTCTGCTTTTACTCACTCTTCCTGCACAAAATATGCAAATCCTAACAGTGGACCCTTATTGAGGGCTCCCATGAATGTGCCCAGCACTCAGCATCCTTCCTGGGTCTCCTCAGTTATATCCCCAACATCCCTGTGAGGTAGGCACTATTCTCTGCCTCAGTTTTTATAACAGTGAAGGAACTCAGGTGGCAGAGGCAGGCTCTGAGGTCAAGGCGCCCATCCCTGGAGCCTGGGTGCCCAGCTGCTGTGCCGGACCATCATCTGAACTTCCACAGTGTGGAAGGCAGGGTGATGTCAGGAAAGGGGCCATCAGATCTGACCCCGGCCCTTGGAGAATGGACGCTAGCCCTTGGTTCTTACTTAGAGTCAGGCTCTTCTGCAGGGCAAGGGAACCCTTAGAACTGTATGATGCTCAGACGGTCTGTTCTGCTTGGCCAGCTATAACAAAAGACCACAGACTGGGTGGCTTCAATGACAATCATTTGTTTCCTGACAGCTGTGGAGGCTGGAAGTCCAAGATCAAGATGCTGGTAGGGCTGCTTTCTGGTGAGGCGTGCCTCCTTGGTTTGGAGGTGGCTGTCCTCTTGCTGTGTCCTCACATGGCCTTTCCTCTGTGCATATGTGGGCAGAGAGATCTCCAGTATCTCTTCCTTGTCTTGCATGGGCAGCAGTCCTACCGCTCTTATGACCTCATTTAATCTTTTTACTGCTAAAGGCCCTATCTCCAAATATAGTCACGTTAGGGGTTAGGGCTTCAACATGTGAATTTGGAGGTACACAGTGCAGCCCATGATGAGTGGCTGTCTTAAGCCACTATAACAAAATCTGAATTATCCCTGCAAATGGGCCTGAAGGTCCACATCTCTTTCATAGTGTGCGTTTGGCACGTAGGACAGTGTCAGGTATATTTTAGGTGCTTAATAAATGTTTGCTGAAGAAGAAAAGATTCATTTGCGTTTAACATGTAGTATTCATTAAGAAACCAACATGTTTTGGAAACAAATCTCTTTTTGGCTAATTTCCATGTAAAAAGAAAATTCAGGGGGCTGGGTATAGCTCAGTGGTAGAGCACATGCTGAGCATGCATGAGATCCTGGGTTCAATCCCCAGGACTTTCATTAGAAAAAATGAAAAAAATCTATAACAAAATTGAAAAAAAAAAAAAAAAAAGAAAATCCAGCTGATCAGGGCCTCCTATTCTCTTTGTGTTCTGATTATTTAAGATTTCACGGTATAAAAGCACTTTGATTAGAGAAAGACCAAACTCAGGGAGTGGGAGGGGACAGACTGGGATTTCAAAATGCAGAATAGATCACCAAGATTATACTGTATAGCACAGGGAAATATATACAAGATCTTATGGTAGCTCACAGAGAAAAAAATGTGACAATGAATATATGTATGTTCATGTATAACTGAAAAATTGTGCTCTACACTGGAATTTGACACAACATTGTAAAATGATTATAACTCAATAAAAAATGTTAAATAAATAAAAAAAGAAAGACTGAACTTACAAAAACACATGATACATTGTCTAATGGGTAAACATATATGTTTTTGTGATATTTTAAAGAGCAGTGTCTTTGATCAGGGGTTTCCTTCCTCAGCCGTTTTACATCTGCCTTTTCATTCTGGAGATTGGCTACATGAACAATCCTTGATGTGTTGCAGAGGAATGAATTTAAAGGCAGTGAAGGGTGACTCGGGATGAAGGGATGCGTTTTAAATCCTGTTAACTCTGATCCCATGTAGACAGTCTCCACTGAGTCAATATTTAAAGAAGATGGGAGACTAGACTGATATTAAACCGCTGCCTTGGGATTTAAAAGTGACTCTATTCCAGAGAGTTCAAAACACTGAAATGTAGTTCAGGCTTCTCCTTCTTCTTTGTAATATGCTAAAGCACCGGGTCAAGGAAGTCACATTTTTTTTTTCTTAGCTGAACTTAGCTTGAATGCTTTTCGCCCTCTCTACAGGTTGCCTCAGTGAAAGTAAAATGGTAATGATAATAGGGGCATCAATTTCAGGAGCATTTACTAGGTGTCAGATGTTGTTCTGAGTGCTTTACACAGTACGTTATCTCAGGTACCGATTGGTTTGTGGAGGTGTGAGCCGTGACCGGGGCCATATGCCTTTGTGCATCCTAAGTAAAATTCTATGCTGGAATTTTTCTCCTGATACATAGCCAGGGCCGTGAAGCGTGAATGCCTTTCTGCAGCTGGCCCCTCTCCTAATGACCTGGGATCCACGTACTCCCGTTCCTTCTTTCCTGCGGTGGGGACGGTGGGGGACAGTGGTGCCCCTCTTCCCTGCAGAGAGGAGTTCCTCCCCCTGTTCCTTTCCTCCCTCAGGAACTCCTTGCCTGAAGTCTTCCCTTCTCTCCTGTATCTTCTATTTCTCTGCCCCACAGGTGCTGCCTCTTCCTCTTAAATCTGCTCTTTTTTTTTTTTTTTTTTTTTGGCCTTTGGGGATTTCCTTTTCTTTCTTATGGGCTTAGCTATTTAAAAGTTTACTGATCTTGTCCATCACTGGTAGGTATTTTTCTGGTGGTGGGAGGTGGGACTTGCCATATTGTGAAAAGTGCAACTTCTTTTCACACTGAGGGAAGTTGCTGAATAATCCTGTTCAGCTGTGCTATTCAGGAGCCGTGTCATTCTCTTGCTACTAATTTCCCGCCATTGGAAATACGGGGCCAGTCTGTGAAAACAGATTCCTCTGTAAAATTTTAGGAGGCTTTGCAACTGGGATCCATTGAAGAGAACCAGGTTGGGAGTTCCAGTCTAGTCCTTGGACTTGGTCCTCAGTCAGTCCGCGCAGATTTAATCTTTAAAACTCTCCTCACTAAAGCAGTTTATCTTTTCAGCTAGAGACCCATCATCACACTGGGCTCCACCCTGGTAGGATCAGTGCCTGTAAGTCTCTGATTACTGTCAAATTAAATTAGATGCTTCCCTTTGGTAATCATTGATCATTGCCTTTTCCTTCATTTCCCATTCAGTTTTCCCATTTTGATTGTTACAATTGAAGTTGATGAAATGATTTTGTGTAATCAAGAATGGCATTCTATTTGCAGCATTATCAGTGCAGAGCTTACAAGTTTAGGGATGCTTACAAGAAAGGGTGTTTAAAAATAGAGAGAGGGCTTTATAGGAAACCTTCTCCAGGTAAGGCTGCCTAAGGGTCCAGGTTTTTCACTGAGGGACTCTGAGAATCAGTAGAACTTGGGAACCAAGAAGTCAGAGGGTGGTGGGGCACACACCTGGTGTGTTAGTGTCCTGTGCTGCTGTAATGAATTATCACAAACTGAGTGGCTTAAAAACAACAGAAATCTATTCTCTCACAGTTCTGGAGGCCAAAAGTCCAAAATCAATCTCATTGGAACAAAATCAAGGTGTCGACAGGGCTGTGCTCCCTCTGATGGCTCCGGAGGATCCGTCCTTTGCCTCTGCCAGCCTCTGGTGGCTGCATTACTCCTTGGCTTGTGGCCCATCACGGCCATCTCTGCCCCCTTCATCACTTGGATGTCTGTGTGAATGTGTGTGAAATCTCCCACTGCCTCTATTTTAATAAAGACACTTGTGCTGACAGATAGGG